>NC_049213.1:32780641-33148141 GCF_013347855.1 Anguilla anguilla | reverse complement strand
GGTCGAGTGTGGTGAAGGAGTTGTTCGACTGCGCTTTCACCATTTTGTTCAAGTGGTGTTTTTCTTGCGTCTCCGTTGTTGACGCCGCACAGAAATGCCTGACAGCAGAAGCTCAGACTCCTTTTTTTTTTTTTTCATGCTGTTGTATAACCACGTTTGCTTAGCAACCACATCTGTAGAACGCATACGCGCGCACTGCTTTTTTTCTTTCCTTTTTTTTTGACATTTAACGTAATCGCTGCGCATCAAGAACCGTAAGTCGGAGAGCTGCTTCTCTCCAGAGAGAGGAATTTTTTGAGGGGGGAATTTGGGAGCACAGTTCGGTGCTGTGACAGCCCTGGATCCCCGTTCCCCCCCAGCGAGGCGCTGAACCCCCCTCACAGACAGCGGGGGGAAAGAGCCGAGCCTGGGCCCGTCACCTCCAGGCGCCTCCGGCACCGATCACACGTTTGTTTGGACCCACACACGCCAACACGCCTGAGGATGCAGCGGACATGCAGGAGCCAACCCACGCGCACATGTACCCCCCAGCCACATCAGACACCCCTTCGGACAGCCTGTGCAGTTCCTTGCGTTGCCTGCGCACCGCGAGTGTGTGTGAGTGTGTGTTGTCACCCCCGTGCCCCGGTGCGTGAGCGATAGGTGTGCGGGCACGCACCCACGCCCGCTGCTGCCTACACGCTCGGCGAGCGCACACTCACCCCCGTTCCATCTTCTAACCACGGCCCGGAGTGGCGGCAGCCCATCCCCTCGCCGGCAGACGGAGCAGCGCGTCCGCAGCGGTCCGCTCGCAGGAGGAATCCGAGGAAGGAGAGGAGGAGGAGGAGGAGGAGGAGGAGGAAGGAGCCCGGAGAGCCGTGGTGGGGGGGTTGGGGGGGGGGGGCAGGCCGGGGGGTAGAAAGAGGGGCGCGCTGGCACGACGGCGGTGCGACGCAGAGGGGCGATGGCGGCGCTCCCTGAGCAGGCAGGCTGGTCCGCGCGGATGTGACAGTGCTGAGGAATCTGCTCAGCCGCTCTCTCCTTTCCTTTCTCTCTCTCTCTCTCTCTCTGCCTCTCTCTCGCTCTCGCTCTCCCTCCCTCCTTCCCTCTCTCTCCTTCTCTCTCTAGCTCCACCCCCCCCCCAGCCTCCCTGCTCATGCATATAGTAGCCCTGCTGGAGCACCCACCCCCCCCCCCCCAACCCCAAGTACCTCCTGTCTCTCATCTCATTGGTCAATAGCTAATGCCGCCCAGCCAATCCCACGATCAGACAGGGAGAAGGAGGGCTGCCCTTCACAGCTTGGGTTTGATAAAGGAATAATAGTATGTGACGACTCTCCATGGAAGGAGGGAGATTCTTATTTATTTAGTCTTAAACTGTTTTCCTCTTCTCCTTCCTCTGACCATCCCCCCCTCTCTAATTCCCTTGCTCTCATTACTCCGTAACTATCCACCTTCCATACTCACCCCCCCCCCCCACCCCCAAACACTCTCTATCCTCTCTGTGCCTTTTCTCTCTTTCGCTGCTCTCTCTCATTTTCTCCCCGTCACTCAAATTTCACACCTTGAGAAGAGAATCTGTGTGTTTCTCCAAATGTTGGAGCAGGAGGACAACATGTCAACCTGCAAGCAATCAGGGCTGTGCGCCCGCCCACTCAGTGACACGCTCGATTATGGAACACACACGGACTAAACGCCGTCCTCAGCAAGCACACACTGTACCTAAACGCATGCTGCCGGTTTGTGTGTGTGTGCGTGCATGTGCTTATGTGTGTGTGCATGCATGTGCATGTGTGTGTGTGCATGTGTGTGTGTGCGTGTGTGTGTGTGTGTGTGTGTGTGTGTGCCTGTATGTGTATGTATGTGTGTGCGCGTGTGTGTGTCTGTGTGTGTGTGTGTGTGTGTGTGTGTTTACGTGTGTGTGTCTGTGTGTGTCTGTGTGTGTGTGTGCGCGCTGTTGCCTGGTTTGCTGGTCGTCTTATTCTGTAACTCTGCAGACCGTTATGGAGGAAGGCTGTGGGGATCTCACAGCTGTCTGCCTCTCCCTGGGCGTGCGCACATATGTGGGTGGATGCATGTGGTCCTCTGTTTGTGTTGAAATCCCTGCCTTCCATCAATCAATTGCTCAGGCTATATGAATCAGCTTGCTTCCTTGCATTCGAGCTGTAGGTGAGCATAAGCTGTGTATTTGTGTGTGTGTGTGTGTGTGTGTGTATGTGTGCGCGTGTGTGTGTACATGCATGCGTGTGTGTGTGTGTGTGTTTGGGTGCTCATGTACAGCCTCTAGAGTGCAGCATGTGTGTGCACTCCTTCTCTCTGCCCGTTGCTGATTTTAGTCTGTCCATCTTTCGGAGATGAAAAATCAGAGCTGCACAAGGCAGAGAAAAGCCACTCAGTCTTGGTAAAATGGCTGTCTAACTACGGGGAGCCAGATAAAATATATGATTTCTTAATATGTATATATCCCAACTATCAATGTTCAGTCTAATCTTCGTCAAGCTCAGTGTATGTCAGATGCGTGCTATAAACATATCTTATGTGATGTGAAAGTGTACGTTTAGTGTACACACAAGATTGATGTGAATTGTAGAGTGCGTATGTGTGCCTGTGTCCGTCTGTGTTGATCTGAATTATGTGAATTACATAGAGTTAATTGGCATTTTTAGGGCGTACATTCATATGATTGATGCCAATTATGTAGTGCAGTTATGAACATCATTAGCGTACAGATTGTGGGATTGATGTGAATTGTGTGTGTGCGTGTGCGTGTGTGTGTGTGTGTGTGTGTGCGCGCCTGTGTCGGTAGTCAGGTATGTACTGTATGTAGGACAGTGGGTGGGTGTGCAGTAGAGCAGAGAGAGTGGAACACGAGGACCAGAGAGGCACGTGCTAGAGACAGCTGATACACACTCCCAAACAATCCTCTCTCCCCCCCCCACACATAACCAAACAATTCCCTCTCTCTCTTCCCCCTACACACTGCCATACAATCCTCTCTCTCTCTCCTTCACGCACATATTCATGCATATGTTGTGCATACACAAACACCATGGTGAAATCTTTTCTCTCTCTCCCCATCTCCCCATCTCTGTCCATCTTTCTCTGTCTGTCTGTCTCCCCCCCCCCATGCCCCCCCCCTTCCACACACACATACACACACACACATGCACACGCTGGACGCACATTCTCAACGTCCCACACCCCACACATACTGCAATTACACACACGATTCAGCATCATTCCAATGGAATGAATGACCTGCCCAGCTGAAAGGACCAGCTGCCTCCTCCGATCCCACTGTCCAGCCTGAGGAGACGCGTCATTCGTGCGAGCACCTCTGGGTCATCAGCGTCCACACACCTGCGCTTCAGATATCCCATCACAGCCCCCATTGCAGCACAAAGAACCGGGCCCTGTTGTGCTATTATTACCGTAATCGCTTTCCAGGAAGCTCAGTCCAGGTGGGGTTAAAGGTCACAAAATGCAGCCACTTTCTATGCCAGCTAATCTCCGACCCAAATGAAGCATGATTGCTATTGGCAAAATGGTCAATCCCAGTTCCCAGAGCAAAAGACAGGGCTATTATTATTATTTTTTTTTTTTTTTCTCTTTTTTAGAATTGTGTTTCAGATGAAAAGGCTTGAAAAATGTTCATTCCCATCTATTCATCAGCGATCTGGGATACCAGGCTAAGCGTGCTATTGTTAACTGTGTATATAAGGATAATAGAGAGAAAGAGAGGGAGAGGGAGAGAAAGAGAAGGTGTGAGGTTCAAAAAGATGGGAGCACAGCAGGATTTGTCTGCCTTGGCCCCGTCCTCATGAAAACCACGATGACAGTTGTCCAACTGGAGAGTAATTAATATTCAGCTCCACGGTTGCTCTTTGGCTTCAGAAGCTGGAGATTGTTTAATATTTCGCTCTCTCCTTTGCACAAGTTTTATTATTCTTATTATTGCATCTGCTGCTCAATGTGAGTCCAGAAACACAAGGGGAAAAAAAGGATATGGCCGATTTTCAGAGCTTCTTGTTGCTACCCTGAGGTTATGACTGTTCCTGTCCAGTGTCAGCATTCTACTGTAGTTTGGTGTGTTGATTTCCTCACCTGGGACACTACTTCTCTCACTAAAGAGAGGAGAAAAATGCAACTGCAAATATGGTAAAGAACGAAGGTGGTGGATTACGTTAAAAACTAAACGGAAACAGTTTAAAAAACTGATGTATCAATAATTACTGACTAAATGTACAGCATGTAATATATATGACAATTAAAATGTAAAATAATGCTCTCAAAATGAATTGTTTGTTGCAGAGTTAATACCCAGAATTGATTGCCCCCCCTCCCCCACATAAATAAATTTAAGTACGAACACATCATATACATAAAAGGCATTGCATACACACACAGCAGAATAACAGAAATAAGATATGGACCTTGCGGAACAGCCCAATACTGAGAATAGAAATGTGGTCAAGGCGCAAACCTTTACTGCTTGGATTGTAGTTAAGTAAAGAATATACGTAGTTCATTCAGACTATAAATAGCTCCTTTGTTTTATTAATGTAGGCCTCCCGTGTATTTTGTTTGGGCTGCTGTAGGTGCATCCATTTACATCCTCCACTCCTCCAGTGCACATCCCACTGAAGACGCTTCATTCCTGATATCTAGCTACTTTGTAACCAGTAATGCCACATAGACCTATAATAAGTCAGCACAAAAAATAGCTTTTTTGTACTTCCTTTCAGGAGTCTTCAAGTGACAACAAAGCTTTACACTTTCCTGGAGCTTCTTTGAGACCCCCCCCCGCCTCCTTCACACACACACACGCACACACACACACACACACACACACACACACACACACACACACACACACACACACACACACAGCTGACCTGCTTCCTCGCCCAAAGACCAGTGTACCTTAGTGCTGTATTACCAATTGAAATTTTAACATCTGGTTGGATCTAATGATTTGTTTTACTAACTTATATTTTATATTTGCGGGAAGAAAAAAAAATGTTTTTTTTCCTAATGCCAATTATGAATGGTGTGTCTATAACGTAAAGTTTAAAAAAAGCCAGTCAATTTTATTTGATGAAAGACAGTCATGCGCATAAAAATTGCACTAGGAATGGGATGCAGTAGCCTTCCTTTATTTTCAGTATGAGGGGGGGGCGGGGGGGGGCACTTCACGTGCAGCTGGGAGACGGAGGGAAACAGCGCATGAATAAAACATGAGGAATTAAAATGGAGCGTGAGGAGAGAACCAGGGGAAGGTTTAACCCCCTGTTTGCTGGCGGTGGAAGGGGAAGGGAACCCGTTGTGCGTTTCCTGTTGAGCGCGGCGGCGGCGGTGGCGGCGGCGGCGCGCGGTTTTAGCCGCGGTTGCTATTAAAAGCCGCGCGGCTCGCCCAGCTCGGCGCGCTATGCATCGGCTCTGAGCAGCGCGCGCGGGAGTGAGCGAGGGCGCGTGGGACGCCGCTGCGAAAGGTGTTTGAGGAGCGTGTGTCAGCGCGCGTTCGGGAAGATCAGATCGTCGTGCCGGCGAAGAGCGGGGTAGGAGTCGAGGGGCTCCCGTGACCAACGGCCGTGTACTGTATGTGACAGAAACGGTGGGCAGCGGGGGGCAGCGGACGCCGTTCTCGCAAGACTGGCGCGCGGATGCTTTTCTCGCTAGGGGCTTCAGCGCAACAACTGCCCACTGCTGAACGCGGTGTCCTGCGACCGCCACATCGGGACCTGCGCATTCACATACGGGGAGGCGAACGCAGGCCTGCGACACGTGCAGAACGCGCAGACACAACCGCTAACCAAGCAGCTAGCATTTGCTGTCGGGTCTTATGAGTGTCGCGTTAGTTGCACCTGATTGAATTACATGTTTAAATCATACGATCGGCCAAAAAAAAAAAACACACACGTGCACATTCCGTCAGCGTGACGGTAAGCGACTTATTCTGCTGATCGCTGCAAACACCGTGACCTGTAGCCGCCTGCGAGCGCCGTGCTGCCGACTGGGGCGACAGCGTGACGAACGGTTTCTTAAATCGACGGTACGCGGCCCCAACTTGGGACGAACAGAATCAAAGCGCGCGCGTTTAGAGCCCGTTCTCCTCCCCGGCCAGTCCGGCGTTCAAGGTACCGAATCAGAACTAACTCTGTCCCCGTGCCTAAAACAGCAAACAGAACACGCGCAACATGCCTCTGCATCCTGGAACGGATCCTTAATTATCCCGGATGTCGTTAACACAGGAAGCTCACGACAGATTACAAAGTAGGCTAATGCGCCAGGGCAATCAGGCCCTTTACTGCGCCCAGTCAAAGTCTCTTTGGGACCGATTAAAGAAATCCTCTGTGTCCCCCGGTGTCGGACAGGTACGGGAAATGTGCTGACTGGCTGACGCAGGCAGAGGGTGGTTTCTCCCTGTTCCCCACAGTGACCTCCATTCCACTGCAGTGTGTTTCTGCAGTCACTGCAGCCCATTCCTGTTCTCCTCATCTGTATACAGTGCATTTATCTTTGGGTTTGGATACAACCCTGACGTCCATGGCCTGACTGTATCCGTATTTGCGTGGCTGACGGCAATGGCGATGAGCCTGATGTGCTTCAGGTAACAGCTTGGCTGTTCCTACCACGATCACCTCACTGATCTTGATGTGAGTATCCAATCAAGGATGCTCATTAAGTTGATTTTGAGGGGTGGGGAACATTTCCTGAAAGAGGGAGGATACAGTTACATGTTGTTCCTGAAAGTAGAGGTTTCTGTCAGGCTGTGTGCTGTATGAGGGCCTCTTGAGTGTCCAAGGAGTGGGCTGGAAGAACAAATGCTGGTGTAAGACTCATGCCAGTTTGACTGATTTCATTCATTTTTCATAAGAGCAATAACATAACGAGTATAACCGAAAGCTCAGATCTGCTATCTCTCGCTCTCATGTCTGCCCACAGAAGTCCACTGAAGCCTACAACAAGTGACCACTATCAGCCAACAGCTGCCCACGTAAAAATGACTCTCACACCTTTTGGGCTGTTTCTTAACCCTAACGGAATTAGGCAGCAGTGCCCACATGCACCCATCCATTCACCAATGTTTGACAAAATCTCTCTTCTTTTTTTACTGTTATCAGAGATTTATTAAACCATACTCACTGTTTAAGAAGATGGCTGCATGGTTAGTTGTGTTTAGCACTACTTATTTGCCTGAGTTGTAAGTGCCTGATCTGTGGTAGTTGTTTGCTGTGGTCAAGTGTAGCTAGCCTAGATTCATTAGTGATTTGCTCGGGAAAAACATTTGTCCTAAAGTGAATTATTAAACGTACAAGAAATTTACTGAGACAATTTGGTGCATAGCAACAGTGCATACTGGATTCACTCCCACTTCCAGAACATACGGTTACAGACTCAGTGGACTTAAACTGATTCAAGATAGTAAGGAATTCACTCGTATGACTAACAAACGTATTCTGTTGTGCATGGCTGTGTCACTTTCCTGTTGCTCTCTGGTATAAAAAGCTCTGCTTGCATGCTGTTCTAAATAATGGATTGTACGTTTGAAATTTGCAAAATAAAAAAGAGATAAGCCTCTGAAGATGATGCTTGGTGCAAGGAAATACGAATTGGCCTCTGCGAATCTGAGAGACGCTGTTGAGTTCACAACATTAAGATCCCCGCGTAACACAGTTACTGGAAATTATTTGTATCCATATTCGAAAAATAAAGATGGAAAGGCAGTGGATCCTTTGGCATTCTGAAGGGAGGAGGGAATCGTCGGCTGGGCGCTCGGTGTGCGGTGCCGATGAAATGCTCACTCATTCAGCCTTGCCCTGCCGAGCAGCGCTTACTTCCAGCTCAACGACCCAGCGTCTGAACCTTCCTTCCCTTTCCCCTCCTCATCCTCTCCTCTTCATCGCCCGGCCTCCGTTCCCATCGGGTCCTGCCCACATCTCGCCGCCAACAAGGCGAGAGCACGAACGGACAGACAGGCAGACCGCCAGTCAGAGACGAAGGCGCTGTCAGCTCCAATGGCGTCAGCCTGATTATAAACATCCTAATTCTTTCTCAGCCTTTCGAGGTAGGCATTCGCTAAAGCGCAGCTCCATGAAACAAATCAAAATAGCGCCCGCAAAGTAATTGTGATAGTAAAAACAATAACGACAGGCGAACTGAAACAAAAGTCAACAATACACGGTTGGGCTTCAGTGTGTTAAGGCTGAGGAGTGCTGCAAAAGAAGCATAATTAGCTGTGTGTGTCTGTGTGTGTACATGTGTGTGTGCGTGTGTGTGTGTGTGTTTGTGTGTGCGTGCGTTCATGAGTCTGTGTACGTGTGTGCGTGTACGTGTGTGTAAGTGCATGCGTATGTGGTGTGTGTTTGAGTATGTGTGTGTGAGTGCGCGTGCATGTGTGTGTGTCTACGTGTGTGCGTGTACGTGTGTGTACGTGCGTGCGTGTGTGTGTTTGTGTACGTGTGTGTGCGTGCATGCGTATGTGTGCGTGTGTGTGAGAGAGGGAGAGAGAGAAAGAGAGACAGAGAGAGAGTGCATGAGAAAGAGAGATAGAGAAAGAGAGAGAAGGCTAGTGCTAACTATACATTACAACCCTTTAAGAGTTGAACATATCCAGAGTAATTTACACTGTATTCAGTCTGTCAAAGTCTATATTGTAACACATGAGTTAATGACACAGATAGTACAACTGCATAACATTTAGTGAGTTTGCTGATGTATTTTTACTGATCAATAAACATACTTTAGTTAAGAATTGAACTAACTTTGTATTTGCTATATAGTGAGCTTACATGCTAAGTATGCTAGGTGCAATCAATCTGTTTGGTTAAATTAACATTAAGTTGCAAGCAAACACTATATTGGCCAAGCAATTTTAGCTGTAATTAGTAGCCATGCTGTCTACTTTTGTAAACAACTTGTGCTTGTAACAAGTTGTAGGTAATACCATCACTACTGCCAGTCTACAAAGTCTGGTAGTAGTGAGGATTCATTAAATGCAAGACAGTACATGTAGTTAATCATCTAGATAGATAGCAAACTTCTGCCAGCTAAAATATGACTCATGCATATTACATCTCCCCACCACAGTTTTGTGAACAGCAGCCAAAACCACCTGTAGCCAGCTTGCCCGAGGAGTACTGCAATAGAAGCTTAATTAACTCTGTGTGGGTGTGTGAGTGTGTGTATGTGTGTGAGACAGAGAGAGAGAGAGAGAGAGAGAGAGCAGACTGCTAGTGCTGACTACACACCCACCCATACTGAATACCATCAACAACATACAGTACATTAATTCATTAACATTATCTATCTTTCGGCCACCATGTGCACATTCTGAGCAGCCAATCAAAAGCATGTGCACACGCACCTTGATTCAGCACAGGAATCTGATTCTCATACGTGTAGATAGCAGAAGTTCAGAAGTGCATGATTTTAATTAAATTTCTTTTTTTCATTAAACATGTGGATATGGATTATTAATGACGATAATTTGATTTTGGGTGAAGTTCCCTGGGATTAAAAAAAATAAAAAACCAGCCCCTAAAAAACTAAAGTGTAGCACACAAACATACAAAGGTGCAGATGCAACACACAAAAGCGCAAACGTAGCTTAATTGTAGAAACGTGACATACTGATCACAGTACCATCAAATTCAAGGCAGAGTTTTTGTGTTTTCTTTTTGTATTTGTGTTTTTGGATTTCAAAGCCATGGTAAAAAAGAATTAAGGGATCTGTGTTCAGCTAAATAAAGCACACAAATTGAATAGGAAATTCATCTTTTCAGTGGTTTGATGCTGTGATATGCTGCTCGTTCTGTATATACTAGCTCTTCTTGAATTCATGAAAAGAAGGGGGGAAAAACACTGAAATCAATAATATGGGAATAACATCGACTGACATGGCCTGTAAGTGCTACCTATTGTGAATATTTAGATTTTGCATTGGCTCAAATACAATGAGTAGCCCCTGGTGGTCACACGATTTTATTACACCAGTAATGCTGAATTTCAAAATGTATCCTCTAGATGTCGCTGTGGTGACTCGGTGCCACAGAGTTCCGCTCTCGGAATGAATTTTTAATGGTCTGCATATTCAAATGAAAAACATTTCCATAGTCTGTATAGGCTTTCTCTGTAGTTTCGCCATTGAATATATCACCTGTTAAACGTCATATTAAAATGCAGCATTATCATTTTAACATATTTTTGTTTGGTTCTGAACACCTTTGAATTAGCAAAAGAGGGATATGCTGGAAAATATTTTGGAATATAAAAATGGCCCTAATCATACAATCATACACCACAAAAAGGCTTTAATGGGTATATGTATGAAATGTGCACACATCAAAACCTGAAGGATTATGCTGCCTTAAACACATATCACACACTAAAATGCCTATTAAACTATGCAGCATACTTAAAGTCATCATCACTATTTTAATGACCGCTTCATGTTTAGGCTGCCAAGAATATACCTACTTAGAATCAATATATGTGAGTACATTCAAATATTTGCCCTTGACGGCAACAATGGAACACCAAACAACGCCAAATAATAATTAATTGATACGTAGTTAGACAAGTAAATCCCTTGGATGGTACCTGGTGGATAAGGGAATCAAACCCCCTTTGTTCAAGCTGTGAAGTTAAAGGCTGCTTCACATGGAGCTGAGAGGTGCAAATTGCCTGAAACCTAATTTCCTGACTTATTTACACATATACCAGCCAGCCTTGATGTGCCTTGTTTACTCTGATTCAGCCAAGCTGACTGCATGATAAAATTCATTTCTGAGAAACAGATATATTAGCATGTATGTCCAGATGCAATTCTGTCTCAAAAAATAATAATAATTTTTAAAAAAACTTTTTCATTCAGATATATTAAATGGACCATGTGAAATCAACAATTTTATTTGAGGGAATTGGCTAAGCCTAAATAATATTTTTGTATGAGAAGTATTACTACTCTGTTTTTTCCATCCTCTGCATTCACTCCTGAGGGTAACCGTGTATTTGTTTTACTTCTACAAGAAGAGGAATTGGCACAGACTCCAGTGAGATCATTTGTGGAAATTTTCATTTTGATATAAGCTGTAGCAAATTTGCAGCACGAGTCACACAAATGTACATAGGTACCACAAGTATGATTCCCAATATGAAAAAGAATACAAAAGCAAAAGCACAACATTATCATTATTATTTTTATTATTATTATTATTGTGCATTTGTATGAATACTTATTTTATATTGTACAACGTATAACAGTAGACTGAGCAGTGCTACTTACAAACAAAATACATGACAGGCTGTTAGCTATTAGCAAATAAATAATAAAAGAGTTTAAAAGTTGTAAAATTGAAAAGGTTTAATATAGTGCCTTCTACACGTGAATTCAAATAATGAGTTTGCATGTGTAGCCAGTTGTGCAGAATTACTGCAATTTTTACGATTTCAAATATAAAAGGAAAACGGCTGAACTGAGTGAAAAGGACTGTGAAAACACTGTACTTTCCATCATTGACGTCACGAGAATTTACGGCTCTGACGTCAATTTCTTTATATGGGAAATCGGCAAACTATTTGCATACACCCTTGACAGATGCACCAATAGAAATCTGAGATTAATCGTGGAAAGCCTTTTTTAGACCTCTCATTGGCTAAGCCTTCCCGTCAATCAAAATAAAAAAGTAGGTTGTACCACTCTATTGTTTTACCCTCAATAAAACTGCGTCCTATCCGCAGAACCGACAGTTAGCACGGACTCTTCGAGTTCTTTTGCAGTCCTCCTATTACCTACCTAAATTGTTGTTGTGAAAGAATGATAACCAACCTTTTGTGTTGACGCCATAGCTATCTTGGCCACTAAATTAAACTAAATAATTTGAGGCTAGCTAACGCCATTCGACGATTTTACATCCGTTTGTGGTGTCTTGGATAACTGCGTTATCCGTCGAACTCACATTTCTTTATCGATCATTTCTGAATGCAATAACGACAATGAGCCAAGGCTACGGAACCAAAGCTGAAATGGTACCTGAGGTAACGGCAGCAGCCAGCTTCGTCTCCCGACTGTTGAGAACAACAGGTTTCCTCAGTGAGCAGCAACTGCAATTTTTCAGCGACTGCCTACAGCAGGCATTATCGGGTAAGTTAATACCTCGCTCGACAGCTCGTTTTTGCTAACATTTTCTTTTGCTCGTCGTTCTATCAACTGCCTAGGTTAATTTAAGGTGTGAGAAACTTCAAGGTAATATCAATACAACTGAATAGAACACTGGCTTTGCCGCTGGTGCAATGTGGCTAGCAAGAAGTTACTTCGTAATGTAGCTAGGCCTAGTGTTTGCTAATCTCACTACAGTTTGGGCCTTTGCGTTGAGTGACGAACGTCAACCAAACTACTAGCACACCAGAGATGGCCTGTTAGTACTCCCTAGTCTAGGCTCAATGAGTGATAACTGAGTTTAACTTGGGTCGATATCCCGTTCGACTTTCATCGATTTCGTTAACTAACGTAGGTTATCGTTACTATTGACAAGTAATAGTTTTTATTTTAGGTGTCGTTTTGTTCCTGAGCGGCTTGGTCATCCCTTGTTTTTTAACGCCATTTGGCTCTTCTGACGGTCATCTAGGAAGCTGACATTAACCAACTTACCTAACTAGCTATTAACATCGGTAGCGAGGTAATATTGAATCGTTTTGATCTTTTGTTCGTCAGCTTAACCGTGTTGCAAACCTCTGCAGCCTAGCCAAGTTGGCTAACGTTACTTTGCTCGACTAAGTTAAAGTTGATCGTTTATCTGCCATATCGTATCACGACTTATTTTAACAAGTTCTTTGTCCCTTCCAGAGCACTATAAGCACCACTGGTTTCCAGACAGACCACAGAAGGGCTCGGGCTACCGTTGTATTCGGATAAACCATGAAATGGATCCCATCATTAGCAAGGCTGCCTGTCGAATTGGCTTAAGCAGCCAGAAGCTGTTTCGACTGCTACCGAGAGAGCTGACTCTCTGGGTTGACCCTTATGAAGTTTCCTATCGCATCGGAGAAGACGGATCCATCTGCGTCCTCTACGAGGCTGAAGTACCCGCAGCCAACTCAGGATCCAGCAACGGCAACACTTTGTACAATTCAACACTGAACTGCAAGAACCATGCTCTGATGGGGCGCGCAAGTCCTCCCAAAAACTACCTTATGACTGTCTCCAGTTAGACCTATTGTGTGTACTGTGGGACACGCTGAGAGGTCAATACATACACCAGCGATTGGGTAAAGATGTCACCCATACTGATTTTATTTCTGAACTCGGGTAAAACTTAACACATCCCTATTAAAAATGATATTTTGTCGCTATGTTCAGAGGCTCTTGAAATTTTCCCGTTTTTAAATGCATTGGAAATGCTAAACATTCAACCTGTAGCTCAAAATTATTCCCCTGAAGTTTTCATTTGGTACAACTTGATGAATGGATGGTGCTTTGGACAACTAGCCCATGCTCTTTCTTTGCACTGGCCGGGTTTAGTGTTTGGTAAGTCTTGACTTAAACTTGAGCCTTATTTATAAAACAATTTGGACACTAACTTTTAGGGTTTAAATTAAATGGTGCAATAATACTATGTCTCAAAATAAGCAGGATGAATGCATTGGTGCCATTCCAAAAAAATTTTATTATAGGAACAATGCCCTGACAATTTTATGAACCATTTTATCTTAGGATGCACTACTTTTAAATTGGGGCCAATCATCTCTCCTTTCTTCCAAATTGGATTTGCTCTACTATTTATGCTTTATGTGCTTGACTAAATGAGAACTGCCTACTGTTGCTCTGAAGCAACTCATTCCTGACTTGTTCTTCAGTTGGAATTATATTGAATATTACTGCCATGGCTTGGATCTTCTCGTGCAATAGGGCCCCGGGTATTCAAAGATCAACCACACACACTATTTGGGAAGCTAAATGGCTTATTTGTTGTACTGTGACACGTGGCATCTCTCAATCCGAGACCGTGCACACATTACATTACAGTACTTTTTTTTGGTAATGTAATGATTTATTCCCAGTGGGTTAAGATTTGGCCTAAGCATTGTAATTTTGTATCCAGGGGATGTTATGGGTGGGTGTTTTTGACCAGTCACCATCTGGATGTTTCTATGTGGACTTTAAAGCTTTAAAGTTCCCTTCATGGGTTCATTGCCTATCGATAATAAACCAGTAATGGGTCAAAAAAATGTGATGTCGCTAAAACGGACACTTCTGTAGCCCATGCTGAATTGGTGTGTCCTCATCTACAATACATTCTACTGAGCTGTTGAGCAGCTGGTCTTGTTTACTGTTTGAATATAGACATTGTAGCATTTTTAAGCTAAGAGCAAAGTTATGCATTTTATGTACATTTTTTTAATGGATGTGTACATATATAGATATGTGTACAGTTTTGTACTTGACAAAGGAATTTTAAGACAATAAAACCTTTATGAATTCAAGTTGATCCCTCGTTGTTCTGAGTGTTTACTTCTGAGTGTAGTGAGTCATTAGGATTTAGCATGCTTGGTTAAATTATAATTATCTGGCAGCGCTCATCCCCTGCAGTTAGCCATCTGCGACTTAAGGGAGGATCATAGTAATTAATTGACATAATAGGATGACATGTGACCGTATAGGTTTATTGTTTCCTTTACACTGCACGTTGAAGTGGCCATGAATGTCCTCCATGATGGGCTGCAGTTTTGGACAATGATGGCTGGTAATGCAAGAGATTCTGAGTGGAAACTGTGCATCGACAAAACAAAATGTATGAAGCTATCACTGGCTTCTCTGAAATATTCTTCTTCACCATGGAAACAAGCCTGAGCATAATCCCAGGATGACTGCTGATACCGGGTTGCTTCCCCGGAATCAGGAAAACCTGTACAAGCACTCTAGATGGAAAATGCAAGATACAGGTTTACCGAAGGGGTAATGCTGCAGCTCTCTCCTCTTATTTATCCTGCGTGATGTGATCATTGATTATTGCTGCGCTTAGGTTTCCCATCGGGAAATGAATGGTTCATATTGGTTTGCATCCGATCATTTCAAGATTTATTTAAATGATTCTAATCGGTAGATTGCACTGTCACTCGTGTGAATGGCTCATATGCACACACATTAAAAAAAACTTGTCATATGATTGGTCCGGTGAATGCAAATTCAGACACATAAATGCATCGCCCAGTAACCACAGTATTAACAATGTGCAATCAACTTAGAAACACCTTTTATGAGGTTGCTGACATCACAGCTGATAAACAAACCTGTAATATCTTGTGTTTTGGCAGACAATTACGCTGTGCAAATTTACTTTAGCGCCAATTCAAGAAACACTCTGAAGTGCTGAAATTTTCAGAAGTGCTGAAAATATTTTGCTCTCTGTCATCTGTGTTTTTTGAATAACACTTTATACCTGTACGACTGTACAACTGCTTACTTTTACTGAGGTAGGGTAGTGACCAAAAAAGAATGGTAATTTCTTGTTCTTTGCCTGTAGCTGATGGAGACATTGACCTTGGTTCAAACCTCAATTCCTTCCACCTTACTGAACTAACTGGCAGATATTTTTGGTTAGCTTGTATAAATTGTGCATGTTTACCTCTTTCCAGAATGGGCAAATTGGAAAGATGAATAGTCACTGCAAAAATAGTCTGTCTTAAGTTTTTTTAGTACTGTAAAATTCTCTCTAAAGTAGGAAGTATTAGCTTCGTTTAAGTCACTTTTTGTTTGACTGGTGAAATGGTCTTTGCAAGTCTAAATATAAGACTATAATACTTAAGATTTACTTATTTTCTGGTTTTTGCAGTGGAGCTACTGTCTATTGTGGTTTTAACCCTTTTTGTCATGGTCAAACAGTAACCAATATTACTGTCACTCTCAATTACAATCTCTGCTCTACAGTGTTGGGGACTAGTTGTTCAATTAGAATTTGCAGCAGTTTTCCAGTAGTTCAACTACATTTTTTTGAGTAACTTAAATTTTGCAAGCTACCTTTCTCTTTAGGGTAGCTTTGCTGTAGCTGAACTACTTTCAGTGTTAAGTAATTGGTAGTTTGTATAGCTACGCTTTCAGAGTAGTTTCCATAAAACTGCTGCCTTATTGGTGAATAATCCAAATAATCTAAACAGGAGATGGCCTCTTCCACAAGTTTATACTCCGTGTTAGAGGTTTATACTGAGACCTTCCAGTTCTTGCATCAGTCAGTCCATTCTCGAGTCCTATGGTCTTCCCGGTCATCCTATGTACATCATGTACACCTAGTACCTTTATTGCATTCGGTTAACATCGCACACAATACGCAGTGCAATTGCATTCCTGGTGATAGTTAGGATTGACCAAGTTACCGACTGATTGTTTGTTTGTGAAGTGCCCCAGTTTTCCTGAGGGCCTTCAGTATTGTGGCTTCATGGGCATCACAACTGTTGATACCCAGGGTCTGGGTTTCACAGGAACTCAGACATCACTGAAAGTGCTTAGATATATTTAGAAATCCTAAATCCACTCTCTAAGGAGAGCCCTTGTGTTGGGAGTTTGCCCTGAACAAAGTATAAAGCATTGCTTATTTTCCACTCCACATTCTCCAGATCTGATAGCACTGGGGAAGGGAGGGTTGACCTTGCAAAGTAACAAATGGTACACTAACCTGCCTCAGATTTCTAAATAAGCCAATATTCTCTTTGTCTTACTTTATTTTTTGCTTGTGTTCTCTTTTATTTGAAATAGCATCTGGCTGATACAATTATATGCAAATCTATATTCTTCAGCAAGTTTCCATTTGCATTCTGAGGATAGATAGTCAATTGGATGGAAAAAATTCTACATTTTGTATCTGTAACCAAGATATGGAAACAAACACTCAGAACCAGAGCGGCTATTGGACTATAAGATCACCGCAATGGACACTGGAATCTCTGAGAGACCGACAGACCAAACCGGTGGTGGCTTGAATACAGTATGCGCAGACAGACGGGTGAGGGAGGGGGTGGTCTCACAAAAGCCTGGCTCTTTTGTCAGTGATCATCGTGACCACATGCAAAAGCTCCAAGCACATCAGAGCCTGGAGGAGCCCAGCAGTAGCGCAATTTCCATGTGAAAAGCAAGAATGCTCTTGGAGGAACATTGTGGTGACCACCCCTCACTCTCAACACCCTTCCCCCCCCCTCCTCCCCCTGCCACTCCCCCATTGCCACTTTGTGCCCATGAAACCAAGGGGGCATTAAAAAAACATGAGTGAATGACCTGAAATCTAAAAAGACTAACCCCCCCCCCCCCCCTCTTTTTCTCCCCAATGTGGATCCAGTGACGGGACGGTGGGTGAGGAGGCTGCAGCACGCGAGCAGGACAATTGGCATCGCCTCACTGGGCCTTTCATGACTGGGCATCTGGTGTTTTTCAACGAGGGAGACAATGAAGTGTCTCTCCCTGCTCGACTCCTACCCACCCCCTCCCCCCCCCACCTTCCTCAATCTCTCTCCATGGTCTCACCACCATCTGTGGTATCCCCCCTCCCTATTCCTGACCCCACACTAAACTGCCAGCAAAAGGCCTCTTTCAATACCCCCCCCCCCTCCCCTCCTCCCCCCTCTCCAACCCCAGGCCCTCTGAGGTCCCTCAAACCTTTCACTAGGCAACAAGTGCTGGGCCAGATTACATTGCAGTCAATGCTGAGAGGAAAAACAGATTATGGGACCAGGCAATCAATTCAGCCTGATTTAAGCCTCCAGTTAAATTGTGTCCCGACAGGTTTGAGAATGGAAATTTTCCACTGTGGGTGCCACTGCATGATCCTGAAAAGTTAATTTGCAGAAGTTGCCTTCCACAATTCACCAAGAAGGGGTAGGTAAGGGAAGTCTTTCTTCAGGAAAGCTGGCCTTTCCAAATTTCATCAGCTACTGAACCCATTCAACAAGCGTTTTTGATAAATAACAGATATGTCTGACAATAACTAAATGAAACAACACAAAGCAGAACTAAACCGGGACATACAGCAGATTTTTGGGAAATCACCAGAAACCTGAAAAAAATTCTGCAAAACCACGATGAGACAGGAGGAATTTTAATAAAATGGAGAAAAAACAAGACTGATTATTGAAAGTAATTTTCATTATTAGACACATAGTGTAATGTTTAGCTAACAGTTCAAAATACCAGGGTCTTAATATTATTTAATATTTACATTTTATTTACATTTTACATCCCATCCATCTTTTTGTCCTTATAAATCTTTAAACCATTTATTAAATTGATCTTAGGCCCTCTATATCTTCACATTTAAACAGTGAATTGACCAACCACTCCCTAAACATAATAATATTATGTATAACATTTGATCCAGTTATTTAAATAAGGGGTCAACTGGTTTAAGAGCTAATAAAATAATTATTATCAAGATATGCGTTCGCTGGCCACATGGAAGATATCAGTAATCAAAGGGATTTTGTATGCTAGTGAAAATTTGGCCTAAATAAAATGCTACTTTTTATTAAACTTGTGTTGCTGACCAGATGCTACTGAAATGTATTCTACTGCATTCTAGAATTGCTGTATGTCCCTAGTTTTGTTACTGTTTTTCCAAAACTGTTGACACAGCTGAATGTGTACATCCCTGGATAGGTTTGCGTGTGGATGATGATACTGTTATGAAGTTAATATAAATAAGGTTGTAAAATACTGAGTTAATAATCAGGTGTGGGGGTGGGGATATTGTGATGGGGGTTACTTTATTGTGTTCATGTTGGTGGGGGGGGGGGGGGGGGGTTTGTTATTGTATTGCAATAGATTGACAGTTGGTAGACAAAGATAGTGTGAGGGGTAAGCAGGAGACTGGGATAGAGGAAGGGGGGTTCTCAAGTCTTCGGACTCCCATTGTAGGCCCCCCCAAGCCAGCGTCATCCATGCACACAGGCATGCGCGTGTGCAAACAACCCCCCCCCCCCCCCCACACCCAACCCACACACAGGGTTCGCATTTCTCCCATGACCCAGGAAATTTACAAAAAAGGGGGCTGCATGATCGCATTTCAGCCAAGGTCACTCCACTGGCCTCTCTGCAGCTAAAGATAACCTCACTCGTTTTTCCATTGTTGCGCACTCTCTCTGTCTTCCCCAATTCACTCTTTTTAAAAACAAGACAAAACAAAAAAAACAGCCAAACCTATCTTTGTACTAAGTACACACAGGCAGTGACTGTTCATTTTGAGTCACTGATAAGAATACAAGTTTCTGCCCATTCCATGGTCTGGGATCATTTTTCTACCCCATCCCCCCACCCCCCTCCCCAACCCTCCCCCTGGCTTGTGTTTGTTATTGCAGGACCACATGAGGGTTCCGAACTGCAGATTTAAAATATGTCTTCCATTCACTAACCGTGTTTCTGCTTCATTCATCCCCCAGATGTCTGGTCCCTGCAGTGTCCGTGTAAAGCCAATAATCCGTAATAAATGAAGGTCTTCGGCCTAAATGGTCCCCTGGGACTGCTGAGAAGTATCAGTCACTGTTGACCTCAGCTTCGATCCCTAGTGTTAAACTGTTACCGGGTTGCAGCTGTGGGCAATGATAAGCGGAATTATTTTTACTTATATTTTTATATTATTAAGTTTTGTACTTGCTATTGTGCTTTTGTCAAAGGTTTTTTCCTGAATAACCGTGTCCACAAAGTGACACCTTTTGTAGCACGTAGGCATTCAGGATAACACTGCTGCCAGTACCACCTTCTGCGATGCCAGGCTCCGCCCCTGCTACTGTAACACTTTTGATTCCGCAAGGCGGAACACGTGTCCCCGTCCCTTCCATCTTAGTATCCAGGAACTACCTGAGGTCACCATGTGAACGTCAGTGTCCTCGGGGCCTTGTGCTCCACTCTTTTATATGCATCATGCATTAGAAAAGGACCATTCTCTGTCATTTTCACCTCATAGTGACTTCCCCTGAAACATTCCTCACACCAATGCTGGAATATGCATTCTAATACTATGGGGAGAAAAAAAACCAAAAAACATGTGCAATCTTTTCACGCCCTTGTATGCCCCCCAAAAGATTTCCAGAGGGCAAACTGACTCTCTGTGGAAGAACTGGTTTTTTTCTACCCCAGGTAGGTCTGTATGTAAAAAATAAAACAAAAAAAAAACAACAATGGACCTGGCCTGAAGGAGTTATTCACAGACTCAAGGGGAACAATAGTTTGACTTAGCATAGGTTCGGTCAGAGTAATGTTCACTGTGTGAACTGGACTTAATGTGCTCATGGCTGTGGATAACTGTTACATAATGTGTATTGTACCTTATCGGACCTGTGTTTTGTAGTTGTTCCAATGACCTTTAGCATGCACTTATTGTACGTCACTTTGGATAAAAGCATCTGCCAAATAAATGTAATGTGACAATAGTGCCAGTAGGGACTGAAAGGTGGTCCTGCAAAGCCAACTGAGCAGAACACTTGTGTGAGGCAAAAGGTCTGCCTGCCATTAGATTAGCACTGTTTCTACTGCAGTATTACAAGGGAGGATGAAGGATTCCATGACTCGGTCATGTGAATAAGGTGATTTACCCAAGTGTTTTGAACCAGGAATATTACTGAAATGTAATTCAACAAATCTAATGACATGAGCTATAAATTATACAAATATAATAACCAATGCTTATGCAGGACTGCCAAAACCCTGTTTCTGGAGATCAACCATCATGTTTTCACTCCAATACCCCAATTGAAAGCACACCTCATTCAACAGCAAGTGATCCTGTTTGAGCTGCTAATTAGTAGAACCAGGTGTGCCAAATTAGGATTGAAGTGGCCAGTTACGCGACGGTAGATCTCCAGGAACAGGGGTGGGCAGCCCTGCTATGCTGTGAATGTGAAGGCCTCTTCGCTATCAGTTTGTCTAATGATTGAAATGTTTTAATGTCATATGGGAACAATCAGCCTTAAACTGCTGCGAGTCTCAGTCTGACTGATTAAGGCCAGTCGCACACCTGCTAGCGATTGCAATTAACATGTCTTAAAAGGGTGTGTCGGGGCAGAAGAGTGGCCATTTTGTAAGAAGCAGGGTTGTGGTTTTGTCTGTGAAAATTTTCAAGCAGCATTCTATATAAATATATATACATACACAGTTGAGGCCAAAAGTTTACATACGCCTAGCCTAAAGATATTCTAACTCAGTTTTTCACAACTCTGCACATTACATGTTGCCGTACATTTCTTTTGGCAAGTCAGTTAGGGCATCTACTTTGTTCACATCAGAGATAATTTTAAAACAACCGATTAGAGACTGATTTATTTAAGCTTTAATTCACTATATTAGAATTCCAGTGGGTCAAAAGTTTACATACACATTGTTAGTATTTGGTGGCATTGCCTTTTAATTGCTTAACTCTAATCAAACGCTTTGGGTAACCTTCCACAAGCTTCTCACAATACTTTGCTGGAATTTTTGCCCAATCCTCCTGACAGAACTGCTGTAACTCAGTCAGGTTTGTGGGCCTCCTTACTTGGACATGCTTTTTCAGTTCAGTCCATCTTTTCTATGGGATTCAGGTCAGGGCTTTATGATGGCCACTCCAAAACTTTCACTTTTTGCCTCAACTGTGGGTGTGTGTGTCTATATATATATATATATATATATATATATATGAGAGTGAGAGAGATGACTGTTTCAGGTTCCTTTGATTAACAGTGGTTATTAAATAATTCAGCCAATTCACATTGATACTAAATATAGTTCCATTCGGAGGGCCTGTTTGACAAGCTTTCACAGCAGTCACTAACAATCATACTTGTATAAAAAGCATGTCTTAGAAAAGGGCGTCAAATGTCAGAGAGTGGTTCAGCTTCCTGGACGAAGCAGTCTCAACCGGTTCCTCAGCCTTATTCCAGCTAAAATACACCCTCATGCTGCACATCGTTGCCCATAGACACCGAGGGGCGTTGTGCATTTACAATCACACTCTCTCAAACTGATCTTGTCATTATTTACTTGCCACAGGCCTTGTCGTCACTTCGATTGTCCCATGGTGACAGTGTATTTGTTTTCCTTCCCCTTCATTAAACTGTTCAATGAAGAAATGTTGGCTGGAAAAACTCTTGGCCGATAACCATCTTGGCACATGTAGGCAGAGTGATAATGTAACTGAGAAATAGTTTTGTTTCTAAACAAAACTAGATTCAAAGGTAAGCCACATACACTCTATTCCTAAAATGGAAATGTACTGAAATCCAAAATTGCATGTAATTACTAAAGAAAAGTGCAGTATTTTGAATCATGTTGAGTTAGCCCAAGGTCTGTGCTGTCCTCAGCATACAATACTGATTTAACCCCTCACCTTCCATAAATCTCAGGATCCAAGTGGCATGGAACAAAGATCCCAGCTTTTTAAGAACTTTGGAGAAAAATGGACAGCCTTTGACCCAAGCAGCTGCTATAGACAGTCAAACACTGTTTATAAGCCCAACTGGATCCTGATTGGTCACTGCTTGTATCCAGGCAGATTTCCTTCTTTTCAACCAGACAGCTTTCTTAACTTTTCCAAGCAAGACCCCCACTTTTTGGTGCAGTGGTACTCCATCTGAATTGAATTAAAAAGAAGAAAAAAATACCTCACCCAACCCTCCTTCAACCTCCACTCCACAATTTTAAATCTCCCGTCACCATTATTATTGAAATTACAGGTTAACACACTGCAGTATTTGGAAGCCATATGGACACCAGCATTGAAAACAAAACCCAAAATGACGGTTTAGGCTGTATAGACTGTATGTCTAAAAACAAGAATCATACATAAGACCAACTCTGTAATAGGCACAAAGCAAATATTGATAAACAAATAAATCATCTTTTTATTTGGTTTGAACAGATTTATAAACAGAAAGAGCTGCTTTGACAGACAAGTTAGTGTAGGTAAATGCACAGTTTGTCATCTGAATTCTGTGAAGTTAGATCAATGCTAAAAATGAACAACAGAAAAATCTTAAAACTAAAGGCTATAAATATCAGACGTTTGAAAAAGAATTTCAATAGGAAAATTGAAAAACGTAGAAATAATGCCCATATTCTGTGGAGCAAATGGCTCGATTTGTATTTATAAAATATAAATGGGTTTGAGTTAGTATATTTCAGTATATTTCCTTGTGTGTCAGAACCCGTACTTCGTAAGAATACTTCGTAATCACTCATTGACTGAGCATACAGCAAGGATGGAAGAAAAGTAACACTTGTTGCATCAAGGCACCTGTTGACATGCAAAGGTATTCGTTTTATTCCGAAAATATATTGCACGCGAATAGAACTCACAAAAGTACTGTTCCACTGATCATTTCTCAATGAGTAAACAACGACTCGATGGCGAGAGTGGGGTTTTTTTTTTTTTTTTTTGCTAAGGAGCGTGCGCAAGCCAGCAGAAAGGAATCTCCTGGCTCTTGCTCAGAAAGCCAACGGGGCCTGTGTCTCTCCGTTCTCATGTACCTCCCTGCCCTGGAGCTGTTATTGTTTTGTGTCCCATTTCGCGCTGCTCCGCACCTCACCCCGCCAAACCCTAATCCCGGCCCGCCCCCGCCCCCACCCCCACCCCCGTTGCCCCCAAGGTGCAGCGGTTTCGGCTTTGTCAGCAAAACCGGGCCTCTCGGTGAGTCAGACACCAGTTGGTCCTGCGGGCGGATCCTTTTTGCGGCCATTTGGCTAATCCCTCTTCTCAGGCGACAGCCTGCTGCATTCTCCCCAATTAGAACAGAAAGGGCCAGAAAGCTAGAACACAACCCCCATCTCACCACACTCCTTCCTTAATAGCCCCCTTACACACACACACACACACACACACACACCTTCCCTGCGTGCTGTCGCCCCAGAAGATTATGATTTCTTCCTTTAATTAGTCTTAGGGTGAAACAATGGTTTAATTTTCATGGCCATTTTCAGTGTTGAATTTTATTACATTTTTTTCTTTGGGCCATTTTGTCAAGTTGCGTCAAATTAAGGACGGTTGAGTACTAATGCCATTTCCCCGGATG
The DNA here is from genome assembly GCF_013347855.1 of Anguilla anguilla. Classification (NCBI taxonomy): domain Eukaryota; kingdom Metazoa; phylum Chordata; class Actinopteri; order Anguilliformes; family Anguillidae; genus Anguilla; species Anguilla anguilla. Next base: position 33,124,141 of record NC_049213.1, on the reverse strand, counting down.
ATTGATTCAGATACAGTTCTGAGTCAATGGATATGAACACCTAAATTTCTCAATAGGCTTGAAACGAACATGTCTGGGCGTGCGCTTCGTAAGAGGGGCTGACAGAGAGAACACAGGGCAGGACGTGCATGTTTGGCGAAGGGTTTGAGTAATGCTGAAACTCCCCTGCCTGAAGAGCAATGTTCTTGCACGCATCCTGTAGTTGCCTTACTTCCCTCTGCGCTAAAATGTTTTCAGTCAGTTTGGACTCCCCCTTCACTGAACCTCAATTGATCTATTTTACTCAGCCTTGCCTCGCTTATCTTTAGACATATTTTCATTCCATTATTATTACTGATCGTTGCCCTCAGTATTTCAGTAGAACAACTGCAAATGTACTTCAGTAAGTATGCTAGAAACCTAAACATGTTTTGAAAACTTTTTTTTTCCGAGAGAGGCAGCCACAAAGAGAGAGAGGGAGCGAGAGGGAGCGTGAGAGAAAGAGCGAGCGAGAAAGGGAGCGAGAGAGAGCGTTTTTGCAGAGTCGTGACTGCTGGCTGATGGGCAGTTCCCTTGGCTTCCTGAGTGACAAATGGTGAGCTGTGTTTCTTGTTTCCAGGCAGAACTGACACCCACAGCTGCATCATCATTAAGGGACGGTCCCTTGTGTGTGTGTGTGTGTGTGTGCGTATGTGTGAGGGGGGTGGGTAGACGCTGTTCTAGCGAAATACATTCATTTCATACATACATTTATGAGGGCACGTTGCCATATCAACAACTGTAGAGAACCAATCCTACTCTTTTGCAGACATATACAATGCATTTGTGGAATATGAAGTGAATCTAATGTATAAAATATGTGTATTTAAAATTTTGTGTTCCTTGAGTATGACAATGTAAGCTACCAACAAACCTAAGAGACACTTTCCTTCCTGCGAAATAATAAGAAATGCATCTCATTTATTGGCGCAAGAGGACGTTTCTAGGCAAGATACATTTTATTTTAGGGGTTAATATTTCAGAGGTTATTCTGCTTTTTACAAAGCTCATCATGAACAGCAGCCACACAATATATCTAAATATACATCTAAAAGCATTAAACATGTAACACTTTCAGATGTTTATTTCACCAACCATATGCCTCAATCCCCATTCCCCTTGCAATTCCTCAATATTTCAGAGGTTTAGATTAGGTGGGACACTTGCCCGGGCAAGAAAAAAAAAACATAACCTTCAAAAAAAAAAGAAAAAAACAGACTGTAAGACTGTAAAACTAGAACTATTGGGAGTGGAAGGAAAGTAAGACGAGAACAGAGCCCCCTGCATTGTGTGGGTTTCTTCACGTTCACAGTTGTTTACCAGATCATCAACTTCCCTCTTCCCGTCTCCACTGTGTCCCCCCCCCCCCCCCGTCTCTACCCCTGCCTACCTCACAAAGCCTATATTGTCTCTGCTCTGCTCCACTGTTGACGGGAATCCCAGCCCAAAGCAGCTGCCAGTACAACTCTCGCACCCCCCCCCCCCCCCCTCCACGAACACTGGAGCTGTTGGTAGTGTGTGTTAGGGGATGTGGGGAGGGGAGGTGTTCACAGGCATTAAATCGTGAGTTCCTCACACCTCCCCCCACCAGGCCCCCCTACCAGTCCCTTCCACACCATTCACCGGCTGCCTTGCCCTTCCATAGCAAACCCCCGCATTACGGCGACACTAACCAAACACACACCAGCTGTTTCCGTGGCAGCAGTCCTCAGCATGTTAACCCATTCCTGCCCACCACAGTCCTCTTCTTCCATCAGCCTTTCAATCTTTGCCTACCCTGTTTCAAGTTTTCTGCCGTGTTTTTTGTGTGTGGGGTGGGGGTGAGCAAGGTTTACCAAAAGCAAATTTATTTTGTAAATGACATACATTGGTTCCACCATCCCACAGATGATGGAGTCTGTGTGACGTGGCCATGCTTTGAAAATCAACATTTAAACTTTCCTTTTTGTGGTCAGTGTTAACTTAGAAAAGGGCAAAACTGGATTTCAAAGAGAGGTCACATTTCTTCTAGAATTAAAAGAAGAAAAACTGAATAATGCAGCCAACCAACCCTAAAATGGCCTTGTCCACATACTACACAAAAGAACATAAACTTAATAATGCAGAGCTATAATTATTTCATCTAGGAATCAACCACATTTTCCTCCCCTTTTCCAGTGATAGCTCAATACCAGCAGTAAACACACTTAAGTTTTAACCATCACCAATAACGTTCAGACAAAATGAATGTGTGAATATGATGAAATCATAATATGGAATAACCCCATTCCGAATGCTTGGTAAGGACAAAAAAAATCCCCCAGCTACATCATTGAAACTATGTCAGTGTGCTTTTTTTTTGGGGAACTGTAGAGAAAGTCTCATTTCAGTGGAGTGTGTTAGAGAATAGCTGGAAGGGGAAGGGACTGGCCCGGCTGTCCGTTTTGCATGCAAAGCTTTAGCGTAAACACAATCCACCGGGCCGATTTTCCTGCGCACCACACCCTCGGGTATTCCAATCAGATAACAGGACTTAACGACGGGGAGATTAAGGAGGGAGCCTGTGCCTGGATCAACCGCAGGCAAACAGGAAGCCAAATCAGGGTCCGCTGAAGGAGGAGGGCAGGCAAACCGCAGGCCCCACGGACTCCGTAGGAGACGGATTAACTGCCATTCTCCCAGCGGCCTGCCGTGAGGCTCCCCCAACTGCGCCCCCCCCCCCCCCCCCGCCTCAAGTGCTCTTCCATTGGCTCCGCTGGTTTTCATAATTACAGAGGAACTCATAGCATCTTCTTAGATGAGCAGAGTACGGTGCAGGCAAAATATAATATACCCATAAATAAATGTCTGCTAGGTTAGCTTAAAAAAAAATACATTTAAAATAATATCCACTGAGAATCCAAGAGCTGAAGTCATGAAGAATGCGGTCATGAAGCATAACAATACATGTTATGAATATGTTTGGTGCCTCTTTCTTATGGAGCTCTCATTGCCCCAGATCATGGTTTCACAATAGCCTGGCAGGGATTCCAGTTCTTCGGTTCTGTTAAAGCCGTCAACGGTAAACAACGGGGAGTACGTACAGAACCGATTCAAGACGGTAAAGAGTGGAACCTGGTGACTGAGGACTTAGAAGGAGCAAAAAAATGACGCGCACTGCAACCCTAGAAGTGCCAAGACGACACAATGAGTTATTCACTGCCCCTCTTTTGCAATGCGTCCAAAACATGTCCTCACAAATTCACCAAACCTTCTCTTTTTTTCTGACTGATGAGCTTGTGGAAGGGTGATTAACAAAAGAAAGAAAGCAGTTGATTGAATGTATTTGAAGGCGACTAACGACCAAGCAGGCGAGAACAAACAACCCAATTCAGGGAGGGCCCAGGCCAAGAGTTTGCACTAAATACAGATCGATATCTAACCTCCATTGTGTAGAGTTGTACGTGCCTCCAATTCATGAGACAACAGGCTCTTGTCTTACCGTCGACCACCCTGCATTGTAGTGACTGTAAACACCTGGGGTGGAAGGTCAATATATTTTTTTTTTATCATGGACCTGTTATCTGATTGGACTGGTGCTTGGGACTGCCATTGTTTCCCAAGAATATGGTTATGACTACAGTCACCCGCCCTAGCAAACAGGTAGTGAAGATAAGCACCCCGGAGAGAACAGGTGAGGGGTTAATCTGAATCAGAATCAGATTTATTGGCCAAGTACGTTTGCACATACGAGGAGCATGTCTTGTGTATTTCTTTGTTTTTGTTAAGGGCACAGAGGCAGTTATTTCACAAAGAGGCACCATGGGGAAACCGCCTCAACAGGCCTGAAGGGCATTTACTTAAAACACAGGAACAACTGCAAAAGGGCTGGCTCCACTGAGGGAAGAAAAGAGTAGCTCTGCAAATGACTGTAAAAGCCCGAGTGCACTTCCTCACTCTGACACTGGCTGCAGATGATGTCACAGATGCCCGGCCAATGAGAGTTTGTTGTCGAGGTAGAACAAAGCTACTGAGCAGAGAGGGCAGTCCCTGGCTTGTGTGTCAAAGCATCTCCTGAGCAGAGCTTTTATGTTTGTATGTCTGGCAAGATGGCCTATTACCTTACTCTACACAAAGGCATTTTTTTGGAGGGGGCTTACAAATGTATCCAATAGGAAAGCACAGAAAATACTATACTACCCTAAATTTAAAAGGGAAATTTAATAGAATCTTGTCAATAGTGCATACTACATGCAGTAGTGTTCTCTCCAGTAGAACTCGAATTTATTGAAGTTCATTATACATTCCCAGTACCGATTGTAACAGCATCTTCTATAGCAGGATTATACTTTTTTTTCTGTACGGCCACATTAAGGAAAAACATTAAATTGTTGGGTACACTTTCATATGGTGTAGAGAAGAGAGCAGCGGACTCTAATCTGAGGATAACGTGGCACGGCCATAACACCTTTCAGTGAGACACATCATAACAGCTTATAAAGTTAGCCACAATATGTAAACTTGAAAAGGACGAGCCTGTTTGGACACATTACACCACACCTGAAGCTCCACTCCCGCACTAGAATACAGTGTGTAAACCAGAGTAAACACAGAACCAATACTGGAGCAAATTCAGCCCGCTCCACACTCCAGTCATTCACTGCCTGCTTAGTGGATGGTGTTTGAAAAAGGACACACAAAAAAATCTGCTTCAACTTCATCTCTGCCAGAATAAACCCACTTGTGTGATTACATCTGCATTAGTCACGGGACACAAGAAGCTTAAAAACTGGAAATGAGAAATCAACATGGCAAGGTTTAATTGAAATGACAGCCTGGTGCTGCCAAAGAATTTTTTTTTTTTTTTGGCTGTGAGGAAACAAATTTACCTATGTGGACACTGAGGACTGAAGCAAATGTTGATTTGAGGAGATTGGCAGTTAAAAAACACTGATCTCCACTAAGTCAGGAATTAGTTTCTGAGATTTGTTAGACTAGGCAACAGATGAGGATTCGTTGTATTAAAAAAGTACAAATTGCAGGCGTGAGAACAACTGACTTTTAAGACTAAAGAAACTTGGCACACTGTATTCTTCCGCTTTACAACCACATGAAACCATTATGTAATTTTGTAGTTACTTGTTATTCTGTACTGCAAATTAATTTTGGTCAATTCAAAAAAAATTAGAAAACAAGACTAGACTACTGAAAAAACAGTCTTGTTTTTAAGATCAGCTTGTCCTCTTGCGGAACACAAAGCATCTCTCCGACAAGAAAACCCTGATCTGGTCTTAACCATGCAATGGTCTGTACATCATGAATATCTACCCCAGCTCTCTTCCTTTAATTGTGGTTAAGGGGACACCAAAAGCGTGGTGAGACAAAATGCCACGTCAGCAGAGTGGAAAGCGCTGGAATAGAAAGTAACTCGGACTTAAGATGATACCGCCATAAAGGAGAACTGCTAAAGACCTTTAGAAAACCAAAGTTCTCCATCAACACAGGGTATACACAACCATTCTGCGTGTGTGATTCATTTTCTCATGTTCCTGTTTTAGCAGCCTGTTCGTTACTCAGTGTGATTCACGGAAGTCCAAATATCGCCCGAGTTCACCGGCCCTTGTCTTGGCTGACAAGCACCAGTTTTTTTTAATCTTGGTCAGACATCACCAAACGATACATTTACAATCAACACTGATAGAATAAATGTCATATACCTCAAGTAAGGCAGAGACCAACAATAATTTTGGCCTCTGCCTTACTTGAGGTATATATAATTTAAACAACTGCCTCAGTCATATGTTGCATAATTGATACATGGATCTATACTTACTACTGAAATTGGCATATATCACATGTGGAAGCCAAAATTGTGTTAACAAGAAATGGTATTCCATCATTCTTCACAGGTAGTACAATTTATTTAGTTTTGGAAATCTGTCAGTGTGATGAATTCAGAATTGGGCTCAACAATCCATCCAACATCTACACCCAGTTCTCCTGGTCAGGGTCACGGGGGTGCAGGAACTTATCCCAGCGTGCATTGGGCGAGAGGCAGGAATACACCCTGGACAGGACGCCAATCCATCGCAGGACAATGGGCTCAACCAATTTTGTAGATATACAGATCAGTCTTAAATAGCAAGTCTGCCCCCTTGTGGCAAACAAACCACCATGATTTTAAGCACTTACTCTGCCTGAACAGCACATATCCTAGCATTATAAACAGAGATTGCTATGACTCACTAAAGAGAGTGTCAACGGGGGCGATATTTTTTATAGTCAGCGCAGCAGACTTTTTTTGGAGTCCATTATGTGTGGATGAGGCTCAAAGTTGAATGAGAACGATGATGTCACTGGAGGTGTTAAATACCAGTTTGTTATGCACTGTTCCGATAGTAAGCCTCAGTACCAACCGTCTACGGGAAGGATGGGTGTGTCCAGAACTCCAAGGAGGACATTGCGGTTACCTTTCAATTAGCAACTGACCGACACCTGGATGAGCACCTGGTGACTTCAAACAGCCACGGCAGTGAGCTGGAATGAGAGGCGGGGTCTGTAGGCCCTGGGGGGTGTCAGTTACCCCGGCCTGCTCCACATCGCCACTCATCAGACTTTTACTCTGACTGCTACGCTCCCTTAGTACAACTAATGTTTATTTTGCATGCACTGTGCAGTGATCATCTGACAAGTGAAAGACTTAGAATCTACAGTAATTCCATCCCTGTTATTAGAACAGCATGAGCACGGTGATGGCTCGTTTAATTAGAAAATGAATCCAGTTGTTCTCATTAGAACAGGGGTGTCAAACTGAATGGGGCCACGGTGTCTGCGGGTTTTTTGTGGTTTCCTTTCAATCAGCTGCCAATTAAGGCCTTGAGAACAAGGTATGTGGATTCCTTAACTAATCAATGACTTAAATGAAAGACACCAGCAGACACTGCAGCCCTCCAGGACTGGAGTCAGACACCTGTGCATTAGAACAAAGCACCGTGAAAACACGCTAATTAAGGACACAGAGCAGATTCCTCGCATGCAGAGAACGCTCACTTGTCTTGAAGACCGCATTACATGTAGCTCTTGTTTAATACATGTTTAAGACACACTTTCTAACTACTGTAAATTCAAATGAAGATTAAGATATGCCCTCGACTCATGTAATATGAGTAGTAATCATATAAAGGCTCAAAAAAGTAAAGGTCTCCAGGATCCCTACACTTCCAGTATCATAGATGCAGTGGCACGATTCACACTCCAGGGTTTACCTTTTCACTTACTGCAACTAATCCACCTCTCCAGGATTTCTCTCTCTGTGCATGTATATTTGTGTATGTGTATGTATGTGTGTGGGAGACCTAAATGAACTACGGTAAAGGTTTTTTTGAAATAAACCATCTTCAGTTTCATTAGGTCAGCAGGTGTTATTCTTCTTGATGGAGCAGCAGACCCGCTGTTGAGAGGTCCTAATCGCAACCGTAGTTCAAAGGGCAAAGGTCGTGTCACCTTTCCGGTCAAAGATTAAAACAGCAACTTGTATTAAAAACAAGTTTATTGAGCACTGCCAGGCAAGAATGATAACAGCGGCTGTGAAAAAAGACACTGCTTCCTGAGAAAAGGGAACGCCAGCGGGCGACCTCATTCGCCGACAGACTGAACACCGAATGCCAATTTCAGTAGAAAATGTAACAGTGCAGACTTGCTGGATCCTCTGTGTTATCGTAGAACACTAGGACGTACATTTTTAATTCTGCTTGTGCCGTTCTGCGAGGCTAAACCCTGCACAGCCCGATGGGATTTGCGATCGCACTCGTCTGTTCCCCAACGGCCCCTCCTGACCTCGCCTTTAAAAGCGGTCACGACCACGACGACTCCAAACTGAGGCAGAGACCGTGAGATTGTGTCCACAACAGCATCGCAGCCACAAAGTAGGGTGAGACTCTGTATGCGTGACGAGGGGGTGGGGGGCTGACCGGGCCTGGTCATTCTGCGGTCAGCCAGCGGACTCTAAATGCACAAACGTGAGCGCAGACGGGCAGGTCCGTCCGTCGTCACGCAGTCCGTTTGCACGCCGCGTGGTTAACTGCTGCTGTTCGGAGCGAAGCGAGACTCGGCAACGACTGTGGGGGTCGGCTGCGATTGCATATCAGAGGGAAATAACCAGTGACCCGTTTTCAGGGTTGCAGGGTCTTGAGATTGTTCTTTAATTGGACCATTACCAAAGCAATTGTATCCAGTTGTTTTGAGCATGTTAACCCTTTCGCTACAGACGTTGGGCACTGGTGGCATCACGTAATAACAGAACCAGAACCTGAGATCTTATTTACTTGACCAAATGAACTACCTTTAAGGGCATTAATCAAAACCACTCCAGCCCAAAAAGTACTAGAACCAGATATAAAAAGACTTCAAACCTGCAGAACTACATGTAACCCTTCAGGGTGCAGAACCGTACGCTAGCAATACGTTAGCCTTTAACCCTAATCTTCCATGGATGATACGTTAAAGGTTATGATTAATATTGGCTTTTGTCACTGTGGACATTCATTCTCTCAGAACAAAACCCATCCTCCCAATTTAATTCTACAGTTCCTCGGCTGACCTGAAAATGAGTTGGATTTGCCTGCTTGGAATTCATCGCCTTCAAAGAAATAAGGACTTCATTACTTCACTCACCCTATAGAAACACACACACTTTCTCTCTCTGTCACGCACGCACGCAACACATGGTGCTCTGTTGTAAAAACAAAAGCAACAGTAGTCTGCCCTCTGTCTTCCTGTTCATCTGAGGTCACAGAACTGCATATTGTAGCGAAACAGGCGAAAGAAGCACAGTTCCGCTCCCTCTGAGGACCGAAGAGGAGGCTGGCGTATCTGGGACATCCGGTCTCCTTAGAGACGGTCTCTAGGCTGCCGGGACCCCTTGGTGACCGCCTGGGTCAAGCTCTGATGGGTATTGTTAAAGCAGCAGAGGGAGAGTCAGGAGAAGTGCTGGGCGGATGCATCCATCCGGGGGGGTGGGGGGGGGTCCAGTCAATAGTTCATAAGATCCTGGGGGTGCAGTGCATGGGCCTCCCTCAGCACCCTGCCTCCGAGGAGACCCCATGCTGGATGGCTGCAGTGGCCATGCTGATGGCCTCCTCCAGAGTCTGCTGCTCCTCCAGCTGGAACACACACGCACATGTGCAGACACATGACAAAATGTACACGAGCACGCAAACACACACACAACCACACGTGTGCACGCACACACAAAAATATACAAACACTCACAAAACCACACACTCACGCGCACACACACACGCACACGCACACGCACGTACGTGTACAAACAGCGTACACATGGAGAAACACTCAACATAAGAAGACATCATCACACAAGGTTATGCAGGATAAAAAACCAACTACTTACCTATAACTGACTATACCACGTCAAAGTTATTATAGACATACAAAGAAATTTTAAAAAATCTGTTATCACTCCAGCATATACTTTCTTGCCACAGTACATAATGACAAAACAACAGGCTGCCAACGTGGGAACTGACCTGTACAGCAATCTGAGTGCCGTTGGCAGTGGCCAACAGTGCCACCTGCTGGTAATGTGGGTTGGACATTTGTGAGCTTCCAGTCATAAGACTCTCTGACGACACTATGGCAACCTGAAGGAGGAGGAGCAAACGCACAAGACCGATGAAGAGCTGACTAACAGTGCGCACTTCAAGTGCACACCAACAAAACAAAAACAAAGGTTATACATTCCTATAGTGTAAAAATGGACTCCATTACACTGGGCCCCAGACTCCACATTTACAATTCCCATCTAGTAAAAGTGGCAAGAAGGGCTCGTGAAGGTGGAAGTGTACACTGGGACTTCACAGCAAGGTCTTCCGCATTTCAGCCATGCTCACACACCACCACTGGAGGACTCAGACTCAGGCAGAACGCACCGGCTGCATCTCCTTGCCGTCTCCCGTGATCATAGTGACGGTGTGCTCCCCCATGCCGTCCACGTCCTCCTGGTGGGCGGGCACAGTGATGGTGGTGCCGTCCTGCGTCACCATGGTGATGGCTGTGCCCAGCACATGCAGCTCTTCGTGGGACAGGCTGACCTGTAAAGCACATGCATTTTGTCCGCTCAAAATGATTGACAGCTCGATTTGCCCGCCCCCCCCTCCTTTACGGTCTGCCCACCTGCTGCGGCCGATCTTGCGTGATCAGGGCCACCTGGGAGCCGATGGTGTCCTCCGTCACCATGGTGACATGGGTGTCCTCCTCCTTGGGGTCCGCCCCCTCCAGGTAAGCCACTCTGGAGCGTTTTAGGGGAGGGTCCAGCGACTCCAGCTCTGTCCACAGAGAGACATAGGACGGTGTTTACACAGGGTCTTAAACACCACTGAACTTAAGCAAACGGAATATGGAAACTATCCTACGCTTACTTTGAAAGTAATATACGCCAAAATATCCGTTTACAGTATATGTGCAGTAAATATCTGTTGACAGTAAAAATATATTTAGATGTTTTTGACTGAATTTTCCCTTTTATGCACATGCCAAGTTAAGATTAAAATTGTGGTAGTATTTTATCATCCTCTGAGGATTTATTTAACACGCTCTACAATTTTGTAATTTTGTAACATTCCATAAACAGTATTACCCAGGGTAATTTCACAACTCCCAGTTTTTGTTTCCCTGTACAATTTTTGCAATTTTCCTTGCATAAACTTGCAACACTAAACCATATTCCCCCTGTGTAATTTCTCAGTTCAACTCTAAACTACGTTCCCCTGTGTAATTTCATAATACAACTTTAAATCATGTTCCCCTGTGTAATTTCACAATACAACTCTAAATCAAGTTCCCCTGTGTAAAGTCTCAGTTCAACTCTAAACCATACCTGCCTGTGCAATGTCTCAAGTTTCCTGTGCAACTCTAAACCATGTCCCCCCTGTGTAATTTCTCAGTTCCCTCATGAGTTTAAATTCGCAGGCATGTCCCGGCACCTCACCCTCAGTCAGGACGTGCTCACCCTCCTCGGTGGCCTCGAAGTCCCCGTGCGTGGTGCGCTTGTGCATGGCCAGCGTGGAGGTCTGCCGGTAGGTCTTGCCGCAGTGGTTGCAGGTGTAGGGCTTGCAGTGCGTGTGGACCACGTGGTGCTTGTACAGGCTGGAGTACTCGGTGAAGCGCTTCCCGCAGCCAGGCACCGTGCACACGTACGGCTTCTCGCCTGAGCAGAGGGGCGGGGCAGGGGCGGAGGAGGCGGGACAGGGGCGGAGGGGATGGGACAGGGGCGAAGGGGGCGGGACAGGGGCGGAGGGGATGGGACAGGGGCGGAAGGAGGAAGAAAGAGTGGAAATTTTTTTGGGTTTCATAATTTCATTATGCTCAGATTTGGAACCCCTGCTACACAAGTTCTGTCTGCATCAAAGGTGATTCAGCCTTCCTGATGGTTTTAGACAGGCTTCTCACCAGCAGCTCACCTGACACTGGAAAAAGAGCTTATTTCATTCCATTTACATGAATAAGCTTGAAAGAACACACAATCCTGTGGATCTCTAGTGGATACCACAAATCCACAGGGCAAGATCAGTAAACCATTCTAACATAAAAGTGGTTATTGCGGACAAGTGACACCCTCTACACCGTCACAATATACTCACAATAGTAATTCTGAAGGTACGAAGTACACTACACTAAAGCATCTGTGTGCGCTCCAGGGTACAGTACACCAGTGAGAGCCTCACCGGTGTGGATCCTCATGTGATTCTTGTAGTTGGTGGCGCTGGCGAAGCCCCTCCCGCAGCCCGGCTCGGAGCACATGTAGGGCCGCTCGCCTGTGTGGGTGCGGATGTGCACCTTGCGTATGTTGGAGGTGGTGAAAGAGCGCCCGCAGCCTTCGAACGGGCACTTAAAGGGCTTCTCCCCTGCAGGAGAGAGAGGGGTGGAGGTCAGCCGTCCGACCGTTCTTTTCCCATAATGCCCCCACAGTTCGCGTCCTTCAGCTCCCTTACACTTACAATCGCTTCTAGACGGACAGCACAGGGAAAATATGTACTATACAGAAACCAAAAACACCTGGTTAAAAGTACAGCTGAACAGAGCTGAGTGTAGCAACACTGCACCGGACCGGTGTGTTAATCTGCTGTACTGAGTGGTGCGGATGCACGCCCAGCCGTACCCGTGTGCGTGCGGACGTGCTTCTGCAGGTCCCCCGACGTCTTGAAGGCCTTGTAGCACATGTCCTCGGGACACTTGTAGGGCTTCTCCCCCGTGTGCGTGCGCAGGTGGCTCTTAAGCCCGTAGCCCGTGGCGAAGGCCTTCCCGCAGGACGGCACCTCGCACCTGTACGGCCGGTCGCCCGTGTGGGCGCGCTCGTGCACCTGCGACGGCGGGACAGCGCCACACGGTGGTCAGCGCTTCTCAACCTCACGGCGACAGAAGTGATCACTTCATGCTCGCTGCACTTCACACAACATCAGCATTGCCAGACATGAACAGCTGTCATACGAAGTGACCTCAAAGACTCAAACCTGGTTGTGACAACGAATAAGCAGCAGTTACAAAATCAGTGCGTAAAAGGTCATATGACACACACGCATGCATATACAAGCAGTTCCTCTAACAATGCCACCGAACTTGAGTCACATGACGCCACAAGAAAGCAAGCACCCTTCTCATGCTTCCCACCGCCAGCCAGGCAGATTGCGTTTCACTTTCCCGTAGATGTGGCCGAATCGCCGGCGGCAGGCAGTGACCCGGAGGGCGGAGCGCGCGGCGGAGGCACCTTGAGATGGTGGGCAGTGGTGTACAGGCGTCCGCAGCCCTCGAAGTCGCACCGGAAACTCTTCTCCACCGCCTGCGACGCCTTGGAGGAGCCCCACGACTTCCCCTCAAACATCACCTGAAGGGCACACACAGAGGCACACACAGGCACCCTTCACCTGTCTGCCCACGTGCACTATCCACTAAATTCTAACACTGTGGAAAAAGCTTAAACTGAGTCAGGCTGAAACCTAATCCACACACATACCCACACATACCCACACACACACACACACACACACACACACACATACAGCCCCAGCCACACACACACACACACACACAGCCCCAGCCACACACACACACATACACACACATACAGTCCCAGCCACACACACAGCCACACACACACACACACACAGCCCCAGCCACACACACACACACACATACAGCCCCAGTCACACACACACACACACAAACAAACGCACGCACACCCAGCCACACACAGACTTCCTCCCTGCCCTGGCCATTCTCCGCACAGTACCTGCACAGTGGCGTGCTGCACCCTTGAGTCCATCTTCTGGAGTCCATTGCTGTTGATCTCCTCCATGTCAGCCTCAGACTCCACGATCTGCACATATGATAGGGCAACACATGATGCTGAGTGCAGTGGCACAGAGTCGTCTTACTTTTACACCTCTGCCAACAGTCAGGACAAAGCTGATTATTGCAACGAGAGCAGAAATCAACCAATCAAAAAAATCTAAATGTACTTGTTACAGCACATTCTTACAATTAACTCAGAATACTTTACAGTTGGAAACAGAGGACAGGACAAAAACTACATGAAGCGGAAGAAGAGACCGAATGATTAGAAGAGAAATAAGAAGAGAAAAAACAGCCCAGTAGTCTAAATGCAGGGGTACAGTATACCTTGGCGTACTGCTCCAGTGTTGAGATGGTGTCGTTTTCCACTGGGTCGTCACCGGCCAGCTCCTCTAAAGCGCCCCCTGCCTGCACAGTGAGGATGGTGCCGCCCGCATGCAGCCCTGAGGGGTGGTGGATGTAGGCCGTGCTCCCATCCTCCAGCTGCACTGCCTCCACCGCGTTAGGGTCGTAACCATCTGGCGGGGGTCAGGAGGTCAAAGGTTATATACCGCAACAATTTCACTGTGGCCTATATTACTATAGCCTTGAGGAGTACCTTTCGGTGTGTGGTGAATATAGGCTGTGGTCCCATCCTCCAACTGCACTGCCTGGCCATCTTCAAAGGGCAAGGGATCTGTAAGGGCAGGGGAACACTAATGTTAGAGCAGCATCGCATCACACAATTCATGAACCACACAAAGCGCGCAACAAACCTACAACTCAGCAAGCAGTAGTGTCTTCTGGGTTTTTTATTACGCGCATTCATTCACTTATACTTATTGACAAAAGCATTCACGGACAACCCAAAACATAAAATTACAACGCAAATCAACAAGACTGTGGCTCTCCATGAGCAAGGGTGCCAACCCCTGAACACAAAGGCTACAGACGATACACTGCCTCTGAACTGGCGGGCGACAGCTGCTGACCTTTCTGCTGAACTGTGACCTGCTGGATGTACGCAGTGGTTCCATCCTCCAATTGGACGGTGTCCCCTTCGACCAGACTCCCATCTGCAAGATCATTCACAGGTATTTCTTTCTCCCTGATTTCATACCCACATTTCACCATGATACCATGGCTGTGCTTAACAGGCTATTACCCATCATAGCAAAGAGCACATACTGTGTTTCATGATGTGCGTCTACAAACCAGCCTAATCGCCAGACACATTTGGTCAAATCGCTGACTTTTGGTTACAGAGGTGACTGTTTGCAAGTATACAACACAATTCTCAGAGTTTGTTGTATTGCTCTAGTTTCATAGACATAAATGGTTAAAACAAATTCAATGTATATACCACTTAAAAGTAAGCCATTTTAACGGGATTGACTCATTAGGCAGAATAGCCAATGGGGAGAGTGGCCCAGTGAAGCCACACTCCCTGTGTTGAGGAGCATCGATCCAGGGTCGGGTGTCCATTTACCTTTGATAGCCTGCTGGATGTACGCGGTGGAGCCATCACTAAGAGCCACAGCCTGTAGGCCTAGACTCTCCATTCTTCATCTAAGGCCAAAGCTCCTGTTACACAACAGATCCTGTCACCTGCTGAAATGGGGTCACGGTGCACTCAGAAAACTCAGGGACAGGGCGTGACAAAAGCTAAAAAAAAATAAACCACCCGGATGAATATGGCAGCGCTCAACCCTTAGTACGGACAGAAACTGCAATTACTCACTTTCAACCACCATGGAGAAGGATCGGCATACTGTATCCCAACACACTGTGGCTTATGAAATGCTTTTGAATCCCTCCTGCACACACTATAGAGTAATTCCATCCAGGTATTTTACAACAACAAAAAAGCCAACTTTAAAGAGCTGCCACAGTGCGAAACTGGGGAAAGAATATGCTTGTTTACCATACAACAATCTTACTCTGGGGTATATCTCGTTGCACTTTATGATATTAATGTTTCTGGATGCTGTCAACAAGTACTTTTAAATGAACTCCATAAAAAGATAGAGTTGTGCATATAAAGCAAAAGTAAATGGCCCAAAGAGAACAGGTATAAGAATACACTGATAAATGTTCCCCTTGAGTTTTGTAATCTCTTGAAGCTGTCTATGGTCTGTTCTAATGAGATATGCAAATGCAATTATATACGATATATGAAGATATGAAAAATATTTTAAAATACCTCATATATATGCATCATGGTAGAATTAACGTTCATATTTATATCATGGCACCACGTAGATGCTATTATCTGTTGGAATGCATTAATAATAGGTCTTCCTCAGTAAACAGATTATTCTGTGTGTATTTGTATAATACAAATGAGTTATACTGATCATATTCACCATGTCGTATTCTACCGTTGCACCACTTATAATTATGCTAAATTCACATAGAAAATTGTAGGCCAATAGGCTATTGATATATTGCATGGTACATTCCGATTACAAAGTATGCGTTGCAATAAAACTGAAACGTATAGCGGATTAATATCTGACTAATATAAAAGATGGTTTTTGAAAGGCGTTATCTGGGGTGTATCGAACGTTACCATTATTGTTCGGAGTCACCTGGTCAGATTGCGAAATACAAACACTTATTCAATATGAGAAACATCAGTGTTTCTAAAATGTCAGGCGCACCCTAGTTACAGCCATGCTTACAAAAACATTTCGAGATGAGTGCAGGTGATTACAGACTTCATGTGTATGAGCTAAACCACATATTTGGGGCAAGGAAGTAATGACCACAAGCACAATACTTTCTGGTAATGGTGGAGTCTGTTCACGCTTAAGTTACCAACAGTAAAATGAAACATTTGACGTTAGACAACAACACACTAATCAGGAGTCAACAATAGCACTGCAGCTTGCTGGCTGGCTAACAAGCTACTAGCGAAATATTCAATCCAGCTAGTTAGCTTGTAATGTATTGCTTCACCAGGCTGCGTGGCTAGCTAGCTCATTGTCATAAGATGATCCTTATCCATCTATTCTTGCTAACATTGGCCATAGCAAGTTAACGTTAGTCAACTGTCCCTGGACAAGAAGGGGACTTCATAGTTTTTACTTTCACAGCTTTGCTTATAAACTAGGGTATGTAACGTTACATAAAAAGCTGAGGCTAACCACACTTCATACACTGCTCCATTTGTTCTGGATAGCAAACTTGGCTCCATGACTAAACTAGCACATCGCTAACTGGCTAGCTGCCTAATGTGTTCGCCTACTGCGCTTTGTCTAACGACGTTAGATGGCTATCTACCTAGCAGCTAAAGATCGGCCTAAACTCAAAGTTACTAGCTAGCGTAGTTTTTAATCGATTTCATATTTTGTCTATAACGGTGTTATCTTACATTAGCTAGCAAGGTGTCTGCTTTGTGTTATCTTAGCTAGCCATCGTTATACAGCAAGCTGTACTGCTAAAAGCTATAGCTAGCATAGGGAACTGAATGTTGATAGTTAGCTAGCTTGCTATTAGGCCTTGTCCACCACATTGCATTAGTTTATGCACGATTCTAGCATTTGGGGACAGAAGCCGTTCGCTCCCTCACTTTTTCGCGATCACGGGTGTTTTGTCATTCACTTTCATCACACTATAAACAACAATACCCAAATAATCTGTTGTGCTACATGGTATACTTGTCACTGCTCCCCCATTTTTCAATCCCATCTCTCCCTTGGTCGGAGAAACTGCAGCGCAAACTGGGATACTCACCTCCAGCAGCCCGCCATGCACTAGTCAGAAAAAAGCCCGGGAACGTGAATAGTTGTAGCCGACTGACAGGAAAGTAAACAAACACGTGTCTATGTTTAATCGAAGCCACAATCGTGACAGGGCTGGGCTGAGAACAGCGAGATTACAATTGTACAGTGTAATCAATACAAAACAAAGACACTTCGCACCGAATTAGTGTGATTCATATTTATACACTAATGACGCAGTATTTACGTAGCTTGGTTGGACAGGATGGAGATGCTTAGCACATAAAGTTTTAGCATATAATGTTAGACATCAACTTAACTAACAAGAACAAGTATGATAGGGATCATAATATAGTACAACAGTAAGTATAAATATAGTATGATGTGTATTAACGATAAACACAAACTTCTCTAAAATATGAAAACAATCTGGTATGTATAAATTCCCATACTCTACCTAACCTTTCTTGCTGTTTTCTATTGCATTCTTCAATTTTTTAATGTAATTTTATTATCTAGCTTTGCATGCAGCTCTCAGAACATTGTTTACATGCGGTCCCAAATTGAAATTTTTGAAACCAGAATTTTAGCTTTGTCAGGAAAACAGCCAACCACCAGTGGCACTGTTTGTGTGTGTAGAGGGGTGGGGGGTGGAGAACTGGGCTTGTGGGTTACTTACTAGCTGCAGTGCTACTTAAAAAAATTACCTTTGAGAAAGGTTAATATCCAGCCATTTATTTGTACAAATTGTGCAACCATGGATATACCACTGTAAAATTCAATGTTTTGCTGAAGTGCCTTGCAGTTCTATTGGACACCATTTTAAAAATCAGTTTAACACAGAGCAATTCTATTGTTCACCAATTTTATCAAACTGAGGTGACTCATCACAACATGCACAAATAAAACCCACCACTCTTCAGGGGACATATCTAAGTGTTCTAAACTTTGCTGCACTTTCCTGAAGCCACTCAGCAAATCAAGAGTGCCACCTTTGCCCAGGTGAGCGTGTCGGTGTTCTCCATTCATAAGCCCCGGGACATTACAGATTCCATCATAAGAGTCTCTGTCTAGGCAAATACAAATTTTGTATAAAATAAGTTCCTCCATGTTTATCTAGTGTTCAGATTTCATAAACATGTCACAAACACTTGATTTTATTCATATATGGGAATAAATATTATTCAAATAATTTCTTCAACAACGTTTTTTTTTAATTTTTTTTTTTTTACCACCTACATTTTCTTTTGACACTGCTAGGTTGTGGCTAGCAGAGAGGAAAGTCAGCAGAGATGAGACGGCATTAGGGAAGTACATACACTCATTTATTTAGAAACATTATCCAAGCACTCTGAAGGAAAGAAAATAACATGAAACAGTATCTTACAAAGCACTGAGTTGGGTTTTTACTGTATGTACACCACTTTTACAACCTAAGAATCTTACAATTTTACTTATTGCACCATATATTAAGTATCGGGATATTTTAAAGGGAGAAAGCAAATAATTCTGGGACTAGACAAGGAAGCAGCCTTAAGCATTTTCACTATTAAAAATTAAATATATTTGTACGCCTCTCATTTCAAAGTTCTACAGAGACAAAGTCTTGCTCACAAAGCTGTACCAAGCAGTTTCTCACAACAAATCAATAGACCCAGTTATACCATTTAGCAGTTACGCAGCCTAAATCCCCATAAATAATGCTTTTTGAACAATGTAAGCATGTAATATAAAAGTATCTATGGAATAAACTGATAGGGTAAAAAGTCAATGGAAAAAAACAGTCAATCATTTCAGTTATAAGATTAATAAGGCTGGATATTAAAGGCAGAAGACAAACTCAAGGCAAGAGTGTTGTGGACCAGACTTATTGGACAACAAATCTTGTTGGACGGCAGCTTGTAAGCCTAGAAACGCAAATATTCTTGCTTCCTCTTAATAAATGAACTACCGAGGGACAAATGTGTTTGGTACAGCGACGGAAAATCTAACATTTGACACTTGTGAATTGTGGGCATCTTTGCAGTAAAAAGACATTGGGAAGTGAGAGAAGGAGAAAGGAAATGGTTCTGAAGAAGTACTACAATTAGTCTCTATTCCAATTCCAAATCATCACTCACACCCACAGGAGCATTTTGTTTGGCACAATTTTTACATTTCTATTTTGCAGTTTCAATTCACTATGCAAGAAGCCTCCTGGCTGGCCCTTCCATTGGCCCGCTCTAATATTACACAGAAATAGCCCAAATCCATCTTGCTGTTCCACCCCAACCCAAAATTTGTAACAGTTATGTGGAAAAGGGGTCCTGGAGGGAAGGTAATTGGCTTTCTGGTGTTCCAGGATCTAGACATCAGTGGTGAGACCACAGAATCAGCTGCAGGGACACCCCATCCAAATTTGATCCGTTATAACCTATGATGATGGGAGAAGGTGCTCTCTTGTGAGGAAAGCCCAGAGAGGTCCATATGCAGACCATCTTTGTTCAGAGTCTGCTAGAGCCAATGGCAGGATAACAATAACATAACACAGCTAACGACAGAACACAACTCGTCAGCAAGACGAGTAAGGGGAGGCATTTGATTATTTACCGGTACATTGTTGTTTTTGTTGTGGCGCATGTTAATTCTTCCATTATATCAGGAATCAGCAAAGCGTGGGCCCCAGATGCAGTCTGTGACCAACGGCAAATTTAAAATAAGCAGCAGCAACATTTCCATTACAGCGACTCTTCGAATGCGCCTTTGAGTGCTACCATCATTTTCTACTTGTGTAAAAACACCCACAGAGACCGGCGCTAGCTTTCTCACTGGGCAATTTGAGTCATTTTACACTTTCCATAATTGCTGACTCGGAAAAATACCATAGAGTAGCATTTTTTATAAGACCAAGAAAAAGTACATTTCCGTGGCCAAAACAAGGGATCAAAAATGGACATGGTAGCTACTGACTTAAGGAAAAGCCTCCTATACACCAATTTACATGGCAAGCCCATTATTTTTACTCAGTGTTCATTTTTTAAAAATCTGCCATAAATTTGATTTTTATCAAAAATTATTTGTTAGTACAGCTAAATCAAGCATTGCAAAATCCCACTGCCCCAAGGTAAGATTAGAGCCAGACAGTAGTTCTAATGAAGAGTAACAGATTAAATGTTTCCTCTGCCAAAAAGCAAAAAAATATAAAATAAACATTGCATTTATTCCATTGAATTAAAAAAGAACCAGTGAATGAAAATTAAAAATAAAAAAAAATACATTCTTAAAAACTTAAATTATTTAGAATCCAGAGGTCTTACAGAAACACATAAATAAAAGGCAGCCCAACACATTTTGCTCCATTAAAAACTCTTAATGGCTGAAGGTGTTGGGAAACCGTGAAAGGACCTTCAAGCATAAAATGTATGCATCCGCTGGTTAGGTGGACTGCATCACAATGTCCTAAGCCAACTGCTTTTAGGTTGTGGTAGATAAAACAAATATGGCAAAAGTTTAAAGGATTCGAAAGACCACTGGCTTGTGCCTTTTGCTTCCTGATGATTATCTAGAGAAGATCAATAAATCAAAAAAGCTACTCACTTTTGGGCAAGACCCAACATGCCTTATAAGTAGCTAAATGGAAAAAAGCCGTTTTCAGACAATGACTCTTTGAACACCGTGACATCATTAATTTGCATTAGCTGGCCATTAAAGTGCTTTCACAGGGAGCTTGCTGACGGATGATGAAACCTACAACCGAAGACCACAATGGTGAATGACTTGAATATGAACATTTGAAAAGAAAGAGCAACCTTAAAGACATGGCACCATCACAGAAGACATGACCTCAAGTCTTGTCCAGATGGCAATTAGAGACATACCTGACCCTCACTAAGGAAGAAATCATTTACAGCATCAGTACAGAATACTGAATTTCTTTCTTCCTGATGATGTCAGTCACTTTTCAGTTGCCCCTGTGTTATTTCTATTATCTTACAATTTGATGCTCATACATCCTGGATAACAAGCCTGGACCTGAAGCCTGCCACCAAGAGTCTGGCTTTTGCGTTTACCAAGTGCTTAATAGATATGTTTACGCAGTTAATTGCCCAGCTAATGCAAGTTACCTGCTTTCTTAGGTCTGAATCGGATTGTATTATGAAAAAAAGACGACCCTGTGGTTCTCTATGACTAGGGGTTGGCCATCTCTGCTCTATAAGGAACTATTACAACAGCCGCAAAAAATCCAAGTTTCTAATGCAATTGCAACATTACCACAATTCGCTTCTATCATACCCGCAGTCTGAATTAAATCACTAAGTGTAATTATAACCGGGCATTTAAAAGTGAGCCCATGTCAGTTTAACCCTCGTCGAACAGTGTATTCTCTCTGAAATACAGGTACTTCAGTTTCATTGTGCTCCTTGGCTGAAAGCCACAAGTGAATCTTGCAATTATCCACGATAGGCTGGCGCCAAAACGTGGGCTTGCGGCCTTCACAGTCATGAAAACATACGCGGCACAGAGAAGGGCCCCTTGTGCGCCTCCTGCTGGCCGCCCTGCACATTCGCTGCCAGCTCCTGTGTTTTCTGATGAACCCTGCCAGCACACCACGTAGTCGTAAGACACTGTGGCGTGTTAGCGGGGCATTACCTCTCCTGTCCATTCTGCGCGGTGGGAACAGGTGCAGGGTCAAAGGTCAATTTGTGTAAACACAGGGGCAGGGGCAGGAGTCAGACTCTTTCCCCGCCCCTCCTCCACCGCAGTCTCCTTTGCAGCTCTGGCTGTGCGTCAGAAGGCTGAACCATCGCACACAAGGGTCTTCCCCCTGCCGGGGAACAGCTCCATCTGCCAGTAGAGGGGGTCGGCATAAACTGCAGGGACAAGAGGCAGCTTTGCATAAGATGACACAATCTGGCTCCAGGGGTCGGAAACCCTGAGGACAAAACTGTACCAGCTCCGGCAGAAACAACAGTAATAATACAACTATTATTTGAATTTATCTTTAGCTGGTAGGTAGGTAACATCCATCAGCCCATTTTGGGGTGTGTGTCTGTGTGTGCGTGTGTGTGCTGTGTACTCACCCATATCACCAGGGCTAAGCCACAGGTTGAAGGAGCTGCAGTGTCTCTGACAGCGGGGGACAGGCAGCACTCTAACAGAGGGGAACCCCTCCCCCACCATCAGCCACCCTAACACCCGCTGGCCCTGAAACACACACTGCGCATTAACAACTGCACAAGTATGAACACACACATACAAATACACACAGTCTCTCACACACACACACACACACACACACACCATCAGCCACCCTAACACCCGCTGGCCCTGAAACACACACTGCGCATTAACAACTGCACACATATGAACACTCACACACACACACACACACACACCATCAGCCACCCTAACACCAGCTGGCCCTGAAACATACACTGCGCATTAATAACTGCACAAGTATGAACATGATCACTCACACACACACACGCTCGCTCACACACACACACACAGACTCACGCTCACACACGCTTTATAGTACAGATGTGCAGCAGGTAACGCACCCTGCTCTGGGACCCCGTGCTGTGAGACACCAGGCAGCGCTGCAGAGTCATTCCAGCACTGTCCAGCAGGGGGCACAGCTCAGCCTCTGGGAACAGCCACCGCAGCACCTCCTCCCTGCCTGAGGTTGTCCGCCTGCAGTAGAAGAGAGGAGGACAGTGCCACCCAGAGGAGGGTAAATTCATACACAGGGAAAAGAGACACACAAAACATACACTTGCTTCATCAGTACCAAATAAAATCCTGTAAAGTCAGGTTACTCAAAGGGACAAAGGGATAAAATTGTAGAAAGGCAAAGATCAGCAGAAAAGTATGAATAAAATTCAAAGGCACAGAATATCCCTTTGAGGACTTTCAAAGTGAATTATTCAGAAGTGGGCAGGTGTATTGTACCATCCAGATGCTGCCTGGATCAGGACGTCCTTTAAAACTGAGCAGGTGGGTGTGGACAGAACAAGGTAGGGAAACTGGAGAAAGGCCAATAATGACTCTGAAGGAGCTGCAGCTGTCTGTGGTTGAGGCAGATATGTAGTCTCCTCCTTATCTATACACAACCTTGGTTAGCCTTTGGCATTAAGTTCATTGTGTTTAGTCCAACAGAATGCTGCTGTACTGTACTTCCAGGCCAGAAAACCTGAAAGCCACAGACAGTATGTAATCGTCACTGATCAAGGTGTTCCGTATACTGTATAGATATTTTAATTATGAATATCCATACAGTATACAGAACACATTAAATAATACAGGACAAGTTCACTTCCCTTTCCCCTTAAACCGTCGTGACAGGATAGCATCCATCAGAACCACAAACGCTAAACAACAACAGGTACATTTAAACATGAGAACATAGGTCAGGGCAAGCTGGTGGGCCATAGATGGACACAGACAGACAGACAGACACAGGGCAGAGTTTGGGGCTTACCACAGCAGGGTGAAGTTGGCGGGCTCCTGGGGGAAGCCCTCGCCGTGGGCCAGCAGGTGCTCCCGTTCCTCCAGCACCACGCTCATGGAGTCCGTGTGGGCCGAGTAGATTCGCTCCAGCTCCTGGTACTGCAGGGAGAGGGTCCCACCTCCCTGTAGCCACAGAGTAGAGGAGATCAGCACACTTTACTGGAGATGCTCTAAGCCTTGCCAACTGCAGGCCGACGCATGCAAGCCTTGTCAGGTGCTGCCACTTTACATTGGCGTCCTTAGCAATAAAATAATAATTAATGGCATACTATGCAGGATTTTTATCTTGAAAATATTAAATAACCATGTTCAAGAATATCTATGACACACTGGCAGTCTCTGTCTTCACACACATTGGCCAAATTCATGCACCTTTATCTGTAATTATTATTCCAAAATGTATTTGGGAAGTGTAAAGGGAAGGGGGGGGGGGGGGTCCACCTTGAGGAGGATTGGCTGGGGTCCCCGGTGCAGGGCTCCAGGTGCATTCAGAGGCTCTGCCACCTCTAAGACGGAGGAGATCGCGGTGCAGCCGGAACAGTTGACAAGTCCCTGCCGCAGGGCCCCCACGCTCCACCACTCATGAAACCCTACAGGAGGAGCATAGCCATTATAACACCAATGACACCATCGCCTGCAGAGGTACAGCATTACTGCATGTGGCAGCAAATGTGTCAGCCACTTCATCCAGTACAGTGCTTAATTAATCCAAGGGAATTATTGTGATACCTTTCCAATTCAGGTCCTTTAATTTTTGTTGTGACTGCATGTTCATCACAGCGATGGCCAAAAATTGACAACGAGATTGCTCGTGTTATAAATTTGAAGAAAGTTTTAATGTTTGGTATCAACTTCAAGATGCATCTACTTGAGTGCATTAGCACTTTCATTTTTCACATACAAGAACAAAATTCTATGAATGAAATCATGTCAGACCAAAGCTTGTGACACTGGGGATGCGTCAGCATTTGTGGGGGTGGTTTTATGCATCATGCGGTTTCGTACCACAGGAAAAAATATGCAGAAAAGGCTTCTTCACAAAAGAGGCCTTTCTCCGTTCTCAGTCTATAAAGAGCTCTCTATTCATCCTTGACTTATAATAATGCATTTTCTGGCAACTTGTGCAACATTTTTATTAATGTCAGTTACCACAGTTATGTAAATACCAAAAATATATTTAATTTTGTTATTAGAAACTGAGGACAAATAACACTGCTGTTAGACCTTAGTATCACTTAGTCTTGCCAACAATAGGGAAACCTTCCTCTTTATAATGGACACTTAGAAACATTAAACCATTTAATAGAACAGAATATTTATGCAAGCAATAAGACATGTCTAAGTATGCCTATGATTTTACAATCTGTAATCACACTGCACACTCAGGGATGAGATGAGGCACATAAAATAGGCTTCATCCTCAGCGTATCCTCTGAGAATTACCGAAGTATCTAATTGCATAAAAGGAGCCTCGTTTCACACCGAAATAGAAATAAATTTGTTTTTATTAAGAATTTTATTAAACATTTTCAAAAATCATTATTCTTTGAGAGAAATGGTGCTCAACATAAGCTTCCCTTGTGATTTGTAACTATCCACTGCTTGTGGATACATTGTAGAAATTAGATCTGAGAAACTGCTTTACCGCAAAAGCATTTTAACTTAAATTATTTATTTTTTATTTTTTATTTTTTATAGAGAGTAGGTCCTAACTTAGCCAGATATCTCTTCTGTGGATCAGTAAATGTGTTTGACCAACAGGCCTTTTGTTTACAGGGCAGTGTGGGTTTTCCCAAGTTTAGCCCCAAAACTAGGTAGTCAACAACTTACTTTCTGTTCTGCAACTACTGCTGGTAATGAACTACATATCTGTCCCTCTCTCTCTGTCTCCATCTCGATCTCACACACACACTATCTCTCTCACACGTGCGCGCACACACACACACGCACATGCACACGAACACGCACACAGTGGCAGTCCTCAGCACTCTCTGGGGTACATACTCTTTTTTTATTACCTGCTGTAAGCAGGACTGACACTTGCGATTGGCACTCACACCTGTATTGAATACATCTTTCGCATGTCATCCTCAATACGGACAGTTACCTTGCAGGTTGTACTTCTTGGCGATGGGCAGGGAGAGTAGCCGCACATGACTGAGGGGTGAGGACCAGTTGTGCCCCCCAGGGATGGCCAAACCCTGCTGGGGAGGACTTTGAGGATAGGTGAATACCAGCACCGCCACCAACAGGAAGCCCACCGCAACCACAAACTGGAGAGTACAACATTAAGGAAAGGAGATTACCGATCTTACTTCAAACACAGCCCCACCTCTTCACTTCACTTCGTTCCTGTAATAATACAGGTTTTCCGGTCAAGTTTTTAGTGATGGAGGACTGCATGTGAGTTTTGTGATCATAACAAGCTCTTTTTATGGACCTTTCCTAGAAACACTGCACTCAAAGTACAAATTCCACATACTAGACCTATATGTAGAAAAGTCAACATGACCACCTATCTGACAGCTATTATCTTATCTTTAGGGGCAAAATGTAAGTTTTATTTTGACTGCTTATCTCAGGAATAATTTAGATTGAAGAGGATTAACATGCTGTAAAACTAATGAAGACAGCAAGCAAAACACACAACTACTTCTTACCCCAATTATTTTAGCTGTGTTACAGAAAAAAAAGATTAAACTGCATTCTCACAAATGGATAACGACCAGATAAGAAGCACCATAACTAAAACCTAAAAGTGGCACATTTGCATTATAATTGCATCACACATGAGGGCAAAGCAACACATGTTCATGGGGAAACATTGTATTTAATAAGACATTCTGTATAGATATGTATGCCCACTTGCATATGCTCCATTTGTATTCTGCACTTAATTTCCATGATTCACTGGGTTGAATGTTGCCAAATATGTTAATAATACCCACCATTTGTGCGTTTCCCACGGAAGTAATACAGATCAAATACCTATGATGTGCATGCTGTGGTCGTTGTATACCTCCACGCTGAGGCTCACTCACCTTTACAGTGGCACGAAGAATGGGGAACTGCGGTGGTTCTCTCCGGGGCTCGTTGGTTTCCAGAACCTGTTTGATGAATTTCTCAATCTCCTTCTCCGACATGCCATAACGATATCCCGACTGACGAAGAATATCGATACTTTCTGAGAGCTTGTCATAGATGCACGGTTCACTGAGCGTGGTCCCCATTGCAATCAAGATTGGCTGTCTGTGTATCTCGTGATAATTTAAGATATATTAGCTACCTAATTTGGAACGGTGTTGTTTTTCGTTTAGACGTGGGCAAGGGACACATGCTGTACTTCCAGCATTGACGGGTTAGCAGTACTGCTAAAACATGTAGCTATTATGAAGAGTATTTTAACACTACTCAAGCGGTTATCAAACACAACACCTATCTAGCTAGACAGCAAGCTACAATAAAAAGGATGCGTCATCTTTTTCTCCGTATCAGTGCTGATCATGAAACCTTAGTCAATTAGCTACACTTTACAGACAAAAATGTGTCAACAAAAACACATTTCCTGCTTGCTAAAATGACATTTCAATTTATAACAGCTTTGGTCCGACTGGACAAGTAAACACGATTTGTGTTAGCATGTGAGCTATCCCAGATCACGTGAAAATGTTATCATTTTCATTGTTGATTGGTCCAGCTGAAATAAAGAACGGCAATATTTAGAGACGGCATTCATAAACAACAGATTTAGTTCTATGTGTTTTGTAGCCTTACACAGCTGCTCACGCTGCTACTTAGAAGCAAATGAGCTTAGCAGCTAGCTAGTTAGCAAGCTAACGCTACCAATCGTGGCTAATCGTTATCCGTTCAACCGTTTACCGGTCCACAACATTGTTGGTGCAGTCTATACGGGGATTTATAAAAGACCCAGAATCAATACTTACCATTATTTAAACATGACATTCTGTATAAAAGTCCCTTGTTTATATGTGTCAACACGCCTTCCCCCTTTTCCACCTGCTAGCGTTCTATGAGCTCCAAAGTTGTCACTTCACTTCCCCTTCTGCTGGAATATTCATTTTGTATTTAGGAAGCGCAGATTCACGAATACTCACTGTACTGAGTTATTAAAAATGTTCGAAATATTGTTCAAATAAAAGCGAATCATTTAAATTCATGTTTAATCATTTTTTCATATGAAGATGTATCACTTGTTAGAGCTTAATTTTTTTAAATGTCAAGCTTTTTCGAAATTAATATGACGATTCACAAATTGCAAATATAATCCCATAATGTTAATACGTCTCAGATCTAGTCCGTATCGGATCCGAGGCTGCGTAAATTTAACAGTATTTAAAATACGTCGGGTGCGGATTTAACAATTGAACACAAATGCGTCAATCGCTAATTATCGTAAATAGCGGCAGGCAGTTGAGTTGCACAGTTTTCAGGCACATGACCACGTATTTAAGTGTCTAGCGTGGAGAATATACAATTATATTAAACTTAAAACTATATGAAATTCCAACTTCCGTGTATTATTATTATTATTATTATTATTATTAGTAGTAGTAGTAGTAGTAGTAGTAGTAGTAGTAGTCTTGAAAATATATATTTACAGCAGTAGCCTAAAATATGATCCAAGTTTGACAAGCATATTACCCAATGTCACCAGCATTTATATCATCTGTAATGAAAACTGCAAACAGGTTTGGACACTCTTACTGCATGATAATTACTGGGGGAGGACATGCCTCCTGCTCCAGCCTCTGACTGGATTACAGATGTTGAAGCATAGAGGGTAGGAACATTATCTGTTCTTCTCAAGGCATGTCAAAACATAGCAAAATAGGGAAGGTGTTTCGTCATATAAAGCACAGTTCACATGAAAAAAGAGACTTTGACACAACAATTATGTACTCATGAATGTGCTCTTGTGAGTGTACTATGTGCTCTGATGTACTAGCGCCCTCCGGCAGGGTAATGGTAGAGTGAAGTTTGTTATTTTTTGCCATATATGTAAAGCAATTCATTTTGAGATCAAAAGATGAATATGAGAAAAAAGGACAGAGAATCAGGTTTTATTTCATGGTATTTACGTGAGTATGTTTTACCATTTCACAGAAATGGCTCTTCTGGTGCCGAGTCCCCCAATTTGCAACTGTGCAAAATTAAGTTAACAGATTAACTTAAAAGTAAATCAAAGCAATAAGGTCTGATATATCGTTGCATAGCTGCAGATTGAAGCACTAGGTGAGGAGGTTGGAGGAATTTCTTTTTTTAGTCAAATTGTAATATTAGACAGGTAGGTAAACAAAACACATTTTTAAAATTATTTCATTTATTTAATAATAAAAAAAAGTTATCAAACACCAATATCACCCATGTGAAAAAGTAAGAATGTCCAATATTACATTTTGTCTAAAGATCTGAAACCATTCCATTTGACAAACACGCAATAATAGAGGAAATCAGAAAGAGGGCAAATACATTTCAGATCAGTTGTTTTACCCTGGTCAGTCAAGTGGCTGTGATAGTGACCTGTCTGAGATATGTCAGTTACTCAGTCCTCCAGAGCTGCAGCCATAGCAGATCAGTTAGTGGACTGCAGAGTCAGAACTGTTGACTATACACATCCCAGCAAGCAGCCTCGCTGTGCCCCCTCCCAAATTCATGGAGAATGTTGCTGCGATGGGGCTTGTTGCACGATACAATTACAGAGTAATTCTGCATTCGATCTGCGCTTTTCTTGATTAAGCTAGGTAACTACAAATGTGCATTCTCACTCGCATTAATAAGTATGTCTCCGACAGAGGGCGCCGTCTTATGATGCTCAAATGCAAAATCGTCCTGCCGTGCCATCTTTAACCAGGCTCACTTCGCTGTGCATTGTTTCGGATCAGCTGTACATGGATCCGAAACCCCACCCAGCGAGGAAGGGCAAGCTATAGGGAAACAGTCGGGTAGTGAAAAAATACAGGGTGTCGTAAGGAGCTGGAGTGGAAATTGAACGTAGTCGAAATATACGATCTACATTTACGCAAAAAAAGCGAATCGTATAGAAATAACACACCCTAGCTAGCAAGCTAGTATTCCGCGTTCTCTGTGTGCGATCTCAGCACGGCGGTGGTGTAGACAGTCAGCTGATATTTTGCTACAACAATATCCTCTCCACCGAGCCGCTTTTCCAAGATGATCGCCTTGTTTAACAAGCTCCTGGACTGGTTTAAAGCGCTGTTTTGGAAGGAGGAGATGGAGTTGACACTGGTCGGTCTGCAATATTCGGGGAAGACTACCTTTGTGAATGTGATTGCGGTAAGTTGATATATCATTTATTTTGGTCTGTCATCTGGCTTGCTAGACGGGCGACCGTTGAAACCATGGTTGGGGCTAGCGGTCCCGTGATTGACGCGGTGCCTTACAAATTGAGAGCTAGCTACGCATTATGCACGATCATGGCCGTATGAACTTACCTAGCTAGCTAATGCCCAGACTGGCTACGCGTTAGAGCAGAATAGAGTTCACACAATTTGTGTGTAGTGAAAATGTCTTTTATTTCCTGGTATTACTGTGATGTGCAGTTCTACATCAAATGGCTAAGCGAAGGATGCTTTGCTGCTGTGCGATTCACCATGAATGGAGGATGGGGGCTATTATAAGGGCTGGACATAAGGTCTTCATGGGATGCCCTAAAATGTCCTAAAATAAGGCGATACTGGCCTCACAAATATATTTCGCAATATCCCATGCGAGTTGGTGTAATTGTAATTGTTGGTGTTTTGTTTCAGCTGTTGTATTAAATATGCTGGACATAACGATGATCGTTGCTGTTAGCTACAAGCGTGAGGCCTAGCTGCACGTTCAGTAGTATCCATGACATCTACAACATCTACGGTATAGTACGTCAATACAGCTGCTTACTTACCCTTTGCTACATTTGTCGCAACCACGCTTGGCCCAGAGCACTGTGTTCAACGTGGTGCTATTAACGTAATGGTTAAAACACTGGTTGTGTTTTAGATTTCAAGTTGGCTGTTTTTGGGTAACGCGTACTGTAGTTGCATTGATAATATTATTGTATATTTACTCAATGCGATTTGTGGTTTAACCCGAATTTAAACCATCAGGAACAGATCGGATCACAATTATGGATTCTGAGATTTTAAAGATTCTGAAGCGAATTCCAGTAAGAGCATATTTATCTTGGCCAAATTTGTGGTGTGCTGTGTACGATTTCTGTTTTGTTGGCAGCACTTCTCGTTCTTGTATACTGCTTATCAAATATTTTTTGTGCTACACGTAGGTTTTTGAGCCACAGTTAAAATAATTCTGGACTTTGAGCGTTAATTAATAGTTGGAATTATCGAAAGGCAAACAATGCATCAGTCATGTGCATTTGTTGTCTTGTGTATCTAGCCCTATTTTCAGAGCATTTGTTTCTTAATAAATCTCTGTCATTAAGTTAATCAATTGTAATTCATTAGTTACTTAATTAGCTAAGGTTCTCTTCATCAGAGAAACAGTTTTTAAACACAAGTTAAATCAATTTGTTGCTCAGTGGTTTCTAAAATCTCACTCTGCGACAAATGGCCAGACAAATGATTGTTGACAATTAATGTAACCACGTGAGAGAAAGAATTACAGTGAATTGCAGTATCATTCACGTGTTCTGAAAGAATTAAAATGTAAAGCAACAGATTAAACTTGTAAAGACTTGTAAATGCAAGTCTCAACAGGTTGACATATGTTTTGGTGTTTATAGTCTTATCTATGTGAATTAAAGGCTTTGCAGACTGATTTTTAAGAGTAATCACAGTCACACTACCTCAGATTCAGTTAATGGGTTTCTTTTTCGCTTGTAGCCTTTACACTACCCCTGAGTACATTTAGGTTTGGGTTGGAACAGTCTCTCAGTCTTTCCAATATGGCATTCAGTTTAGTTGAAAGGAAGCTCAACAGAGGTTGGTGTGCTGCGTGGTGCTGTGGTTATGTTTTAGTATTTGCAGGCGTCCTATAATCCATATATTTGGGTGATGTAAGTGATGCATATTTCATCAAAATCTGAATCAAGGTGATTAACTTAGCCCTAACTTTAAACACGTATTATCTGTATTGGTTTAGAGCCCATAGTGGCCTGTATGGATGTAATGCATACTGTAACAATGTCTGTGGTGATGGTTTATGCTTTATAAGAGAATGTTTCCTTGTTCAGCATTCCACCCCACCGATTGCCTCGTGGTATATAGCCTACATTTTGTCTGAAATTAAGCCATATGTGGTAGAGTACCATTTTAAAATGCCATGTGCATTGGAAAGTACTTTGATGATAAAGGTCAAGGAAGCATGCCCTGGTATTCTTATTTGAATTTCACTGCTTTTTGGTATTGTCAATTCTTACCAAAAGAAGGAATGAACACTGCACATTTAAGCTCTGTAGTTTTATAAAAGCTCTGTAGTTTTATAAAATTATGGAGCTCAAGTTTGCACGGTTAATTTATTCTTTTAATATGATCACTTCGATCACCAGCACCTTATGTAAAATTATGGCATACAGTTATTTTGCTTATTTTTTATTATCAGCTCTTACTGTCACTTAAAACAGTTTAAAAATGAGTGGAATAAGTTACCAGGATGGTATTCGTCATTTACTGCAGTTCAGATACTGCTGAGATGATGTGGCCTATGTCTTTGCAAATATGAAATGTGTGAAGACAGCATCAGGCTACAAAGGGAGCTGTTGCAGGGCAGTGCTTACTGGGAAATGCACTGGCAAGGTTCTGGAATTTTACACAAATGTGAGGCGTGGCACCCGCTGGTACACAACGCATACATGCCCACAAACGACATTGTGAGAGGTGCTACCGCACTGTACACACAGGGAATTTTATCTGTGTAGTTCAGTACCTGAAAAAAGCGTCCATGCGTGGTTTGTTTGGGCAGTTAATCTCAATCCATTGGGTGGCTGGTAAACTTGTAAAGGTGTCCATTGGAAGAAATGTGATGCATCAGTAGACAGAGCCTGGCAGACTGGAAATAATGGTCTCAGTGTCCCAGCACATGGTCATGCTTTATGACCCATGGTGCGTTGGGGGAAGATACGTGTGGTACGAAGGTTTATGGGTTTGGGTAGGTGGTCCGGGGTTTGGGGCGTGGTGGCAGTGGTGGAGGGGTTGGGGAAGGGGCGGCGGCGGTGGTTGGGGAGTGGGGGGGGGGGGGGGTGCAGGTGGGGGGGATTGGTTGGGGGGTGGTGGTTTGGGGGGATTGGTTGGGGGTGGTGATTGGGGGGTGGGGGGGAGTGGTGCCAGTGGGGGTGATTGGTTGGCGGTGGTGGGGGTGGGGGTGGGGGTGGTTGGGGGAGTGACGGCGCTGGTGGTAGGAGGGTTGGTTGGGGGTCGGCTGTCAGTTTCGGCGACAAGTGATTCAGGGGAAGTTTACGCTGGCTAGCTGGCTGTGGACTCTGATGAGCATTCTCGCTGCACCCAAGGCGCATAAAACCCAGGCCTGCCCGAAGGTCATTTGCACATAAATTCTGAGCCTCAGGAAGCAAATAAATTCAACCTGAACCATGAAAGAACGAGTCAGTTCCACACGGTGCTCTGTCTAATGCAAAATTCCCCACTATTCCTACTTAGCAGGGACCAATCCTGGGAGATAGAGATTGGAGGAACTTACCTCTGTATTGGAATTATTTGATTATGCCCCTTAAAGCCTTGGATAAATTATGTGCTAAGCCAAGCATGAATCGCCCCCTGATTTGGCTATATAGAAGCAGAGACAGAACTGAACCCTAGGGTGGCAGTTGTTCCATTTTGTAGGGAATTCCAGGTGTTTACATGTCCTTAGACATTATAGGCTCATACATTATAGGCAGCTTAGGTCACATGTTAGGCCTGTTCATTTCAGACATTGATTTGGACATAGTCCACCCTTGTTTGTCTGAAATCGGAAGTAGTTTCATGTCTCTTGAAAAGGGAATTTTTTTTTCTTCCAAGAATTTAATTCTGTCATATGTTGTTTATTATTTGGGCTAGTTGAATTAAAAAAATGTAAAAATAGCAGGTTTGAAGTGGCTAAGCAGTTGCACATGCTACACCATCTGGGAATAGAGGACTTAAAAAATTAAAATTAAAATTAAAAAGTCTGACAGCCGCATATTTTGTACTTGCATGTTTATGCATTGCACAGAGCCGGGGAAGTGCAGCTCGCTGTCCGCGGTCCTCCGTACAGTGATTGATTACCGAGCACGTCATGAAGTGTGTTTTGTTAACTTGAAGGTTGCGATAATAAAACTGGAGATAAACATGTCACCCGTGTTTTGGTTCCCGGCCCTTTCATCTATCGCTGTGCACAACCTTGCCAACATTATTGGAATACTTTGACGCAAACCTGCGATGTCAATGATGTAGCGCAGGGATCATCAACTCTGGCCCTTGAATCCAAATCCAGCCCTGGTTTTCTTTTCTCCCGGGTAATTAGTGCTACTGATTAGCCAGACTGTCTTCACACCTGACTCCCAGGCAAAGGGAGGGTGGAAAACCAGCAGTTCTCGGCCCTCGAGGACCGTGAGTTGCTGATCCCTGACGCAGCGTGTGTGGCTGTTTAGCCACTGTTCCCTGCTAGCAAGCGTGTGGAGAATCAAACTGAGAAACTGCAAGAGTGCCGTTGGATGTAGGTAACCTGCAATATGTGTTGGCTTTGCCCAAAATGAAGAAAGGTAGTTTTTTTTTTCCTTCTGTGTTCAGCATTCAGCAGCGCACAGCCAGTATTTTGTTTAAGGTGGTTTAAAGTGGTGTAGTCATAGTCACCATAGTCACCTGAGTCATAGTCAGACTGTTTGTAGTCTCAAATCATGACAAACCGCACTGCAAACTCTCTCGTGGAATTAAACAAATTGAGGGGAGCTCATTCGGATAAAGCTCACGTGCATGCTGCAATACACTGATTATAAATGGAATTCTAGTCTGTGGCCGCTCAAAATAAAGTCACGAGTCTGTGCTTTGTGTCTTAATGCCTGTGGTCAGTCTTTTTCTGTTTCAGTAGCTGGTGAATAACCGATGTGGCAATCACAATTTCTGTATTTCTGTGGCCTGTCTTTGCTTGAACTTGAAAAGTGGTCGACTGCTCTTTGCTAACTCCGACGAATATGCATTAATTTTTTTGAATGTCATTTCCGACTGTGAAATGCAGTAGATGCGTAACGATATAGGAAATGTGCAAAGGCGTTAGGAAATTAATAACTGTTGCATTTGTAATGGTACCGAGGAGCAGATATCGGTTATTGTTTATACTGCAGTGTGTGTTAAAATTCTGCTGTAAGGTTCTCACCAGAACCAGTAAAAGAATGCGTATTTTCACATTCTGGCCTCTTTGTGCTACTTATTGGCTTCTTAAGGTACTGCTACTCACTGCTTAAAATCCCTTTATGGATTTTCACTTAATTACCCTTAGAGAGGTGCTCCGTTCCTACAGGCTGCATTGTAGACTGAGGTCACCAACTGAAAGGGATTTTCTGTGTCTCATTGTGCGGCTTGTACAGAAGAGTTGAAATAGCATTTGTTATTCCGACTCCTAAACTGGAATTCCCTGCCTAAATATCAACATCCACAGGGTGTCTGTTTTTCATTCAAATTTACAGATTTACCTCTGTCAGCATACTAAGTGTACATTGCTGTACACTCTCACTCTCTTATCTCTTGGAAACATTGTGTTGATTAGACATATGTTTTCTCTAGACATAAGTCTTCTCTAATCAAGCAAAAACATTTATTGTGTCATTTCTTTTTTGTATTTTTAAAAAGAGCCTTGCAATGGTCCTGACAATGAATGATTATTAAGCGCCCTACGTATAAACCGTCTTAATGCCTGAGGAATTGTTCATGAAGCTTGTTTTACCAGTCCACCAGTCCTTTCTGTTTATAAGAGCTAATGAATATTGACTGGAACTGCTGATTAACATGCTGTGTGATGTTTCGAAACATGTTGGCTGCCACACGTAGCTGAGAGTGCTTATGAATGCTTATGTCACTCATCCACACATTATGTCTGTGTTAACGTACTACACGCACAGCATCAGATCTGTAGGCTGCGCGTAGGCTTCATAATGCCCCTTCTGTATTAATGTGTTATTGTCATGCTGATGTGAGTAACTATTGTTTCAATAGTGTTTTTTTTCTGATGATTTCTATGGCGGCACCTGTAGGACTGGTCTCCCCTTTCTTAAGTCCCCAGTACACATGATCCCTCGTCAGTAAACGTTTTGTGCCAAAATTGGCTATGTTCCTCAATGAGCAGCGCTGGGTAATGAATACTGTATAGCCTCTTAGTCTTGAAGTAAGGTGTGTATGAGTATGGATATGGACTCAGTCAAGAGAGATAGTTTGTATATAAAACATAAAACAATTTATGGCTCCATCAGTAACTTGTTGATGCTTAAGATATAGAATAGACTTGGAAAAACTTGCTGTGTGTATGGTAGCTTGTGTCTGACGTGAAGAAACTGTGAGCTGGGAAAACTACCACAATACTACGGGTACAAATATGAAAAAGAGTTCATTATTCACTGCTACATTCTGAATGTTAAAGGAGAAATATCCACAATGTCTCTGCCAGCAAAACATTGAAATTCTGTTTAAAGCTACATCTCTTTGTTTCTCTCTCTCTCTCTCCCCCACAGTCTGGCCAGTTCAGTGAGGACATGATCCCCACTGTTGGCTTCAACATGAGGAAGATCACAAAGGGAAATGTCACCATCAAGGTCAGATTTCCGTTGAGACTGTGGGCAGTTCTTGCTATGAGCTTCCTTTGGAGTGTCCCTGAGTACGAGGGTTGGGCGACATGCCACAAAGATATCTGTCAACTGTCTTTGCCACCATACGATGCGTTCCCTTTTCGTCTTTTTTTCTTTAATTATGCCTAAATCGGTAGTAAACAGCCAAACTAAAGAGGCTGCATGAACTGCATCCAGAGGAAGAAACGTAACCACTGCTATCTGTTGGGTGTTGATAAGACAGCCAATCAGCACCTAGGTCATACAGCTTCCATGTGATCACGTGATGGATTTTTGCCATTAACTTGGAAGCTGTGAGGCCTTGCTGCTAATTGGGTTTCTTATGGTTGCCCAATAAATAACAGTGGTGATGTTTTCCGAAAGCATTTCGCGCAGCCTCAGAAGCATGTTTGTTTACTACTGCATCAGGTATAATTTAAGAATAAAATACAAAATAGAAATACAATACACCACATGGTGGTGATGACGGTTATTGCATTCAATAAATATTGTCGCAGAATATCGCCCAGCCCTACCCAGTACTGCTACTGAAAAGGGCACTTCAACCAAGACTATGCTCACAATGTTGCCCAAAAAGACACCATGATTACATCACTGGTTTAACATGAGTAGTGCTAATATGGTCATGAATCTACTGACCATTTCCTTAACTGTGAAACACTTCAGCTATGATATAACACTGCACAGAACTAATAGACCCAAAGTTCTTGGAAATAATTATAACCTTTCTACTGAAAACCAGAATTGCTTCTGTTAAATGCATCTCGTAATTGATAAACCAATGGGTACTCAACCAGTATTTGTTCAGAATACAAATTAGGCTGTATTCAACCAATGTATGTCCTTAATGTTTACTTACAAGTAAATGCAAGCGTTAGGCTTGTTTTCACAAACTCTATTTGGAGTGTTAGTATTAGCGATTGCTGAACTCAACAAACTGTTTATGAAGAGAAAAGAATTATTGCTTTTCATTGATAGTTATAGTAAAGGACAAATACTGGTTGATTCAGCCTTTGTACGCTCCATGACCAACACAGCCTTGTTGTTCATATTATAAAAGCAGATTCCGGTTACAGGGTTCAGCGCCATGGCACAAAGTTATGTACTGAAAATCAGGTCAGGGTGTCTGCAGTACGAGATCGGCGACATCAGTGGCCTTCGCTGTGTAGCGCATGTACGCGGTCTTGTGTAACCATGGTGATGTCTGTCTCCGCAGCTGTGGGACATTGGTGGACAGCCGCGGTTCCGGAGCATGTGGGAGCGTTACTGTCGCGGCGTCAGCGCCATTGTGTGAGTTCCTGATGCTAAGGCGCCGTGTCATGCCTTGCCATGGATGCAGTTATCGATGCACGTTTCTGAAATCGGCACTGCGCTGACACCTTCGTCAACTCGGACGTTCAGTCAATAACCTGGGTTATTTATACTCCGAGATGCCTTTCAGCTGTTGAAATGCGGGGTTGCACTGACACATACATTACTCATTAAAAATGATTAATAAACTTGTATCATGTGTCATTTATGTAATTCCTCGTAGTTAGTCCTTGTAGTGGCTAAACATTTGTTCTGGTTTACATTGAAGGGTTTCTTTCTAAGTTGTTTTTTTTTTTTTAATCATTTTTTCATGGTGAGAAGGAACTGGGTATCATCATAGGCATGTGATTAAATCATAATATGAAAACACAAGGAAAGCATTTATAGAATCGATGATGTTACTACACGGATAGAATATCAGAGGGTCCAGGACAGAGCCTTGGGGTACCCCTGTAGAGAGGGGGCAGGGGGCAGAAAGGTAATCTCCATGGCACCTGGAAGGTGCCACCTGCTTAGTAGGAGACGAGTCATCTGGGCTTATTCTGCATCATGGTTATGATCTGAATAAAGGAACCACTGGATGCATATTTCCGCATGCCTCTTAGCCTTGTGTGGCCTATGTCGGCCCATTAAAAACTCATGACTTCCCATAATGTATAATCTACATTTTGATGAGGAAGCATTACTTACTTTTAAGCAACCAAACAATTAATTTATTATTCAAGGAAAAAAAATTCCCAGCACTTAGTTCAAATTGTGTGCTGTTACTTGTGTTTATTGTGGTAGCAGCTTTTCTAACTGAGCATAATTTGATTTGCCTTTTGTAAGTTATACTGTAAAGGGACATTCATTAAATTCTGTTGTGCAGCAAAACCAGTCTACCCATTTAGCATTGTAATACAGTTCCCGTAAGGAGTCTCACCGACACCTCACCAAGCGTCATAGATAATGATTACTTTGCAATGAAGTATGGGAGGTTAATCACATAGCTGAGGGCATGAATGTCAATGAACACATACGTCTGTCATCAGGGCTAATTTCTCTGAACTTTGTGCCATCTTGCCAAGCATATTATTACGCATATCATACTATTATTGCCTGCAGATAATATATAAAAAATACATTGTTTCTTTACATTTTTGGGTGAAACTTTTATTTTTTCGCTTGAAGAAGTTTGTTTAAACTTGTTCAGTCCAGCATGCAATATTTACGGGTCTAGATGTCTGTAAATGTTCAATTATTATTTCCCTCTTATAAAGGTACATGGTTGATGCTGCTGACCCAGAGAAGATTGAGGCCTCAAAGAATGAACTGCACAACTTGTTGGACAAACCCCAGCTCCAGGGTATTCCTGTGAGTACTCCCTTTGACTACATCTCCCATGAGCTCTTAGCCATGTTCCAGCAGCTTGGATTTAGTGTCAAAAACAAGAGCACATAAGTGAATGTACAAATGAATTCTCTGAAGTATACGTCATTCTTACTTCTTGTTCCCTGAATTCATTGCTGTACAATGCTAATTGTTAAAATTTATATGCCATTTAGATGAAGGAATTATTATGGGGATTAGATAATAGTTTGTAATAATCTGGTCATATCAATTCTCAGGTCAAGAGATATATTGAGATACGCACATCCTTCAGCTAATATCTCATTCTGCTATTTATACTCTCAGGCAGTTCAGATTCCATAAAGAACAGTGCATTTGCACAGGCTTTGTGTTTTGAATAGCAAATAGTTTCAGTAAGTGCTTTGGTTCCAGATTACAGAATTAAATTTAAATGTAAAACATGAGGAGAATGAGGGAGTATGGACACTAAGGGCTGTATTTTCATGACGCAGAAAGTTTGGCTCAAAGCTCAAACTCATTTGGTTTAGCACAAAGATGGCTATTATGAAGCAGTGTAAGCACATAAATTAAGTTTGCTTGCCAGTGTTTTGCCAACTGAACATGAACCATTGAAATAATGAGCGTTTTTCGTGAGTAAGAAAGAAAGCAATGAGTCACATTACGTATAAATATTATTTTAATGACGGTGCCCTTACGATGCAGATGTAGCCCTAACCGATTCGGAGAAGGGCCAGCGCCGTGACGGTAATGTGGCTCTGACCCGACGTCCCAACAGCACAGCGACTATGAATAATGGATGCGTGTTAGCTGAGTAATGGGAAGAATGCTTGCCCTTGATTTATCGAGTGTGGGGAGTGGGAGGGGACCAGGCCTCGCAGATGCTGCTGCTGCTGCTGCTGCTTTCACTGGCGTTGTCCGCTGACGAGAGCCCGTCTGTCCAGACGCGCACATCGACAAAGGGGCTGACATGTGAGCGGCCATCCGTAATGGATGGAGCGCCGGGGCGATATTGATATAAAATGGTATTTGCATCGTTATTTATTCATTAATAATAATTAAGGCTGAAAATTGGAACAAAGGGTGTGAGAAGCGGTGCAGTTACGGGCTGTCCCGCTTTGCTCGGGTGCACGTTCAAATTTTGGGGTAAACCTTCATCTTTGATTACTCTTCACCAGTGGAACTCCCATTAACCTCTGGA
Source organism: Anguilla anguilla (assembly GCF_013347855.1). NCBI lineage: Eukaryota > Metazoa > Chordata > Actinopteri > Anguilliformes > Anguillidae > Anguilla > Anguilla anguilla. Next base: position 33,083,961 of record NC_049213.1, on the reverse strand, counting down.
CTGTCGATTTCAAGTTATGCCTTTGGTTTCAGATACAGTATCTTGGCACAATTTAGTCTGAAATGATTTCTCAGACTTTCTATTTCTGATAATCGTGTCCAAGACTGTGGGAATTTGATCTGGTGTGCTCATTTTGGTTTCCATTTTATTTTTAACCTTTAAAGTAAAAGCATATATGTTTTAGTGTAATAATGGATTTCAAATTTGTGTGCTTGCACAAGAGGAACAATAGCATAGTTTTTATTATCTTAACCGTAGACATTCATGTCAGTTGTAAATGTTCTGAAAGAAATGTGAGATGTGTGTGCCCTAATTTGGATTTATTTCACCTACCAGGTCCTTGTCCTGGGAAATAAAAGGGATCTTCCGGGTGCCTTGGATGAGAAGGAGCTGATAGAGAGAATGTGAGTTGTGATTTGGTGGGGGCGGGTGTGGTGTGGTGGGTTGAGATCTTAGACACATGCCCTCTGGTTGCTGTACAGTTGTAGTCTACCTGCTAGTAAGGAAATGGCATGGGGGCCAGGGCTGGCGGCCAATGAGGAGTAAGGAAATGGCACAGGGGTCTGGGCTGGCAGCCAATGAGGAGTAAGGAAATGGCTCAGGCGCCAGGGCTGGTGGCCAATGAGGAGTAAGGAAATGGCACAGGGGTCTGGGCTGGCAGCCAATGAGGAGTAAGGAAATGGCTCAGGCGCCAGGGCTGGTGGCCAATGAGGAGTAAGGAAATGGCACAGGGGTCTGGGCTGACAGCCAATGAGGAGTAAGGAAATGGCTTGGGGGCCAGAGCTGGCGGCCAATGAGGAGTAAGGAAATGGCACAGGGGCCAGGGCTGGCAGCCAATGAGGAGTAAGGAAATGGCACAGGGGCCAGGGCTGGCGGCCAATGAGGAGTAAGGAAATGGCACAGGGGCCAGGGCTGGCGGCCAATGAGGAGTAAGGAAATGGCACAGGGGCCAGGGCTGGCGGCCAATGAGGACTAAGGAAATGGCACAGGGGCTAGGGCTGGCAGCCAATGAGGAGTAAGGAAATGGCACAGGGGCCAGGGCTGGCGGCCAATGAGGAGTAAGGAAATGGCACAGGGGCCTGCTTGTTGTGGTGCTCTGATAAGTGGGACTTAAAGTAAAATGCCCCTGACCTCCCTCTAAAGCTTCTCATTACTGTTTAGACTTATCCATTTCTCTTTCTCTGTCTCTCTGTCTCTCTGTCTGTCTTTCTCTTTCTCTCTGTCCATGTGTCTGTCTCTCTCTCTCTCTGTCTTTCTCTCTCTCTCTGCCTTGTCTCTCTCTATCTCTCTGTCTTTGTGTTTGTGTCGCTCTCTATATGTCTCTCTCTCTCTCTCTCTCTCACACACACAGACACACACTCTTGCTGTCTGGTTGTGTTTCTTTTTCTCTCCCTTTCCTCATCTCTCTCTCTCTCTCTCACACACACACAGACACACACTCTTGCTCTCTGTCTGCCTGTGTTTCTCTTTCTCTCTCTCTCTCTCTCTCTCTCGCGCTCATGCTGTGAGCATTACCCAGAGGGAGGTGGTAATGAAAGTTGTAAATTCGGCAGCTCTGCCCGGAGCTGGTAGCAGGTGCTGCAGCAGGGAGTGAACCGTCCCTGTTTGTTACTGCTGTCACTGTCACCCCCATCCAAGGTCCTTCCCTTCCACAGCTTTTCCATTTTACTGTTTATTAGTAGCAACAAGAAAAATATGAGATCATTTTCCCGGTGATAATTTTGTAATGCCTCTTTCTGGTTGCAAATTCAGGAGTGGGGTTTCTAACCATTTTTGTTATTTGGTGCTTGAATTTCTTGTTGATTGCCGATTCTAGTGCATTTAATAATGTTCTTTTTTAATAACAATTCTTTTGGGGAATTTACTTAAGAAATGGCATGTAAAAATACAAACATAATGTTAAGGCTTATTGTATTTGAAGGTTTTATGACTAGGGTTTTTCTTTTGACCTGAAGAAGACCCAGTGTGGGACTGTTTTTTGCCATGTCATATTACCTCTATCCTACACCTGCATTACTTATTTAGATGTGTGTGTATGTGTGTGTGTGTGTGTGTGTTTTCATAATTTCATAAATGTAGCTTTCCTTGTCCTGCTTTTTAATAATGTTCTCACCCTTCTTTACTGTGTCATGTGACCAGACTAATCTGTTATCCCCTCAGGAATCTGTCTGCCATCCAGGACAGAGAGATCTGCTGTTACTCCATCTCCTGCAAGGAAAAGGATAACATTGGTGAGAGTGATTCCTCATATCCACGAGAGGCCAGTCGAAAGGGAGCCCGTACCTAGATACTTTGACGGCAAGCTATGGTAGCAAGAGCATTAGCTTGTGTGTGTTATGTAGTTTGTATTTACAAGCCTGTGATTGTGTGAGGCCATTTATTTAGCTTCAGCTGGGCTGTGGTTAAGCCTTTTCCCCTGTTTACATGCCTAATCACTGTAATCACGCACCTCCAGCTGAAGGCTTAGGTGTAGTTTAATGGGAGACCGGGGGGAGGTGTGACGTGTCGTGTCCCAGGTTACGAGGGGACATCGTTCGGACTTCAAGGCTATTGGACGCAAGCCAGTTCCCCGTGGTTACCAGATTCGGAAATGAGGCCGAGCCTGCTGGCGGGAATTCTGTTTCTGTCAACTAATGGACATGATAATGTCACGTCCAGCGGCAGAGAGCGATTGTACACCACAGCACACCAGGTTAACTCGTTTTTGTCCTCTCTCCGTCTCTGGTTTGCTCCCTCTCCAGACATCACACTACAGTGGCTGATCCAGCACTCCAGAACCAGGAGAAGCTGAAACCAGAGACCCCAGTGACCTGAATGACAGCATCGTGACACCACCCTTACCACCTCCTTCCTCCTTCCTCCTTCCTCCTCCTCCTCCTCCAAGATCTTTTCCCTTCTGTAAAAACTCCCCACCCCCACCTTCTTCTCCCGCCTTTTGCCAAGGTCCCTCCTGATTCCATTCTTGTAAAGAGGGTATGAAGAATATTATTTGCACTTTTTCAATATTTTTGTTTTATACTTGTATACTTTCGCTTTGTTAATATGATTTCAACTGGATGAAATTTACACTTGATAGTTACTGGTCAGAGATCCTTTTTCACCACTTCGCTTCCCCCCCCCCCCCATGTTCAATTTTTGTCGATTTACACATGGTACGTGACACCAAGTATTATTTGAGAGGCAACCTGTGTTACTCCCATGAGGTAAAAACAGTAGAGAAACGTCCATGTTCATCAATCAATCTGTCATCTCTGCTTATCCAAGTAAATATAAGTCTGTATATAATGAACACGGTCGGATTACGATTCAACTTGAGAAGCTGTGAAGTAAAGTGAGAATTTAGCAGCCTTATTCAGTTTCCTTCTTCGTCAGATCACTACTGCTTGTATAAATTGCCAAAATAAGTGTCAGGTAAGAGGACATCATGAGACTCACCTGATGTCTTTCATATTTTTGTAAGATTTTAGGTGGTGGTAGCCATGTCCACGATGATTGACCCTACCAATCAGGCTTAGTTACTTCTGTTTACTCTCAGTTTGTATACTGAGCTAGCATTGTGGGTTTTTTTTGGTTTTGTTTTTTTTGTTTTTTGCATTTGAAGCTGAAATTGGACGTCACAGGTAAAGTAATTGAACCACATCATAGCTATTTGCTGTTTGAGACCAATTGGAGTGAGCCAAACCTTTGTATGAAAGCAGAAATTTTTGAAATTGAGGAATTTGATGAAGAAAGCTATTTGAAAGAGTTGTTGAAGCTTTGTTTTGTTGGAACACTAAAATGCATTTGTATCGTGCAGTGCAATGGTATTTTAGAGCTTTCGGCTGCCAATTTAAAAATGTCATATACTGTCAGCGTACGCTAAAGTCTTCTTGTGTTGATTCACTGGTATTTGTTATGCATCTATCATAATTTATAGCCAATAATTAAACCTTAAACTATTGTAAAAAGCTATTTTCATTTTTTTATGAATGTGTTTTTTGTGCTCATCATTTTATGCCATTCAGTTTACTTGTATTAAATCATAAATTCTTATCATGGCTGTGCTTTGTTTACACAAATATAATGTTAATCAAAGTAGGAATATCAATCACATTTTATTTTGTTGAAACTAACACTTTTAGTGCCATTTGGAGTCTGTTCTTATTTGCATCCAAGTTTATGTTTTGCACCCAGTTCTTTCCGTCTAAAAGATTTTTTCTGATACAAAAACAGTTGTGACAACCCAAACATTTATGCTCAGACCGAATGAAGTAATATATAAACTTGATTTACCCAAGCACTGTTGGCACCATGGTGACACATTTTATGGCATAAAAGATTTACTTGTAAACCTGTGGGACATCATGTTTCTTAAGAATGAGCTGACCTTCCTTTCTCACTATGTGCTTGGTTTTTTTTTATGAATTTGTTGTTAAATTGTTCTGCCTGTTTACTTGCATTATGCTACACTTTATCAGAGTCTGTAAGGGGGATTATGGAACCAAGTGGCTAACGGAACAGTTGAAATGATTTTATCTAAAATTTGATATCTATGATACTAGCTTAATTGCAGATATGCAAATATTCATTAAAAAGCAGCAAATGATTTGCTTTTTCTGCTTAAGGTCCTAGTGTGACAGAATTGTATAATTTATTTTTTACAGCATGGGAATACATTTATACAGTGTTTCATATGTATAAAATGTGCGTACTGATTTACGTATGTATACGGTTTGCTGGTGCAACGTATCGGCACGTTGTGTGTCAGGTGACTTCTATTTCCTCTATCGCAGTTCCTCAGTTATGGATTCATTCTAACGGTCTCGGTCCTCTGTCCTCTTGTCCCTCTCCTTCAGATGTTTAATAGGCATCAGGGTGTCTCCTGTGGGTTACACACGTCTGTGAATTATGAAATTAATTGGACGGTCATGGTATCACTTGCAATGACTATGAAGTATTTTTGTTCCGTAAAAAACGCCAAGTTCATCTATTATTCATGATGACCTTTGATGTTTTTGCATATTTTTGCAAGCGCAGTTTTTGAATTGTACTCCCATATTGCGTAGACTAGCGCCTGTATTAGCCCTTCACTTTCAGTGAAATAGTCAGTAAAGAAAAACACAGCTTTTCGCTGACTGGGAAGAGTTAACTGTGTGCCATCAAGGTATTATCAGATTGTTTGCGCTCTTGCGATTTGATGGTGGGAAACCGAACAGGAAAATATTTCAGTAGCATGACTTATACCCTCCTCTCCATGTGACCCTTTGTTGCCTTTACTTTTGCTCCTGTTTTTCACGTTACAAACTTTGTTTGAAAAGCACCTGTTCCGACTAACGCTGAATAGATCAGCGGTAAGAATTTATTTCGGTAGGTACTGAGCCTGGGTACATGATTATAGTAAATATGTGTACATTTCATTGTTTATTTTATTTGTAGTTTTTTTTTTTTTTTTTGATGGGATCTTGTATATAGTGACTTAAAAACCAAAAGGACTTTGTAAGTGTTCTGCAGACTAATTGTGGCTTACCGTGTCCGGACGGCGTCCTGTTATGTTTGCAGGTTGGGAAGGGGCGGATCTGCTGGTTGGGGGCGGCGGGGGGGGGGGGGTGAGTGCGCGAACGCGCGTCTCGGGCGAGTGCATGTCAGACAGATCCCCAGTCGGATGTAGCGGTGTGTGAAAACGTGCTCTTCCCGCTCTCCGTCACAGCGCGCTGGGCTCACTGACTCTCAGAGCCTCTGCTACTCATTCCTAGCCCTGCAGGCCTCCAGCCAGGAGGGCAGCTGTTCAGAATTAGCATTTTAAAGCACAGATATTTAAAATTCAGAAGTACACTTTGGCTTTTACACTGATCATTTCCAATCAAAATGCAAACTGCAAAAATCCTGTAAAGATCAATATTTTTATTATTATTAGTCGTAGTAGTAGTAGATGTACTTGTAGTAGTGCTATTAGTAGTAGCAGTATTAGTCTGGCATTTTATGTTACTGAAATTTTAGCTTTCTTTGAACAGCCATCACTCATTGGCCCTTTATAGTCCTCTCATGCAATCTGGAGCTTTGGAAAGAGTTGTAAACGCAGGTATAAATTGTGCAGCTTTTGCATCTCTTAACAGCAGATTTCCTGCAGCACCCTGCAAAAAAAAAAAGGATAAAACTGCCAGGAGGGACCTTGGTGCCCTCAGGGTGAAAGACTGAGTAGCTCTGGCTGGTGAATTTTCGATAATGCAACGAGGCACCTCCCTGCAGTTAGGTCATGACAGTTGTGAATCGGCCATGATTTTTTTTTTTTTGGCAAGTTTGTTACCGAATGCTTTGTTCTTTCTGGGACGCTTGGGAACCCTGACCTCTGTGAAACTCTTCGGTTGGTTAGCCATGTGTCATTTTGTCTGCCCTTCAAAACAAAATTCAATGTCAACACAGTGAACAAGAACTACAGTTGTTTTCCCTCTTGGGCTGTGTTCAGTAGATTTTACTTTTTTGGTGTGTCTGCACTGCACTGCAGTGTAGTGCAGTACTTGTGTGGAGTTTATACCATGCATGTTCTGGGAGGGGGGGGGATTGCTGGGGAGGAAGCAGTTGTTCACTGTTAGCATAACTGACTTTTCTTTAGCTGAGGGTGCCATCAAGAATTTAATGTGGCTGAAAATAATTCAAACAGTCTCGAAGCAACGTCAACTTTTTTTCCAGAAGTGTTTTTCTCCTCTGCAGTATTCCATTCTGACTTTTCAAAACGGTCTTTGTAGTTAATTTTATACATTTTTTTATTGTTGATTTCTAGAGAGCATGTCATTTTTTCTTATATAAAGGGTCAAGGGTTTACCAACCCCCAAAACAGCCGGTGGATTTCTCCAGTATGTGCCACTCTGTAAATTAAAACATTGGGGGGGCCATGTACTTTACGGAAGGGTCGTAGATACCTCCTTAATTTTCCACTGTTCTTTATCACATGCTAATATCATGGAGCTCTTTTCGACCATGAACCATAGCATGTAATGTCAGTGACAAACATATTACGCAGTAGTTTCCCTCAAGATAAAAAGAACATGTATTTGCAATTTTTCTTAACTATGTACAAGAAATGGCTGTTCCTTTCTTTTTTTTATTTGAATTATTTTTGTTTTAAAAAATAACTTTGTAAAAAGTTGTCAATGGTCTGATATAACAAGAGAACTTGAGTGTTTCTGTAATACAAATTTGAAGAAAAAGAGTAAAATATACAAGCCAATTTATTTTAACTCCTGTTTATATTATATTGTCCTGCCAGTGATAACTGTACTGTTGCTATTGGTATCTTGAAATAATTTAAGAGGATAAATAAACAATTTACAACACAATAAATCTAGTTGCCATTCTTCATTCCCCTGATTACGTATTTCATTCATAAAAGAAACCAAAATAAACCCATGTCAGCTCAAAATATTTTGAGACTTCTTGGAACTGCAATTTGCATACATTTAATGTAATAAATAGACCAATGTATTAGTCATAGACTAAATTAGGAGAAATCTTAATTCAGGGTGATTTGTATAACTCCCAATTTTTAAATATTACATAGCACTCACACCCATACTGTTGTCTTGGGAAAAGGGAAAAATTTAAACTGCACTTTATAGAGATTTATTTGTAATTAGTGCATAAAGGTCCAACATTTTAGCTTATGCCTTTGTCAGGGGCATTGTGCATTATATCCATCATTAATATTAAAGGTACGTGAAATGCACATTTTGCTGCCAATTCTTATTCATGTTTTGAAAAATATTTTAGTATACAAATAATTAAGCTAAATGTCTTTGGAGCGGTTTAAATAGTCTTTATTCCTGGGATGTTGAAGGTATTGACTGGCTATATCCGGTTTTAAAAGGTCACGGAACTAATTTTTCACGTGTAATTTGCAATTACATTTTAAAAGTTCAGACAATATATCAAGCATGTGATGTGGCCTTCTGAGGCCAGAACAATTGTGCATCTGTAGAGTAGTAATTATAAGAAGCTGATCTGCGCTGTGGTAGATAGACCCTTAAAAGGTGAAGTGAAGGTGTTGCTAAAATTGGATGCGTGCGTTTCCATGGGGTATAACTGTACATTCATAAATAGGAATTAACGGCAAGCCGGCCTCACATGGCACTGGCTCCCTATCTCTTTATCTAGATGTACTTCCTATTTTCAAACAGCAGGGGGCAGAAGTGGATCAGACAGAGGCAAGCTTGGCTACTGCACTGATTAGGCTTGAACTTGCTTAAAAAAAAAAAAAGATGTCCAAATGTTTTTTCCTCTAAATTCTCTCCTCTTCTTCTCACAATTGGTGCATTGTGTTCTTGAGAAATTATGTTTCTCAAATTTGTAAACCGACTACATGCGTTGTTTTGATGCAATGTGTTTATAAATAATGAAAATGGAATAACAAGAGTAGCCACATTATAGAAAATCACAATTTAAGCTTTTATCAATATTAGTCATTCTTGCATTCTGGAAATTATCTGACAAGGCTTACCTGTTAATAGCAGTGTAAAATGTGTAAATAATATTGCATGCAAATTGGGCATGTGAAAAGCAAGAAAGGCAAATTGCATTCGTTTATCTCATTTGGTGAACTATTGTACAAGCTGTGTATATTCTGATCAAGTAATGAAAGCTGGAAGAAACAAAATGGTTTTTGTCTGTCGTTGCTATTTAAACTATTCGTTATACAGCATAAATGCAAAATATAATAATAATTATTATTATTGTGGTTATTATTAAGAAGAAGAAGAAGAATTATTATGAATAATAATAATAATTATAATAATAATATTATTATTGAGTGCAGACTGAGTGTTTCCCATACAGGGGTGGAATGAAGAGCTTGTTGTCCTCTCCACAGCCCAGAGGTGAACTGGTTCATTAAGTGAGAATTTCAGCATTGAGGAAGCGGCTCACCTCCCATCACCAAACTCAATTAGAGAAAATACAGCTGCGGGCCGCAATTAAGGAGTCCAGTCATTCATCATTCTGCTGTGTTGTGCGCCACACCATGTTCGTTGCTGTGAGAAGACTCATGCAGCGATATTACTTTTGAGTCTCGAGGGCAGAAAGTGGTTATGTGATTGCTTTTCAAAGAGCAGAATATCAGGCAATTAGTAGAGTTTAGTGCCACATTTAAGCCAATTAATAGCAAAACTGCCGTGTGGGAGTAGCTTGAGACACACTATCCAGCAGTTTTGCGTGTCACCTACTGTGCGGAGTGAGTTAGGGGCCTAAGAGGAGATTTAAAAACAAAATCAATACATCCCATCAACCATCCCAAATGCTCAGAATTGGTTGTTCAGATCTGTGATGTTTTGGCATTTCTGTAGGACAACCAAGTGAAATGTTATGTTCTTTGCAGGGTAGACACTAAAATGAAACGACCTCAATGTGGAATTAAAGGTGAAAGAAAGCAATATGGAGGAAGTTATGGAACCCTGGGGCAAATTTCAATATAAGATTGATATATGCACCGAATTTAAAATTTCAAGCCTACTCAAGTCAAACGGGATTTGGAATCGAACCTTTCAAGTTCATAATTTCCTTTGTGTGGCACAGTGCCATCTCCTGGGCATTTTGCATAATTTTTGCTATGAAGGAGTGCTTGGGCCATCTTACCAAAAATTACACATCACGCGTGTGGATAGGATTTATTGTAATGTTTTGCTAAATGTATATAATAATAATAATAATAATAGTTTTTGGTGTTCATAATTCATAATTGTGGTGCCAGGACTTTGGCTCAGAGCTCTGGGCCCTGCATGTGCCTGGAACCCATGGACAGAGTCACAGTCAGCCATCCCTTTCAGGTCAATTTGTTTACTTCAGAGAGCCGGGGGCTTGCTGTCGGGAGGTTACCATGGTGACCGGGAAATTCACAGCGATCCTCAGCCTCGTCGTGCCCCCGCCCCCAAACCCTCCCTCCCTCCCTCCGTCCCGTATTCCCACCAAAACAAGACGCACATTGTCCGAGCGACGGATCCCACGCAGAGGGGAAGTGAACGCCGCGTTCATGTGTCAGAATGGGTGGGGGGGGGGGGGTCCGAGGGGGGCCTGCAGCTTTCTGGTCGTATTAGCCTGCATTGACTGAGCTGCCCAGTTGGGGGGCATTCTTTGTGGAGCAAATCAGTCAAATTAAGCACACAGACGCACGCACATATTCACATCGCACATTCACACAGACACAGACAATATCGCATACACGTACACCAATTGCACACACGTTAACATGTGCATCCACACACTACAGATGCACACAAGTACATCGCACTCACGTGCACACAGACACACCTATATACACGCACATCCGGGATGCAAATGTATATAACACGATCACGTGTGTACATTGCACAATAGGGGCATCACACAAACATGGCTGGAGCAAATGGGCAAGTAGGCCCTCTATCCAAGACAGAGCGAGGGAGAGGAGGGAATCACAGAGAAGCAGAGGATGGAAGCACAGAGAGAGAGGAGGGAAGCACAGAGAGCGAGAGAAGGGAAGCACAGAGAAGCAATTACCTCTGACATGCTGAGCTGGTCCAGGACCGTGCTTTTCTTTTGTGCATCTTGTGCGGGTCTGCTGGGGTAAGAGCAGAGTTTGTTTTGGCTGACAGACTCCTTTTCCCTACTAAGATGTACGGCAATCCCATTAAAGCAGGGGTGGGCAATTCCAGGGCCTGGAGGACCAGTGTGTGCCAGCAGGTTTTTTTGTTTCCATCAATTACCCTGACTAAACGAGCCAATTTGCTGTATACACCAACACGGGTTCACTCGTAGATTAGGTCACAGTAAAACATTTCATATAGGGACATGAGAACAGTTTCCGGCTGTCATTTGTGCGCTTATCAAGAAATGTAGCTAAAAGATGGCATAAGTGTTTTAGGGCTAATTGAATAATTATGGTCAGAAGATATGGCCCTTTTTTCACCCATCTTTCTGCTTTAAAGAGTGGGTTTGTACCCCTGTCTGCTGAAGGCTACTGCAGCAGAAGGGAGGGTCAGGCAAATAATGTCTCACCAAGGCGTTTGTGTAATAATCAGTGTGACAGGCTCAGGTTTACCAGTCTCAGTGCATCCGTGCGCTTCTGAGGTCTAGAGAAGATGATGGAAAATAATTTAAGGCAAGGGGACCAGGAGGTTTAAAGGCTGAATCCCATTCTCTGGACTTGCGGACTGAAAGGCACATTCCCGTCAAGTCCACAAGGGCTTAAGCCTGTCCTGAAGGCTGTCCCTGTCTCGTTGTCAAAACAGCGAGTGAGGGCTCCTGTGTGGACTTCTTGCTCCCTTTACCTATCCTGTTGTTAAGTCAGCGTCATTGCAAACTTAGACCGAGGAAATCACCCAAAATTCAGTTCAGGTCAATGACTTGGGAAGTACCTGGCATTTTTCCCCCCTTTTGTTTGTAAGCAAGAAGTGTGATTTGTGTATAAAAACTGCAAAAACATCCTCTTTTCTTCCGTGAAGGACCAAACTGATTAAATGCACCAGCCAATGCATTTCACTCGCATTAGTTACTAGCGGCAGCTGCTCGCTATTTTTTCTGAAACTTCGAACACTTGTTAGGCTACTATAAAGATCGTTGCGCATGTTATTTCAATCATTTCCCACTGCCGCAGATGAGTTAATACTGGTTAATATTTAATAAACAAATGTTTGCATAACGCTCGATCCTTGAATTTTTGCCCCTTTTTTTTGTTTTCCGTGACTGCTCCATTAGCCAAAATTTTCCCTGACAGATATGCCCAGCCTTATTAATGCTGTAATTTTATGACACTGCATGACCCTGCAATAAAAAACAACATATTTCCTTTCTTCTCACTCGCCCCCACTCACGTCATTTTTCTTTCAAAAGTTGTTAGAATTCCCTGTTCTGTAAAACATTCTTATAAACACTTGTCAGCACGCCCCCTGACAATTTACAGTTCCTCCGTGCCTGGTTCATGTGGTGGATGACTCACATCTTCCTCTGTTGTCGTATGAATTTGAGTACGGTTGCGTCTTCATCCCTCAGTAACGCGTCACGTATTGGGTAATGTCAGGAGTATTGTGCAATTTCACCCTTTGTACCGGCTACCCCTCAAGCCCTTGTCAATTCGGGGACTCACCCGTCCCCGGAGATATGCCGTTGAAGTCGTTGAGTACGTAGGCCGCGAGTCCAGAGGGCTTTGTTTTTTTGGGACTGGGCCAAACATGAGGCCCCACTCACTGAGCACTACAGATAGCTTGTGCCAAACAAAGTGTTTCTCAATGCAGGTGGAAATGACGTTGACTGACCTCTTGAGTAGAAAACTTCAGTATGTCTGGTCTGACCATTGCCAACAAGCTGTTAACTTTGCCAGCGATCTTCATTCCTGGTCCTGGTTGGCTGCAGGGTCTGCTGGTTTTAGTTTTTGCCTAAATATTCATAACCAAATTCGGACCTGGCTTGACCAAGACTTGGCTTGGGTGAGGTTAGGAGAATTAACTGTGTAACTGACTGCTTTAATTGATCAATTGAGTGCCAAATAACAATGAAAACTAGAAGACCCTGCAGCCCAACAGGACTAGGAGTGAAGCTCACTGAAGCCCTCTTGTCCAGAGGCTAAAAACCCAGGTTCAAAAAATTTTATTCCTCCCCAGTATTTTGTTCCAATCCCCTGGATTTTCTAATTAGCACAATTCAGCCAGGTAGATAGAACTAATTAGTGAAATCAGCTGGCTGAGTTGATGGGTGAAAGAATGGCAGGACAATATCAATGCTGATGTGCCCTCCCGCGTATGTGACCATGACAGACACATTCAAATTCCTAGGCACCCACACCAGCAGGTTCCTGAAATGGGACATTCACAAGGCCACATTATCAAGCAGACTCATTATTTTCTTATGGGTGGGGCTGTTACACTGCAAGGGTCGTGAGCATGGAGGTTTTCCCCCTTTTCCTGTGCTGATTAGGAACCATCCACACCTGTGGTAATTGCGAAAACTCCTACACCTGTGCTAAATGGGAGTGGCCCTTACTTGGTCTTCTGAAGCCTATAAATATGCATCCATTTGTTGCTTTCAGGAGTCTGTCTCCTTGTTACACTGCCTTTGTGCTTTTGGGTTTGTTTGTTGTGTTTGTAGGCCGGTTGGGAATGTTTCAGATATGCTTTCCCTTTGTGGGGAGACCTGAACGCCCCCCTTTTCCCCTCCTCTGGAATTAATCCTATGAGCATTGCTTTATGGGGTGTTTTTATTTATTTATTTTTACGTTTTGCTTTTAAATTTGTTTTCAATTTGCCAATTACCTCCCGTTCCTCTTGTTCGATCAACAGAGACTGAACCGTGATGCGGGGATTATGGATTCAGCTCAGATTCACACCCTTGTGAGTGTATCCTTTACTGTCTGGGTGGCTGTTCACTCACCACCACCCCCACCCCCCTTTCTAAACCGGTGCTTTCAGTGACATTAAAATGCTGCATGTGGGGAATGCCTAATCACCGCCCCCCCTCCCGCCCTCAAAACCCAAAAACAATCTTTTTCATTGAGTCTACTGAAGTGTACTGAATACTGTCCTTTTATTTGTGTCAAATGTGGCCAGTGCTCCCTCTTTCTACTGAATGCTGAAGCTTGGCCTGTGTTCTCCATTATCCACTCCATTATGAACTGAAGAAACCGCCCCCCCCATCCTCTACAAATGGTAAAGACTGCTTCGCTTATTCTGATGTCACTGTCTGTTCATGAGCTTCTGCTGCATTGCATAGGACTGCTTTCATAGGTCCTGTGGAGCCCAAGTGCCATAGCCATTGAGCGAGTTATTAAACATGGCAGATGGCTTACAAAGGCTGCCACTATAAAGGGAATCGGCCAATTTGTATTGTACCATGGACTTCTAATTTCAGACTGATTGACCTTGTAATTGTTTTCAGGCTCGTTGTAAGATTTCGTTAACGCTTTGAAAAGCAGCGAGCGCACGCAAAAGCAAGCGTCCGAGTCGGGGACAAAACGGTTGGTTGCTGTGGAAACCGGGCTAGGGGAGAAAGCGACGCTTGTTTTTTTTTTTTTTCCCCCCCTCTGGCTTGGCGTCTTTGAAGTAAACTTGAACGTGATGGTAGCCTGGCAACCCCATTCCAGTCCCGGGACATTGATATTCAGTGCGGGGGTTCGCATTTGGGAGGGAGGAACAATGGTGTCCTTATGAATATGTGCCCGTTTCTGTCCAAAGTGGGTGGACAAAAATGTCCATGCCTAAAACTGGGACATTCAACACTGGCCAGCCACAACATTTTAGAGTCTGAAGGAACTTCATCTTGGAGCTGTTATTTAGACCTTCCTATAAACCCTGTTTATGTGTACAGTGAGAGGGGATAGGGATTGAGTAACGACTGTTGGCATTAAATCATAAATTCATGTTTTTCAAGCAAGTTCCTGTACAATTGCTCTCTGAGGGAAATGTGTGAAGCCAATAATTTACAAACATTTTATTAGGAAGAACAAGCATAAAAAATACCAAAAAAAAGGGCCATCACATGTACGTCATTGCTTTATGGTAAAAAAAAAAAGATTTACATATTTATTTTACGTAAAAAAGTTATTTACACTGTTTGGGCATGGTTTATGGTTGACGAAGTTTCCAAACCTCGTGAGAACACCACCTGCTTATATGAACTTCAAAATAAAGAACAAAATTACATTGTTATTGATATAACAAACTCAAACTACACATGCATATCACTTACTGTAAATGCAAACAAATAAGTAAAACACTTGAGTATCTGGGTACATTTGAAGGCAATTTCAGGATTTTCCACAGTCAAAGGAATAATCCAGACTGAAACCAGTTTCAGATTTAGAGATCTTCAGCATGCAGTTCACCAATTATAAGTCCTCCAAAACATGCCACTCTTTGGTTGCCATGATGACAGTTTTTTTTTTTTTTTGTTATTTTTATTTTTTTATTTTTGCAGAGATTGACCTTTTAAGTCACATTACCCATATGAAGGGATAAAATAAGATTTGCAGAACAACCTCAATTGTAGATTATTTCTAAAACAACTTGCTATGTTTCCAAATAAAATGCATATTTCTAAGTATCAGTGCTTAAGTCTCCATTAACTGTCGACCATCTAACCATAGATGACCAACTGTAATTTGGTACAGTAGGGACTCAACTTTGAATATCAAGTTGAATTGCAGGCGCTAAGTTTTTCCTGCTTTTACTACTCATACTTCGATGTGGAAAAAAAGGAAAGGTAACACCTCTAAAGAATACCCTACTTAAAATTGAGTAAAACACCTTACTCGATACAAGACTACAGGACGTTCCATGCTTTTGTGACAGTGTAGGAAGTTTCATAAATCACTTCCCAAAGAGTAATGCAGTCAGACATCGGGAATCACAGTTCAATGACTAATATAGGCCTGATAACCCAGCGAAGCCAAGGCTTGATATTCACTGTCTCCAATGAGTCACATGATCATAATCAGAAATGAAGTGCTGCATTTAAGTTGACAGCAGAGCTGATATGTAGCAAAGGCTGGAGATTTGTATGGATTTCCAGCAGATTATCAGTAGCATTAATTATGACTGTCTGTTGTTGATAGGATCACAGAAAATACTGTTGCTTAAAAATAAAAGAACTACGGTGTGAAACCAAGCTAAGCGTATGTTAGGCTAGGTGAAGCTAGGCAATCTATAGTACATGTCACAGATACTATGATTGACTTCTAGAGTGAGAGGGATGCGCAGCAGCCAAAAAGAGCAAAAACTATGTTTACACTTCTAATTCCAAGAGATGACACAATTTTTTCCCCAACACATCAGATTCAGATCTGTTTGATTGCTCAATTGACAGATCCAGGTGGAATCTAATGTTTTTGATCCTGATTCGGGCTAAACCACAGTATGGGGCCTTTATCTCTTTCAGCTTCCCAGTGACTTGGATTTTGCACAGGGCGTTGCATTTTAAAACAAGAGCAGAAGATTCATGCTAAAACTGGAAGTGAGCAGTAAAAACACGTAATGAGATCTTCATCAGCACAACAGAGCCTGGGGCCTTGATTGTAGTGCCAGTTAAAAAAATAAGAAGTCTGAAGGCAAAATTGAAATATCTACTGTTTATCCATTAATAATAGCTATGCACGATTTCCGATCATTTGCGCATGTATATAATATGAGAATGCAGCCACGGTGTACGCAGCAGGTCAAAACATAGACATACTCAGATTCCAACTGCAGTGTAAACATAAGTGGCAGTCCTTGTTTTTCCTTTACCATTGACAACCGGAGGATGTTACCAAACACATATTTCACAGCTAAGGTACTTGTTATCAGTATTTTTACAACATGAGATACAGAAAACACCAAACAGGACATGAGTAAAGCAGTCAAGCAGTCCTGTGGCGCTCTTAAACCTCTCTGCTTGGGTTTCTAGCTTTTGACTTCCTTATTGTAGCACAGTGTCGTCAGAGCAAGGTCAAGGTCAAAGTCAAGGTCACACCTCAGCAGGGTGTGCCGATGGCTAAGGTTGATGAGTTGTTCCTGGCTTTGTCATAGAGGATGGAGGGGGATATTTGCGAGGCAGCGGCCTTGGGTTTGCCCCCCGCGGTGCAGCAGGTGGAGGACGGGGAGGACGAGGAGGTGGAGGCGGTGGTGGAGGAGCCCTCGTCCGACAGGCACTCCTCGCAGCAGCAACAGCAGCAGTCCATGAACGACTGGCCCAGGGACTTGCAGAGGCAGAGCAGGAGCACGGGCGTGACCGAGGACCGGAAGAAGAGGAAGAACTGGTTGACGAGGGCCAGCAGGGCTTGGGTGGGGGGCGACACCTGGACGGAGGTGTAGGCCAGGGCGATGTTGCAGACGTTCTCCGGCAGCGTGCAGACGGCGTAGACCGCGGCCAGCGCCACCATGGTGCAGTTGAGCTGCCGGCCGCGCCTCTCCTCGTGCTTCTTCTGCTGAAGCTTCTTGGGCGAGGAACAGGCGGAGGAGGACGAGGAGGAAGTTGATGATGAAGATGATGATGGAAGTGGGCGGGGCTCCAGGCCGGCGCCATCGCCGCCGACGCGGCGGGTGACCAGCTGGCAGGAGAGGGTGAAGAGCAGCGGCAGGCAGAAGTAGCAGCCGAAGTACCACCACATGCGGGCGTCGTGGTAGGTGTGCACCAGCGAGTAGATGGACTCGGGCAGGCTGGCGGACGGCCTCATGGAGCAGGACTCCACCACCACGCCCCCGGGCCCCCCGCCCGCGTCCTGGCTGAGCTGCCACAGCAGCAGCTCCGGCACGGCCAGGATCATGGAGCCGATCCACACCACCGCCAGCTTGGCCAGGATGGACTGGCACTGCTCCACCTGCTGGGTCCTGGGTTCGAGGCTGGTGGCCGCGTGGAAGCGGTCGATGCCCAGGGCACACAGGCTGAACGTGGTCACCCCCAGGGACGTCACCTGGATCATTTTTTTTTTTGGAGGGTTTGGGGGAAGAGAGTTACCCCACCTAGTGTCACATTCCCTTGAACACTGCAATCCCACAACACCGTTACAAGACATTGCTGGGCAAAAGCCTGGTTTTTGCATTTACTTGCTATGGTTCTTTCCATATCTTTGAAAGGAAAAAATGTTCTTCACACTGTGACTTAATCCAGTAGTTTCTTAATGCCATTGTGTGTCATTAAAAAACCACTGAATTAAGACTCAGTGAGCAGACCGTTTATTCTTTTCATCGATTTCTCTGTTGAGGTTCTAGCACTCGTGAAAACAAAGAACTTTTCCTTTGTTTGAGTTGAGCATGTTTTTCTGCCATTTTTCCATATCTTTCCACATCTCTCAATAATGCTGTTAATGCTTGTGTTACTATAATGTCATTAATGTATTTCCTAGCTTTAGTCATTGTACTGTAATTTATAGGCGAAATGAATTCTGGGACCTGATTTAGCCTCCAACCCCGAATTTTGAGCACAGAGCTCCTTTTTGAAAACAGAAGAGTGCAGTTGGTCACAAAGATACATGCCTCTAGGTGAAACAGTCCAAATGCATCTTTTACTGAACCAAAAATCAGATAAGCACCCTGTCTTTTGCATCCTTCTTCTGAGGCAGAGTGCTTCCGTCGTGATTACACTACTTGAAATTATTCCAGATGTTCATATATATATATTCTAATTCAGACTTCTCGTATTTCATCTGGGTTTACAACCGGACTTTTTTTTTTTTTTTTTTTTTGCATAAGCTCAGTAAGTACACACAATGTTCTCAATCTCAAATATTCTCTACACATGTCCACACCACAACTTCGTTGATATCCTCACCCTAGTTCCCCAATATGCCTACACGGAGTAAGAAAACTCACAGGCCAAGGCGAGCTTGATCAGTCAGCACTAAGCACTAAATTAAACTCGCCCAAAACTCATACTGGACAACGTACCACTATTAGAGGTTACAGTGCACTGATTATTAAATATCCAAATGATAAGTAGGCCCAGTGGTAATATATACATTTACTTGACCATGCAGAGCCAATCCGTCGATGCAGCAGGGTTAATTATAAAATTCTTGCCATAATCATTTCATTATAAATAATTTCAAAAGATTTTGATGGATACCGATTAATGGGAAACCATGGCACGACTCGTATGTTTAGCGCACTCCTCGTGCGCAAAGAAGCCCGGAAGCCATAATAGGTTAATTAGAACTCACCTCCAGGAAGGGAACGATCCGGCACGAAACATCCCCCAGAAGCCTTTTCTTGGTTATTTCGTTAAAGACGACCACGGGCAAACAGAAGAAAAGCACCAAGAAGTCCCAGAATGCAAGACCGGCCAGGATAGAGTTCCACGCGCTTTTCATGTAGTAGTTATGCCACACGATGCACATGACAGCCAGATTGCCGGTGATGCCCACGGCGAACACTATCAGGGACAGAAGCATCACAGCATAGGCGCTATAGGAGCCGTCCGTGACAGGGTACAGGGGGTTGTAGATGCCAGGTGCACCCTTCTCCGCTGATCTGTTGTTCCCTGCGCCGTCCACCCTAAGAAAAACATTAGTAGTACCACTGCCTCTGTCCAGCAAAAAGGTCGAGTTCGAGCGCTGGACAGATTTTGGTGTTGTGATGTAATCATTTGAGTCGTAAGGCCCGTGGTGCCTGTGGCCATGGTGATCACGTTGTTTGGTGCTGCCATCGCTTGCACCCCGCGGTACTCTCTTGTGTCTCCAGTCTTTGGACCCATCATCACTTTGGATTAAATTAACCTCCGCACTGAGCCCATGCATCTCCTTTAATGTGGCGCGGTCAAAAATCCTGGGTGTCGTTTCGGCAGATCTGATTTGCACATCCTGTGGCCCGTTTAATTGAAAGACGTTTTTTGGCTCCGAAGCACCTAAAAGCAGCATAAAAGTAAATAAAGAAATCATTTTCAGTGTGATAATCTAGATTTATTTTTAAGTAAATTATGCTGATCCAGTCACTATTCGATCGGTTTAAATGAAGATGTTAATCGCCTTAGAAGTGTTACCAACAGGACGGGTAAAAAAAAGAAAGATGGGAAAAACTCGATTCGCTTGCGTGAAATTAATGCCCAAGTTTTGCGCGTCCCTAAAAGCTCCAGATCTTCCCCCATTGGCTGGTAAATCAGGGCGTCACGTCAGTCAGAACGCCGTTAAATGAGTGAAGCATGGCTTGTCCTTCTAAAGAAAAAGGGGTCTGATGTTGGATTTCTGATAACTTCATCCCAGACGTATTTTGCCATCTGCTGGTCAATTAAATAACAAGCCTTCACAAACTTTTTATTGTCGGCACAAAAGTATGATCGTGGTCTTGTTTAGTATTTTTGATTTGCCATCAGCGTGTTAATGACAAATCAAATATATTAAGGAATTATTGTTGAATTATTTAGCACCATGTTGACAGTAAATCTTTAGAAAGATATAATATTTGGTCAGGTTCACTCAATGCCTTGAATAATTTTTTTATAGACCATATTTACGCACACGCATACAGTAGATCAAATACCACAAAACCACGACAACAAATGCTTGGTGCTGTATTGATAATAGCAATTCATATTCCTGGGAATCGAGTGGTTTCACGCTGCTTTATGGATTTTTAGAGTGGCAATTGCTGTCTTGCTGCGAGTCACTCCTGCCATCCCAAGCCTCAGCTGACACGTGAACATGGATGAAACTGAATGGCCTGGTCTGTACACGTTTGGCAGCGGCACTGGCCTGTGTCCTTGACAGTGCCAATTCTAACTATTTCCACCAACAATAGGTCTTCAGGCTCTATTATATTAAGCCACCATGTGGAAACTCAACAAATAGCCGTTGTTCACTGCATCTTAGAATATCCTGAGCACACTCATACCTATGGGCAATTTAGAGTCTCCGATTAGCCTAATTGCCTGTCTTTGGACTGTGGGAGGAAACCGGAGTACCTGGAGGCCCCAAGCCGAGATTCGAACGTACGACCTTTTTGCTGTGAGGCGACGGTGCTACCCACTGCACCACCGATCCACCCAGCATGAGTAAATGACATATTGGGTCTGCTCAAAAAAAGGCAAAACTAGCCTACCTATACAGCAGGTTTGTTTTATTATTTTTTATATATATGTCATGGTCTTGTGATAGATTGGTGGCCTGTCCAGGGTGTATTCCTGCCTCTCGTCCAGTGCATGCTGGGATAGGCTCCAGCACCCCCGCGACCCTGCCCAGGATAAGTAGGTATAGATAATGGATGGATGGATGGATGTCATGGTCTTGTCATTTCATTTTTGGGTTTGGCCTATGTCTCTGTTCATAAAAAATGCTGTAATTTCTACATGGTGAAACCAAAATATATTTTTAAAATACTCTTAAATAAAAGCTGAGAATGCACTTTAACCACATGCAAATTGTTTGATTGCAAATCTAAAATTGTGGAGTACAGAGCCAAATCGATAAAAAAATATATGTCTTTGTCCGAAAAGTTATGCCAATCACTATAGATTATGAGCCAAAAACTGCTCTCTGTGCTCCTGCTTGTTTTCATTGGTGTAAAATGCTGTGACACTATGAGGACAACCTGGTGCGAAACAACGTTCATTATATGACTTCAGACATGTTGAGTAATTTCCTGTTTATATTCCGGGTAAGTCCACATTCTAAATATAGCTTGAGTGTAAGTCTGTGTGTGTGGGGGTGTGTGTGTGTGTGTGTGCGGGGGATGGGGCGGGGAGCCGGAATGCTTCGGACATATTGGACTTTCCAAATACTTTCCAAAGCGTGTTACTTGCAATGTCACAGTGGTTTCCATTTTTGAAGAGGCAGAGACGCACAATGTCCCCATAACAGCGAGTATTTTAGGCCCTTCTTTTGTAAATTAATTTTAAGGTGCTGCTGGGTGTCTTTAAAGTTGGGATGAGCATCCTGGGGACCGAAAGCTTGTTGTTTGATACTCGGTGAGCGATGTGTAGTCATTCAACATGAAAGTTACTCTGCTGCCATTACGAGGAAGTGTCAGGCGAGGACATTTTACGGTCTGTTGAGCAGCTGGTCTGAATAATGCCCTAGTTTTCAGCATACAGACACGCCCCCAAGATCAGGTAGCAGATCCTACATTACTGATTGTGGCTGGCTGGCAGCCCTGTATTAATTTTCTGCAGTGTGTTTGACTGACCAGGAGGTTTTAGTTGCTGCCTGGTAGCAAACACTTTGGAGGAGACGGCATACCTGTCTGTCTTCAAATTGGATGGATAGAAATAAATGCATAATGTTAAATGTTTATTTTTACCCTGTGGTAATTTATCCCGTTGCTTCACAATGGAATAATGCTTTCAGAATGCCCATCATAAATATGTTCAAAAACCAAAAAGCAAGAAATGAAATGAGTTATTTAAATAGTGTTCATCATCTCGCCCATACGGTCAGCCTTTCAAATTCCACTTTTGTTCGTGGTCCTTACAAATGATTAATTGTGTGGAAAAAATACAAATAAATTTAAAAATGCAAGAGAAATTCGCCTGAGCCCATGGGGTGTTTCATGAAGCCGGATTACAGAGTTAGCTGTGAGTGAGTGAACCCTCGAACCCTCCCAAATCGGGACCATGAACTGAAGTAAAAAGTGCTGTTCCGAGTTTTACTCAGAGTAGTTATCCAGCTAAGTCCGTGATCATGATTGTGAAACACCCGTCTACACTGCAGTCTTCAGATTCAGATATGCAACATCCATGCAGTGCACTGTTCTGTCAGTTTCAAGCACTGACCACAAGAGGGCAACAAAGGGCAATAATGTCCAGTCTGTAACATTGGTTCATCATCAGAACAAAATTAGCTCCAAGCCTATTGGTGAAACCCAAACACGTGTGTGTACTGTACATAAAACAACCTCTCATAATTATCACCATTTACACTGATGTTTTGTGAGGGCAGCTATCAAAAGGGCCACTGGCAAGTGTATCATACACAGCTACTGTTTCACTGGGAGCAGGGTGTGTGTGTGGGCTCTCCTGTACATTTTCCCTTACTCAAAAACCTTCTCTATTAAATCAGCTCAGCTACTGAAAAATATAAAAAAAGGCTTGATGTAGAGCAGGGGTTTACGACTTTTTCTGCCTATTTTCAATTCATTAAAACCACAAGCAATTCAGACCTGAGAAATGAGCTGAGGTGAATGAAATGCTTTCAGCAATCAATTACATGCTCAGTAAGACCAAAAACCAGCACACCCTGTGGCTCTCCAGGATTAGGGCTGCAGACCCCTGTGGTAGAGGATCAACTCCAAGGTTAAATACATTCCATTTCAGTTATTTTAGTGCAAAAATATTCAAAATTATTCCACAATTCGATTTAATCCATTTTGCAATGTGAAATACCAAGGGAAGGGGAGTTCTTCCCGCCATATTTAAAACAGTGCCCCCTGCAGGATAAAAAGTTAGGATGGAGTAACTCAGTCTTTCTAATCTGTTTCTTTTTTATTATAAAAGTTGCATCCAGCGATGAAAAGCCGCAGCTTAATTAAATGATTGCATGAAGCGTAAAAACCTGACCCACAGGGAATGTGGACAGACCCACTTTGACGTGATTCGGTGCATGGAACAGGGCACTCTTTTCTTATCAGATTCCTGACATCATTGTCACGCTCGTCCAAATCTAGAACTAGCCCAACCTGATCCACTTAATCTCCTTGGACCTCTCATGCTCTCACACAGTGGCATGATCTCTGCCTAGTGTTGCATGAATAAAAAACAATGAAAACGACCTGAAAACAATAAATTAATAAAAAATTCACTGGACTGAAATCATCCACAGAGACATAAGCACCAGAAATCTAATTTGATTTCATTGCTGGTTATGCATGCTAGCATTTCAGACATATAGCTGCAGTACATCCTTTTAGCAAGTGGTCATCCAAACAAATGTGCCTAGATAACTCAGAAGTACCATCATTACAACAAGCAATGTACTATAGATCAGGCAAGTCTTTGCCATCTATTTTAATGTCACCTTAGTATGCAACCAAACACTGCTGTCATGTTGTTTCTTTATGTTCCTTTTTTATTTATTTTTATTTTAATTCCCACGGCGTCCCACTGTCATTGTGAAAGTGCCTTTCTGTTGGCATGCTAAACACTATCTTTTCTGTTTTTAGCAGTGCTGACTTGGACACCACGTAAGTCTAACACACTCAATCACCCACGCTGCTTCCGATGACATGTGATCCACAGATAGTGTACTCTGGTGTGTCGGTGTTATCTTTGTTTAATCAATGGCACCTTTATTCTGTTTGTTCATAAAAATAGCCCCATAGCATTTCAGTAATCCGTATAAAGATTCTGATGCACCATTGACATGTTACAAAAACACATTCCTCATTGATTATGAAGAAGAATTTGATCACATATACTTCAACTTCTCTGCTTCGACTGGTTTAATTATTTAACTGTTCCTACTCAACTTTAGTCCTTGGAGGCTGAAACCACAAGCTATTTGACCGTTTTGTAAACCATCAATGCTCTCAGGGTAAGGAGGTGACAAGGGTTCAGACTAGATCAGTTGAAATTACACCAGGCATCTTGCCAGAACTGTGACCTGCATTTCGCCCTGTGTGCCATTCTACAGGCAGCAGTTTGCGGGAAAGATATTTTACGGTCATTTGAGAAGCAATGCTGCATCATGCTCACGCTCCATGGTCACAGCCCTGTTGGCAAGCAAGCCTGTTTTAAGCCGGTTTTACCAGAAACATTTTTTTATTTTTATTTTTTTACCATAAACAGACTGGACGAGAAAAGATTATCACGTCGTTCTTCCAGAGCCCTAAAGCCACTATGGGCTAATGAAATGATTATCATCTCTCCTGTCAGGCCGAACCGGATCGCTAACATTTGCCGTAAACATCTGGACGCTTCATTCTCTGAATATCTAAGACTTGCTAGCAGAAGTTACTGGAGTGGTTTACCAGAATAACCCGAAGGAACCCATTGTTTTGGAGGGGGAAGGGGGGGGGGGGTGCAAAGTGGTGCGCCTCCTCTGCCGTCTTTACCTGCAAAAATTCATGCCTACCGCCTGGAACAGGATATCGGGCCCTGTTGTCAGGCTCTGCGTGGAAAATGGACGCATTATACAGGAATATACTAAACATGAAAATCATCAGAGCCTGCTTTTTTATTTTTTTTATTTTTTAAAACTCTGCAATGCAGAAATTTCAATAACGTTTTTTTATGGAGCACCCAGAGCTCCAAGGGCAGCTGTACTCAGCTGTTATATTAAGCAGCCTACATAGAGCACCCTCAAGACCACAGGGAGGGAAGGATGTACCGTAGAAGGGGCAGCATGAACCAGCACCCCCACTTGCCGTCTTCCTCTTTAAAAATAGTTGTATAGTTGTAAATAGAGTAATTTATCTGCTGCATTGCTTGTAGGACAACAATGAACTACTTATCGAGCCCTTATGTGAGCTGTCATATTGAAACTAGCGTTTTTCTGAAGGTTTTTAACCAGTTACAGTTAGTTAAGATTACAGATCGGATAAACCGTCAGTGTCATGCTCCACTCAATGACAAGCAGTGAAAGAATGGAGTTTCAAGCATAGTTTGGTATAAGTGATGCAATACAAACAGTTTTTTTATTCTTTTCATTTTTAAATATTTACAGATAGGCAACCAGGCCTGTGAATGGCAACCTCACAATCCAAATGTAAATATTGCACTTTCACATTTGCCTGACAGCCACTAGTGCATCGCATTTGGTTGTCTCAAGAACATGCACGCAAATGCCTTATTCAACAGCGGACTGTATATATATGAGCAGCTTTTTGCAGTGGTACCTAGCTTATTTGAAGCCTTATACTTGTCATTCCCTTCAACCCATAAAGTAATTTCCACCACACAGTAAGACATTCAATGCAAAATGATCTCTGACAAGTGTACATTTTGCTTTGATAGGCTATATGTCATCTTTATTAGACTCATTTAACTCTTCACACTTAACGCTGACTTTACATTGCACATTTGTACTGTGAACCCCCTTGAGTTCCACCAAATTAAATATTGTGACACTTCAAGACCACTTATTAGTAAGCCCACATGTCCCGTCTTTGGTGTCTTCTTACTCACAAATACACAGCTGACCCAGACTGTTACTGTCAAAGTGCTATTTAAATGAGAAGTAAATGCTCAAGTGTACTTAAGATGGGGACACAAATAAAATGCAAAAGTTTCCTGGATAATGTCTCAAATGAAACCGCCCCCCCCCCCCCCCCCCAAAAAAAAACACCTTATCATCAGCTTCCAAAACTCAATTTTAATCCACTTGTATATACAATAGTTGTAGTGGCGATAAAATCTAGGTCAATAGGCGGTATTTTGCTTTGTAAAGCAACCCAGTGATCACACAGTTACAGGCAAGGCAAATATGCATTCAAAAGGAATCCACTTCCTATAAGAGGTAGCGGGGTTTTCACCAGATTACCTTTTTATGGAAAACATTTCCTCTTATGCTTTTGTGTCACTGCGACTCCAACCTGGTCTTGGTGAAAATAATGGCACAACTTTACATTCCACTACAGTCATTTAAAATGATTTACAGACAGTTTATTATATTCATCTACATTTTATGACCTCGTTATATTATGCTATTCATGTTTTCTAAGAATGTCACTCTTATCCAGAGTGCAATGCATCACATCCATTTATTTACCCGGACATGTGCCTGGGCAACTAATGTCAAACTGCTTGCCCTGTGGTAAGTAACTAAGCAGTGCACAGACAGCAGTTCTGTAAACATGCGAACTTCACATTCACCAACTATTGTCCACTTGCCCCCGAAACATCAAGTTCATTTTTTTTTTTTAAACTCTGAAACAAACTGCTTGCATTTTAAAGATGCCTTTATCCATCCGATCTGTTTACTACATTTCAATGTAAACACAAGCACTCCCAAAAATTATGGCAGCTCTGCGGAATCATAAAAGCATTGACGCTTTCTTCACATTGTTGAGAGATGAGCTCAGAACAACAAAGGAAGTGGCAGATACTGCCATTGTTCTTTCCTTGCGCATGTTTGGCTTTCCGGTGCACAGGTATTGGAAGTGTTTACTGGCAGTCTTTTGAATCTGACGTTAATTAATTGTACATGCGCCACACCTTTAACTGTATAAGCTCTAGCCCCGAAACTGCTGTGGCATCTTACGCGCGATATTGATCTCACGTAGCGCATGTTTACACCATGTCTCATCTGCGTTCGGCCACCACATTCTCATCCTTTGCTGAGTTTCATGGTCTAATTTTGCAATTACCCTTGAAATCAACAGTGCCAGCTTAAAACACTGTACAGATATGTATGAAGCATTAATAGCGATTTTAATTAAGTGTTAATAGCCACATTAAACTCTTCAATTTTAATCCAACATGAACGATATTGGAAAATGTGATATTGAGAAGGATCTTTGAATGGAAATTCCAGGTTACAGCAAATACCGTGACTCGTATACTCCCTGCCCATCTGGCCACCCGCTGTTTTGTTAGATATTGTGGTTTATTAACCGGACTTTTCTAAATATACTGTATTCATTTATTGATAATGTATTAAGTCTGTACAATTATATGAGAGAGTGAGAGTGAGAGAGAGAAAAAAATCCATCCATCCATTACAGTATCTATACCCACTTATCCTGGGCAGGGTCGCGCAGGGTGCTGGAGCCTATCCCAGCATTCATTGGGCGAGAGGCAGCAACACACTCTGGACAGGCTGCTAATCTGTGGCAGACCTTTCTGGAAAAAAAACTGTACAATAAATGGCTTTCACTTTAACCTGGCATTCCTCTTTGACTGTTACTGCTGCACACCCAGCAGTTTTAAGGTCCCAACATAAACATAGAGCTCAGGATATCTGAACCCCAATTTCATATGCAGGCCACACATGCCAGAGGCACATCCGCGTCTACAAAGATGGACAGCAATCCGTATAGATCACACTGCTGGCGGATTATTTGCAGTCTCCTTCTATGTAAAACTGTTAGCACAGAGGAAAGGATAAAACATTATTTTTGAATCAGAAAACCAAGATTTCATTAAAATAATCCCGTTCCAGTAGCACTGGCTAAGACTACACAGGTTCCGTTGCCACCCAGATGCTTCCGCTGTTTGACGTATCTGAGGGCATTCTTACAGTTGCACGGACGTTAGGCTTCAGTGGACTATCCCAAGCCTGGAAGACCTTGTCCATGACAAACCTTTGCAGAAAGTGATTTTGTGATTTTGGAGAAAAGGAAGAATTAGAATCATGCACATGTACGTCTAGATATATCTAGAATCTCGCTAATGACCTCTACGGGTCAGTCCGTAGGAAATTTGGATGCACTTCTATCACTTACACTTGTATGTTTAAGCTGCTTTGTTCAGTTGCCACAGAAAGGAAGATACACCCCAGTTTAAGCAGGTTAGACAAAAAATGGCTCTCTGACAAAAGCACTGATCATTTGTTTAAAAATCTAAATGATAGCAGTTCAGAGGCTAGATACACTAGGCTTTTACTTATTTATTTATCTATTTATCATAAGCATGGGTACATTTGTCAGGAAAATCTTGTCTGTTGACTCATTGAATATTTTGACAAGCAGTGGACTTGGCATCCTGTCCAAAATAATTGCCAATAGAACTTTGTAGGAATGTCTATAACACACACCCAGCTTCCCAGTAGAGGAATCAAATTTGTTTTGAGAACAATGGCCATATGCTTGACCTAATTTATGAAGAAGAACTAGTTTCACTGGCATGCCCGGCTTTTTAATAAATAGGTTAATCCGTGGTTCAGCCATAGCACCAGTCAGTCATTCGACAGGTCTTTCATAGCATAATAGGTGCCCTGTGAGTAATTTCATAGCATTAGCTAGTGGTCTAGTTCTTTTAACGAAGGTCTTTTTTTTAAGCTAGGAAATAAGGCTGATAATAATGTAATACTGTGGTGATCTTATTTCAAGGACCAAGGGTCAGAATTAGCATTTGGCACATTATTCAGAGACAAGGCTATTCGATGCAAATGTAGATACGCCGTCTTCGCAGTTAGCAATTCAATGTATAGTAATGTCATATTAAATGAATTTTAAGATTTTACTGCGTCACACCTTTGGAACCTAATACTGTCGTCAAACAGGTCTGAGCTGTGGCTTCCCGGATAAGATGGACTTTGGCTGCCAAGCCTTTTCCCAGACGTCTGGCCTTGCTTTATGGCCACTTGTGTCCCCCCAGCACTGCATGAGCTGCCTCGCTTCTTTCAAACGTGACTGTCCTGGATCTCTCCGCAGCTCTTGAAACAATTGACCAATCAGATCCTCCAGTTTACCGTGGCTAAGCTCGGAAGCACATGCAAGTTTGCATTGATGCCTACGGATAATATTCAGCCCTGTCAAACACTATGGAGCACATCTGAAGGTTAGATTACGTACTTGAAAGGTTAGATTACGTACTTAATGTTTGCACGTGCAGTACCTCTGGTACTGGTTCGGAAGAAGGCACTTAAGACAGACAATATGGTGACCATATTTGTTATGCATTCCAACTAGTGTGAATAATTCTGGAAGGGTTCAGTAAATATCAATGTATGTAATTATCGATGTGTAATTACACAGACACATGCTGAGCATTGTTAGAGGGGGTGCCCTTCCTCCAGGTGCTGAAAGGTTTCAAAATATCAATTTTGAAGATGTCAAGGAGCCAATCTGTAAAGCTCATAAAGGGCACATTACATATATTACATTACAGGCATTTAGCAGACGCTCTTATCCAGAGTGACTTACACAACTTTTACATAGCATTTTACATTGTATCCATTTATACAGCTGGATATATACTGAAGCAATTCCGGTTAAGTACCTTGCTCAAGGGTACAACGACAGTGTCCTACCCAGGAATCAAACCGGTGACCTTTCGGTTACAAGCACAGTTCCTTACCCACTGTGCTGCACTGCCGCAATAAAGCAATCTAGATATGTTTTGTATGGGGCTGCTGGGTGACTTGCCCTGTTAAGGCACAGTTCTAGTACATGGATGGGTCCCATAATCTGATAATCAATCTGAATTTTGCCATTGTGGACTGCGAGGTGGCTGCCCTACACATTTGGCTCTAGTGTCCCCCAGAGATGTGTGGGTTAAATTCAGCTGGAATCATTACTCACCTGCATCCACTGCTAGTCGGTCGGAGGACCACAGGTCTGCATGTGGAACTGCACCAGGTGAAGTGTCTTCCTCCGACTCATGTAGCCCGATAGCCTGACTCGTGAACTATGGTGCGATAAGCTGTGGCTTCCCTGACCCCCCCCCCCCCCCCCCCAGCTCTGCAAGAGCTGCCTCCCTTCCTGACCTCAACCCCATCCAACACCTTTTGGATCATTTGGAAAGCCAACTGCGAGCCAGGCCTAGTCAACAAATCAGTGCCCGACCTCACTAATGCTTTTCTGGCTGAATGGAAGCAAAGCCCTGCAGCAATGCTCCAACGTCTAGTACAAAGCCTTCCTAGAACAGTGGAGGTTGTTTTAGCAGCAAATGGTGGACCAACTTAATGCCCATAATTTTGGATGAGATGTTGAATGTCTGGTGTCCACATACTTTTGACCATGTAGTGTACATTTAGTTTTGATGTTGGTCATTATTTTTTATAATAATAATAATAATTGTATTATATAAATATATTTTTAATGTGCATCTACTTGGTGTGTCTAAACTACTAATTGCAACCGTAATTGAGTGTTTTGGGAGTGACGTAGTTTTCCAAGGTTCTCCAGCCTGACCCTGGAGGTTTGCATGGTCCATTGGTTTTTGTTTTCACATTAAAATCAGCAACCAGTTCAGACCCAAGAAACCAGGTGAGGTGAGGTTAACTGTATAGCGTACTGCTTTAGTTGATAAATGAGCTGCTCAGTAACAATAAATAAATAAATAAATAACCACAAAAAAAAAAACTGCTGACCCTGCAACCCTTCGAGACCAGGGCTGAGAACACCCTGCATTGTATTTTCTTTAGTATGGCTTTGGGATCCGCTCTGGATCCTTTACCTCGGGCTTGCTGAGGCCAATGCACGGCAGTTTTGCAGTAAGAAAATACACTAAACAAGCGACTCTTCTCCTCATCTTGTGCGCATTTGGGGAAGAATCTGCTGGACTTTGCTCAGATTTGCATACATTTCATGGAAGGGACTTCCCCATTGTATTCCCCAGTTCTCAGGAAGGCCGGAGTGGGTGTTTCGTGCAGACAAAAATGTCTATTGAACAAACAGCACAGCAGCCGCTTCACACATATTTACTGGGTCAGATACACTATGACTCAGCGCTTTTAGAAAAATAGAACTTCATTTGTTCAATTAAGGGTATCATGAAGCATTTTCGTATTTATACTGGGTTTTTTAAATATTTTTTTCCAACATTACTGAAACCTATTTGTAAAACAGTGTTTTTGGTATGTATTACAACCATATGTGCAACAAAATAACAAAGATGAGAGAGGCTTTTTTGTTTTTAAAGTAACATTGTATGTCTTTTACCTTCTGGTAAGGTTTTACATGCAACTGAGCAGGGATGGACCTTCACAAAAACCACTAGTCAAATTTGTCTAGAATTACTAATGTTAAACATTTTTTCCCCAAGCTGTCCACTATCTAATCTAAACAGCAACATCTGATTCAGAGCGGGATTACCATTTTACTTCCTTGAGCCTTGTCTTTAATCTTGTATGGTTGGAAGAATGCACCACAATTCTGGTCACACATCCTAGTTATCCTGTCCTGGGTGATGCTGGTGTATTAATGACTTCTAATCCACATATTTGTTGCACCATGGTTTGCGATGATCACATTTGTTGCATCGTGGTTTGAAATTGTTGTAAAAAAAAAAGTGTTGTGCTTGATGCCCTGCGATAGACTGGCGACCTGTCCAGAGTGTGTTCCTGCCTCTCGCCCAATGCACACTGGGGTGGGCTCCAGCACCACCTGCCACCCTAATCAGGAATAAGCGGGTATAGATGATGGATGGATGCATGTTGTGCTTCGAGCATTAGGTGACTGTCTTTTGGCAAATTACACCCATCTTAGCCATACGTGTAGTATTAAGCTCAGATCTAAGACCAATACAAATAGCTTGACCTTTCTGACAATGGAAGTCCTTTCAGTGATGATTGTTCCACACCTTCAAGGAAAACTGTTTGAGGATCATCTCA
The DNA here is from genome assembly GCF_013347855.1 of Anguilla anguilla. NCBI lineage: Eukaryota > Metazoa > Chordata > Actinopteri > Anguilliformes > Anguillidae > Anguilla > Anguilla anguilla. The sequence continues at coordinate 33,052,355 of NC_049213.1, read as the reverse complement.
GCAAGTACTTTTGAAAGAGCAGGACATGATATAATAACATGCTGGCTGCATGGCAAAAAATGATAAAACTATCAAAACAAATGCTTTTCATTCCAGAAAATCTGTGTGCATTTGTGTCAAAATCGACACATTATGTTTCATTTGTCAACTGCCATGGCCATTGGAGACAAACATCTGGTAGGGAGTTAGTTATGTTCTTTTAACTTTTAGACATTTGTGAGGGAGTATTTGGATGTACTGGACATGTTTTCTTTCTTTTAAATCCATGGAATCCATTTTGTATTTCGTGTTATTAGGTTACAGATATCCAGATTGCTGTTTACAGCAGCCGGGCTATTAGTCCACTCCCATCCTTGTTTAGTCGCAAGTCCACAGACACTGTTTACAGTGTACAGTAAATGTGAAACCAGCTTTCAGCGTCAGCTCATATGTAACTGATTAACGGGAAACAACAACAAGGGACTAATTATTTTAGCCACTTCCAACTGAATCCTGTTGTTTTTTTTTAATACATTTTTTAGGTTTCAGCTTTATTGGACAGGGCAGTGTAGATTGACAGGATGAATGGGGAGCAAGAGACATACGACAAGGGTCGCGCAGTCGGATTTGAACCACTGAAATCGCAGCTCACTTTGAGTATGTGGCCAGTGCTCTACAGGCTGCGCCATGAGCCGTCTTGTTGTTAAGCAGTAAAATGCTATACCTGCCAGTGCTGTGAGAGTGTTAACACTGAATGGGCATTAGAGCTAACACAAGAGCCTGCTCACTTTTCAATTCAAAAACAATGCAAAAGGCATTTTGTGAATCATGTCGTGTGTATTTTCCAAAAGTACATCCTTGGTCACCTAAAAACCGAAATAAAATTCTTGATGATTTCTTTATATGCACAAAATGTGAATTTCTATGTCTGTTTATTGGTGATTGTGATGTTAATACTGTGTCTATTATCACATTATCAAATTTTGTTCTTCATTTAAAATGATCTGGGGAACAGGCGTGGAACAAATTACACAGGGAAGGATAGACCTCATATTATTTGCGGGATTCACAAAATGACAAAATGTGAGAGAGAACATCTCCAAATTCCTCTCCTCAATGAAGACAAGAAAAATTCCTGTCATTGTACCAACATTTGTAATAATTAATAAGTATTACATACTTTAAACTCACCTTTTGGAAGTAATGGCATGTGGCCTCATTGTGTATTGATTAAATGATACATTTAATGCCAGGAATTATTGATTGTTAATTTTGTGTACATGCAATGTCTAATTTTATCAACAGAATGAAAATTCAAACTAATTTGAATGGCTACTTTGAATTTCAGTGTTGGATTACAGTATGCTTATAGTGTAGCATGGGTTGGCAACAAATATTTTAATGAAAAAATAAATAAATACAAGCGGATATTAAGCACAGAATCTCAAGAGACCCACGGACTGACTGGTTCCCGGCCACTGGTTTAAAAGCTCAGGTGTCCCGGGCGTTCAGTAACTGACAACAATGGAACCTTTAAATTATGCGGGGAATAAAGTCGCCCACTATAAACAGCGAGCGAATGTTTCAATGACAAGGTTTTGAATGGAAGGCGACGAACCCCTTTGTCAGACGCTTTGAGCTGAAATTTTGCGCCAAATATTTTCCTGAGGCATTCTCTCACTCCCGTAACTCTACTCTCACGAGCAGCGGTGGGAAACTGAAAGGGGAGACCCATTCATAAAAAAACAGGCTTAATCAACGCAGCTGTGGTCAATGGAGGCCCCGACAATACCGTCACACCGGTAACCGGATCGGGCCAAACGTGGGGATCGCCACAGGTTTCGGTGGAAGGGAGTCTTGACTTGAAGGTTACTGTGGGAATTGTTATGCAGGTCGGTTGGGGGGCGGAAGGGGTCGGAGGGAGGTGTTGGAGAAGAATGGGAAGCGCACGAGAGGGCGGCGGATTTGGCGTGTCAGGTCCATGCCACAGCGTGGTCATTGGGATCAATCCCAAGCCATGGACCGCTGAGGCAGGAACTTTCCATCCTTTACCAAAAAAAAAAGAAAAAAGACAGGTACCAGTGTAGCATAGTGGGTAAGGAACTATGGTCATTAGTAACCAAAATATCATAGGTTCGATTCCTTGGTAGGACACTGCCATTGTACCCTTGAGCAAGGTACTTAACCTGCTTTGCTTCAGTATATGTCCAGCTGTATAAATGGATGCTAATGTACATGCTACGTAAAAACGTTTTGTAAGTCGCTCAGGGTAAGAGCGTCTACTAAATGCCTGTAATGGAATGTAACACCGTAGAGAGATAACAAGAGATTGTTATCTCAGAATTTCTAGGGATATCAGTGCCATTGCATAAAGGACAATGATCCCTCTTTCTTAGTTTAGAGATCAGTTTATACATGCAGTTGGTGAAAGTAACAGATTTATCCATAATCGAGGCCCTACCTGTAGGGTTTGCCCAGAAAAAAAGCTGCGTCATTGTACATGTTGGAGTTTGAATACCCTGTAAGCATTTACAACTGATTATTGTAAAATGTAATAATGCAATAACTTCAGCAGGGACAGCAATAAGAGACAACAATTTAACCAGTCCTCATCCAAGTAAGAACCTTAAAAAAATGTTAGTGGCTTATGGGGGGGCGGGGGGGGGGGGGGGGGGTAGATGTAGCAAAGGGGTGGGGGAGGGGGGGTTAGCGAGTGGCTGGGGGGAAGAGGAGGGAGTGTTGGGTAGCTGTGTTGTCTTACATAACGTCCTCCAGTTACAGACTTTTGTTTTGCAAGTCAAAATGAAACCACATCTCATTTTATGCGGCAAAGAAATGGGTCTTTGTTTTCTGTGGCAGACCCGGTGTGACCAGCCTGTCCTCCTCTGGAAAAAAAAGAACTTGCTGGTCTGGTCTGGTCACTGCACCCATCACCGGTCTTAGCAACACATTCTCTAGGTTTAAATAAACAAATGTTGTACATTTCATAATGTTAATGGAAATATTACAAAATTACCCTGTTGTAACCAGGAATAGGAATGGTGGTGTTTTGGACAAACTTTTCTATGATATGTCTTCTGAAAATAAGTTGTTGTTGTTGTTATAAATAAATGTTTAATTGGGACTGCCTCAACCAATTCCACAAAATAGTCCGCATGATGGCTTCATACTTCATAGATTAAAGCAGAATCGTGTAGCGGCATATTTTCCAATCGTTGTTTCCTTGAGCCCGTATGGTTCCATCGAATGGAGTATGGATCCTGTATGATTCTCTTTGAAATAATTTTTTTGATGAGACTACCAGCTCTGCGGTCAGAAACCACTACCTCAAGTCCAGTAAATTTAAGAGAAGCCGCAGAACTATGGTGCTGTGTTTCCCTGCTTGCATGGATTGACGGGAGGGCTTCCAAAACAGAGCCATACCACCAAACATAACTGTATTGCCTTTTAAGATTGTCAATCTCAGTTAATAAAGATTCAAACTTCGATGACAGTGGTCATGACAGAAGTGATTTTCAGTAATCCAATTTTTATTAATGTGCCATTCAAGATAATGCTGCTTTTGGTGTTTCCTTTGTGAGTCACTCAACTAGATTACTTGGTAATTCTTTATAAAGAGCATTATTAATAAACTGTATTATGGCATCAGCTACATAGTCTTTTTGTCACAATTGATCCACATTTGTCTACATTTTCACAATAATGTTTGGATTAGACTCTGTAAAAATCTGCTAGTTTTTTAATCTCCAGTATAGTCAAATTATGTTTGTTGGGAGCAGCTTTGTGTTTATAATCAGATTATCAATATCTCTCCTACTATCTTAATAAAGGTAGCTGGAGTGGCATTAGAACCACCAGGTGGGACAAAAGTGAATCTTTTCTGTTCATGAGTAGTCTGGACAGAGGTACAAAAATAATGCCTAAAAAAACTTATAGCAGTCTGCTGTTGGTTTGAAGGCAATCACTCTATTGGTGGGACCATAATTCAGTTCAATCCCCTGTTTAATACTCCCTTAGTGTTGTGTGAGATTATAATCTGAACTGTTTATTACTACCCATTTCTACTGTAGAGATTAGTAGAGATACATTTTTGTGATTTTGCTCCTGTACTATATATTTTGATGTCATTATAATAATGTTTTTTTAACAAATGTTTTTTTTTTAAAAATGCATTGTGGAGTGCAACTGTTTAACACACTTGTTGCTTATTAACTGTGTAAATTAACCTGATGAAGCTTTGGTGAAGACTCATTGCTTGTGGTAAGCATATATTTTATGTGGAATGCTGACTGCGAATTGGAATGATGGGGAAATATTAACTACAATACTAAATACTAACTACAGGAATTATTATACCCCCTACCACACGTCACACACCACACGTCACACACCACACACACACACACACACACACACACACACACGCACACACACCTCACCTGTCCTCCGTAACGCCCCACCCATGCTACAAGAGCCACGATATGTGGCGCCTGAGCTTGAACAAAGCTTGTATTATCCTTAGAGTGCTTGTAAGCGCCTGATGCGACAATTCCCTTCATATTTTGTCTCATTTCCCAGGCGAGCGTCTGGTGTCGGATTTCATTTTGCATTGTGTGCCCTGTTTGCAGTTTGCGGTTTCTGTGAATCTTGCATAATCAAATATAATGTTGTGCGCAGCAGCATTCCGGTATGTGACTGGGTAACAGTTTTAATCCTTTCTGTTGACCATGAAGGCCTCCCTTTATTTTCTTCTTCAGAATATGAAGACAAGTGAGCAACAGCGCTATACTTTCCACTGTACTTTTTGAAGACAAACTGCTGTTGCTGTAATTACATTACTATCCCTCGTGCTTTGGAACGAGGAAGACATATAGGCGGCAGGGTAGTACAATAGGTAAGGAGTTGGTCTTGTAACCTAAAGGTCATAAGTTCAATTTCCTGGTAGGACACTGCCGTTGTACCCTTGAGCAACGTACCTAGTACCTAAGGCTTCAGTGTACACCCAGCTGTATAAATAGATGCAATGTAAACGCTATGTAGTAGGTTGTGTAAGTCACTCTGGATAAGAGCGTCTGCTAAATGCCAGTAATGTAATGTATGTTTAGAGCACTAGAGCCCCATGCGCACAGTTCTCTCTGTATTATGCTTTCACACCCAAAAGGAGAAGTCAATTCCGACAGGCTTTCGGGCCAAAAAAAAAAAAACCCAAAGACCCTCCCGTCCGTCGCAACTCAGAGCTCGTTGCCAGACGTCTGTTTATACTTGCCATTGTCCTGAACCCATTTATTTATTATTTCTTCGGAAGTTGAGCAATCGCTCAAGAGGAAGACTCGTGCCCGGTGTGTGACACGAGTGATGACACTGTAAAAAATGGGATCGTTGCTGCGCAGAATAAGGTCATGCCACACGTTCCAGTTTCATTGTGTCTGCGCGGTATGACTGTGGGGTTTGTTTGGGCGGACAAATTATCCACCGCCATGCTGAGATCCTGCTCTCCTTTTCAGCAGTGTAGCTGGAATCCAGCCAGCTGGCTGACCAGGAGCACTGCGATAGCTTCTTTTTCCCAAAGCGCCACATTCAACGCTGGCATCTGCCCAAGGCATGGCGTCGGCCTACTTTTCAACAGCCGTCCAAGGCTGTGTGGTTTTCCTGAAGGAAACAAGCTCCATTATTACTCCCGTCTACCCCTGGTTGTTTTTTTTATTTAATTATCAGCAGTGGTGACAGGCTAGTTCTCACTTTCAGGCTAATCCTCCCCCCACTTTACTGTATCATTGTGCGGTTATAGCTAGTGGGCTCAACCACCACAGGGCCCTTTAAAGCAGGCCGGCATCAACAGTGCTACTGGGCTAAGCTAACACAGGTCAGTGCTGCAAAAACAGAAGATCGAAACACCAGGAAACCGAACTGAGACAGTAAGGATCACTACCGGGAGAAAAGCGCATCGGTTTCAGAAACAGAGAATCCACAGAATGTCTTTCCTGTATGCAGAAGTTATCGTGATGCGTACACGCAATACGGGAAGATGAGGTTACTGCGGTGAAGTAACGTGTTATGAAAATTCTGTGCACACCTGTCTGCCCAGAGCTGCTGCAGAACAACTAAAAAACCTGGGAGAATGCAGCTAGGCTTGATATGAACCCCCCGCCATCACCCAAAATGCTGGAGATGTGTGTAAAATATGCGGAATTTCATTGCAAAGACACTTGAGATGCAATTTCATCTGTTCCAATATTCCAGTTCAAAAATTTCAATTCCCTACCCCCCCCCCCCCCCACCACCACCACACCCACCACCTCCCAAATCAGGGGGAAAAAAACAGATCAAGCTATGGTTGCATCTCCTTTGGCAACACAAACACTAACGGGTCATTATGTATTAGATTGGTGTAGATGAATGGGGGTGTGGCAAGTTCCATTTTGATATTGTCATGGCAGGTGCAAGGTAGGGCAATTGTTCAACACGTTATATTTCCCGCAGCTTCAGGTGTGGCCCGGGTGCGACTGCACAATGGATAATCAGAGCTTTTCTCTTATTAAACATTCAAATGTCCAGATTTGCATCAGGTGAAATACATGAAACTAGAACTGGGATTTTCGTAAATACACCCTTGTTACGTCCCTCATGCCAGTACAGTCATGTTGTTTTTAGATTGGGAAACTGGCAACTTTTGTGATGATGTGGACTGCATGGAATTACCAGCAAGCTTGTGTTGGTGACTTGGTCCAGTCGACAGCTGTGCCCAGTATCTAATACTAGAGGCTATAGTCAGAATGACATCATCTGCCAGCAGTAAACATTTTAACTGAAACTGCATTTCTCATGCACAGCAATAATGCGCGCACACACACACACACACACATATATATATACAGTATACTATAGCTACCGTAGCTACTGTAAATTTGTATCTGATTGTGTTACTTTGTTGTCTTTGATGCTACAGTGCAAATTCCCCCCCAGGGATCATTAAAGTACACTACTACTACTACTATTTATTACATTATTGGTTTTTATTACATAAACAATGTGAAATGGATTACTTGGGAGTTATTACACTATTGGTAGTTTATTACATTATTAGTTGCTACAGGGCTATAAAAAGCTAAGATATTGTTAGAGGGTGAATTATTTCCACATGATTTTAAAAACTTTCGACAGGTCAGAGCTGTTTTGGCGGCACGAGGGGTACATACATACCTACATACATTACACAATATTAGGCAGGTGGTTTTAATGTTGTGGCTGATCGGTGTGTATATATACATATGTATATATATATGTATATATATATATATATATATATATATATATATATATAGTGAGCTCCATAATGTTTGGGACAAAGACAAATTGATTTGGCTCTGTACTGTCCAACCTTAGATTATTAATCAAACAATTCACATGTGGTCAGATTCTCAACTTCTCAGCTTTCGTTAAAGGCCATTTTATGCATTATGATTAGAAAATGTAGAAAATGTACACGACCTCCCCATTGCCAAATTAAGTCTTTGTCCCGAACATTACAGAGGTCACTGTAATATACAGTATATAATATTATTTTTTTATTAATGTAATTTCTAGTTTTCAATAACAATTGTGATACTGCGTGGGCTGTATGACAAATAAGTGCATGAATTTAGGCTCCAGTGCTCCTTATGTGAGTACGGGTGACTTGAAAATCACAGGGGCAGTTCCCAACTGGGGAATAAGAAGAGAAAAAGATTCTTTGTCTAAGTCCAGTTTTTTTATTCCAAAAGGCCAGTTTTTTTTTTTTTTTTTTTTTTTTTTTTTGGAAGTCCCAAGGTTTGTTTTTCATTAATTTAAAGTGTTCATTATGCATGATGCATCGCTGGTTGATTATGTCAGCAGCATGATTGGTCTCCAGAAGATCAATACCAAATCATCATGCAGTGGACAGCATAAGAACTTCATTGCTCTCCGGATAGAAAAATCTCAACTGAATCAAGTCAGCTTAATATCATAGTATTTGGTTACTTTGGCTCTTTCTGTGTCATACAGTTGCCAAAAAGTTTTGGTTGCTGGGTCTTTAAAAAATATTGTTTCAATTTAAAGAAGTTCAGTTGCAGGAGTACTTTGCGCCTCAGAGTTCCGCGCCTTCTGTCGACCCATCCTGAGGACTTTACTCACCAGTCAACAAACATATTTATCAGTGAACCTGAATTTTCTCAATCCTGGAACTGACTCACACAATGAAACGTGTTTATTACTGTTTGGAATACCGCCTCCGATTGCTTTACTGCATTTCTGGAAACAAGGCCTCATCATGCAGAGAATATCACTGGAGGTTGATCCCTGGCAGCCTTATTGCTCCTGTATCAGTAGACAGATGACCCACTATGACCGTAAAAGTTGGTTGTTTTCGGCTCTCGTTGGCTAGTTGTTGTTTTTTTCTGTAGATGTGCTCTACTGAACTACAGATTTAGTGCACTGCAGCATATGGAGTGTAAGTGAAGATTGGGCACACTCACTGTCATGTCAAATTAATACTGCTCCAGGGTGCAGGTGTTGTTCCTGTGGTAGAATCCTCAAAAAAAGTGAGCACTATGAGTCAGATTTCTCAGTATGATACAGATATGTCCTGCTCAATGCTTAGCTCTTCACAGATCTCCTAGCATTTAGATTTCTGGCTGGCCATAAATCAAACAAACACACAAAGGAAGCCTTGCCAAAGATACAAAGCTTGTGTTTGCCCTGTTGATGCAATATACTGTAGGTGTGGGCAATTTCAGGATCACAATCCGTGTTCCTCGGAATGGCTATTTTTGGGCCGTATCATGTGAACACGATTGAGAAACCTTTTTAAAAAGAGTATTGTATGGAGGTCACCATCTTGTTTTATTTTTGTTCAGCATGTGAGGATGAAATCAGGTGTTATCGGAATGGCAGCTTGGCACCACTGCCTCTCATTCATCATGCTTTTGTTTCCAAAGGGAGGGTTGTTAAGCAATTAAGGCTCGGATGCTGGTAAGCCACATCGTCTGTACACAAAAACACAATAAGCATCCAGCCGCGAGCCGGTTCCAGCTAAAATAATGTCTGATAAGAGCCTGTGTATGCTGTGCTGATGACGTCAGTCAGCGTGTTTTTAAACTTGTTTATTGCGATGAGATAAGCACTCCCCAAAAAGATAAAGGGTTGTTTTATTTCTCACCAAAGGTTGGTATGGCAGAGTAACACAGGCTTGGTTATATGTGTGAGCACTAACCTGCTTGTTGACATAGGCGACTGCGTGGCATAGGTCGTTTAGGACACTGGATTGGGTGGCTGCAGGTTCAAATATGAGGACCAGCTCTGGCTGTGTGCACTCTTCAGCAATGTTCTCAAGGGGCTTCAGCAAATCTTGCAAAATAAGGTTGTGGTACAAGCCGCCCTAGACAAGTGTTCTGCAGCACTGCCAAGCAAATGTTGCAATGTCACTGCGCATATGCTATAAAATACTGGTTGTTGTAAAAGTATTGACAGTATTTCCTCTCCATTAATTATTTTATAAATTTATGTTACTAAGACGCTTGTCCTGTTGCCATGCAAAAATAGGCACTGCAATTAGGCATTGAAATATGTTTTTCATTTTCCCTTTATCTGTCACAGTAGCTACTAGCATTTGTAGTTCAAGTTTAGATGACGACACATACTAACTATAATGTTTTTAATAGCATAAGCTATTAAGTCTGGGTTCCAGATGAGCGCCATTTTGTTTGCTTAGTACCTTATTTCAAACTGAGTCCTTCCTCTAAGTTTCATTTTGTAGTGCTACTTAGAAAAGAGAATGGCAATGAGGTCATAACATTTGCATATAGTCATAGCACTATGAAGTACTGATTGGGCTCTATTGAATGAAAGTTATTAAATCAACAATAGGTGGTGTCTAAGCAAAAAATTATTAAACACAGGAGGTGCAGTCTCAAACTAATTATGTGAAGAATGAACACGCAAACATTATTTCAATTTTGAAATTGAATTAATGGTTTTGAATTAAATGTTTGGGTGTGTACTGACACAATTTCATTTTTAAAAATGTGAAAAGTGTTAACAGTGATGAGAATACACACGAGAATTAAAGTGAGGTTTACGAGCAGAGAACAAAAAATGCAAACACTGACGTGAAGTGACATAATGGGATGTTGGTATCGTGACATAGAGTCTACAAGTGTCTGGAATTCTTTAGAAGAAATACAACACCACTCTTCAACAAGAAATGAACTCATGGTTTGTGTAAAGAAGTGGAATTGGCTTCCTCTTGTGTCACTCCACAACATTCTAATAACGTTTGACTGGTGACTAAGAAAGCCATTACATAAGAAAAATTGAATTGCTCCCCAAGCCAATGGGCTTCTACTGGGTCTGTGAATCGGGGCAATGTCATTTTGAAGGAGCCCCCTCTCTGCAGAAAATAGCTGCTTTAAAGGGATGGTTCACTTTCTGAACTTTAAAAAATATTGTTTCAGATTTAGTGTATGTTTCAGTTGGCTGAGGATATTTTGATACTTGATTTCTGACGACCTGCAGGCTTTATAATTGGCAGTACAAGGGCAGGTTTTTGTGGTCTAAAACTAGAAAATACACTTCAAGTTACTCCAAAGCAGCGTGTCCCCAAAAATGAAAAAAAAAAATAGAAAAAACAACAGAAAGTCAACTCGTAACATGGGGGGAGGATGATCACTCCACACAGTCAGCCAATGCTTAACATTGGGCATGTCTTCTAAAGCGCAGACAAACTAGATATCCCCGATTGTGCCCATTGCGAAACCACCAGAACTGTTCACTATTGGAACCACTGAACTGCGGCTGGAACACTCCCGCTTCCCTTTCTTGTTTGCTGCCTGTGTGTAGGTTGGTTTGAATAATTAGTCTTTATTCTGTAAGCCCTGGTGATTTATAGCAGTTTGTATTCAACATGTGCACTGAGACTGAGGCTGTACTCCGGTTCGCTGTCGCAGACCGAGTCTGTTGCCGGGGAGTTTTGTACAACTGCCAACAGTTCATCCCAAGGATCTGCTGTTTCTGTAAATATTAATATAGGTTGGGTAAAGTGGAGCAGGGCTTTCAGCACGGTAGATGAATTAGTGCTTTAATAAAAAAACGGGCCATAACTGATAAAGTGGTTATATTGCAGGGGAGCTGTGTCAATGTAGGTTTACTGGAAACTTTGGCTTCTTGAGATAAGGCTGCACGTGAAGCAGAATTACACGTTTTTAAATGAGCGGTTGAATGAGCCGATGAAATTTCCAAGTGTCCCGCATGCAAAACATTTTTTTGGTAAAATAGTTGGGCAAGAGTAATGCTTCTTGCTAATGCAGAAGTTCCAGCCCAGCCCTCATGGGGGTGACCTCCTGCACTACAGTTTAACTCTCCATGCTTTCACTTTCACCCTTGGACTGCCAGTCATACCAAAGTGTACATATTAAATAAAATAGTTTATTGAGAAAAAAAACATTGATTTTCTCTTTGTGGTGAAATCTGTGAAGAAGGGTGGGGTGTTGGGGGAGCGGAGCACACTATAAATATGCCCCTCGTAGCATTTTTGCTTTACGTCACTGCACGGAGCTTACCGTCAACCATTAATGATCTACAGGTCTGCCACCGAGCTTAATGTGCATATTTGCAACATTGTGTGTGTGTGTGTGTGTGTGTGCATGGGAGAGAGAGAGAGAGAGAGATCAAGAATCTTGATTTTTATGTCCCATTTATTTGAATATCACACAAAGTATACTTGCAGAAATAAATAAGCAGTAACCTTAATTTACTGAGAGAGAGAGAGAGAGAGGGAGAGGGAGAGGGAGATGGAGAGAGAGAGAGGGGGAGGGAGAGAGAGAGAGGGAGAGAGTGTGAGAGAGAGAGAGAGAGAGGGAGAGAGAGAGAGAGAGGGAGAGAGAGAGAGAGAGAGAGAGAGAGATAGATAGATAGATAGATAGATAGATAGAAAGAGAGAAAGTGAGAGGCTTTCGGCTTGATAAACTGAAACCATTATTTCAATACAACAACCCTGCCCCTCACCCTCCTCATCTCCTCTCTGAGTTTTTTTAATCTGTGTTGTCAAGGTGAGATCATATCAATCAAAAATCTGGCCCCTCCCACAGATCCTGGATTTACTGGCAGCCTGGTTTTGAGTTTCCAGTAAGTTACGTGCAGCGTTCATTCTGGCTGCCCGCCAATTACACCTGTTAAACAGGTATGTTGTGCTGGGTCCAAAAAGGTTAAAGTATAATACTCTTTATTTGGCTCATGGTGTTTGTGTGTGTGTGTGTGTGTGTGAGAAAGAGAGAGCGAGAGAGAGAGACAGAGAGATGTTTCTGTGAACACATTTTACCTGTTGTAAAAAAAAAAGAGATTTTAAATCTCAGCGAGACTGTGAGTCAAAAATGGCGATTAAATGAAATGATGTGGAAAACAGGTTCTGCATGCGCAGCAGGCAAACCACCTCATATAAGAAAACTGCAACCGCTTCCCATCACTCCCTTCCCACGCAACGTCATTTCATAATCCCGACACGGGCAGTCGCGTGCATGTCCTTAACATTCATGCTTATAAATTATCCTATATACATTTTTTTTATTATTATGAATATCTTTTTTAGTATCTTTTTTGACCCATTGTGTCACACACAAGTTATTTACATTCATGCTTTAACACTGGAGATTAACCAATGGCAATTGTACACTTTATCCCACTCCGATTAAAGAATGTAAATGTCCTAAATTCTTAAGCATAGCGGCAGGTAAGCTTCTGTTACCAGCTAACTGGAAAGCCGTTTTTTTTGTTGTCAGACTGGTCTCTCCAGCCTTTCCCACTCAATCAAATTCCAGGTCTCAAAGGCGAGAGAAAGTAATAGAAAACTATTTGAATAGCACACACACAGGCACATTGACAGTTTGACCCTCAAGCAAGAGACCTGACCTAAATCATTTCTGCGAGCGTTCACCTGCGCAGATAAACTGCGCTGCAGGCTCAGCACATGGCACCGTTAAACTTTGCGCTCCGTGGAAAAAAAAACGTGACAAAGAAAAATGATGAAATATAGTCGACTGATTTGATAAGAATGCAAAGTATTCATCTAATTCACGTGAAAACACTACCTAATCTGAGAAAAGGGAATTCTGTTAGGGAACCACATAGGCTTTCTGATAGACAGACCATAAGGCTGAAGAGCACTAATGTGGATCAGTGTAGTTTTAAAAATCTTTCCTCGGTGAGCAAAAGCCAGAATCTAGACATCTTGAGGGGTGGAAATCTAGGTTGATGTTTTGACATAAACAGACTAGACTAACACCAATGCAGCTCAGGTTTAACCCAGATGTAGCCTGGCTTCAGCCTAGTCAGCTAGAAAGCTTTCACTTTTCCATCAAATGTAACAAAGTTTTCACCTGAACACCTAGATGGCATTTCAACGACTCAAAAAGGTGTGACTTATCACCACGATATCTTTGAATGTTCCCTTTCTCTTCCAGTTTCTTCTCTTTATTTGATACAATATTTTTCCTTTGGTACTGTATATTTCTAAAAAAAAAATTTAATTAAAAAAAAAACCTTATTTCTTCCTCCTGTACAGACGTTGTTCACTGCTTTATTCTTAATGAATGAATGAAATCTCCCTCTTCACATCACACAATATTTATTACAAAGGAAATGTGTGCCCTCTGTAAATGAGGTGCTGGTTGCAATTAAAATGAAAATGAAACAAAAATAACTGGGATAAAAGTATTTCATACTTGGTGGTTTCAGCCCAGTTTCCAGATACGAGTACAAACGAGTAAGAAAATATTGACATTTGTGGGTCTGAGGCCTAGAAGATCTACGTCGCTCAGCAAACTAACATAAATAAATACATGTAGATGCCAAAGCCGCTGAAGTGCTGTGGCCTTCTCCTGTTTGGCAATGGACAACAGTTGAGTAAATAAGTGTCCATCTTTAGTCTGTGGAACGTGCTGAATTGTCTCTTTTATATAGCGTGCAAAACATCCACCTGTCAGTCGTCCCAGGAAACTTTGTTTTACCTGGTTGATCTGAGCACAGTTTGTGTGTTTTGCGCTCTCTACTTCAGTTCATTGCTCTGGATTAGAGCACCAGCTGTGATGTGTAATGTAATAAAATGTAATGTCATAGTAGGGCCCTTTCACATTCACCATTAGCATTCAAATGGCCTTTCATTCTTATTCACTCTGAGAGAACGTTATCCTCGGGACATGTATGAACGCAGGCTGAACTGGAAGTAGTGAACCTGAAGCCCTATCATGGAGAGGTGCATTTGCATGCATGTTTTGTTAACAAATTCAGAGCAGGATTCAATGCAGATGAGGTATATTTTGTGCTTGCTTCAACTCTCTGTTAGAAGCTCTGTCAATTGGTATTTTTTTCGGTACATAAACAAAACATTTTCTTTCTCAAATAATCTTTATTAAAAACATATCTGAACAGTACAAAACAATATGGCACACATATACATAAAGATATCTTTAAAAATACAACTTTGAGGTTTAATTCTGGCATAACAAAATATTGAATAAAAAAAAATCAACAGACCAGCTGAATAATATAGTTTCAAATCATTTAAAACACAGTCCATTGATTCAAAGCATCGAACATGTCCTTCTTTTTAGTTACAGAATATTCTTATTTATCATTTATGTAGGTTTTCTCATTGAGATTAAAATCTCTTTTAAAAGAGAGACCTTGTATATTAAAAAATACACACACACACAATGCTGAATTGATCTACTTCATATCATCAAATAATTGATTGGTAGTATTAGTACATTTGACCAGTCGTGTCCTGTAAAATGTAAAAATAGAAAATGGAGTGGGTTCCACCATCTTGACAAACGTTGGTATCGCCATGTCATAGTGGTACTGTACCAGTGTGAGCCATTTGCTTTCACTGGATGTATTTTCTGCATGGGAAAGCTGATCTTTTTCCACTTCAAACACCTGACTTTCACTTCAAATCACCTGGAACCTGAGCTACTGGCATCACTGCGTACTGATATTGAAAAAATATGTGCAGACAATTTCTGTAAATCTCCGGAGTGAACAAGGACATGCCAGCATGCCTTTTTGGGCTCAGGAAGTCCTACCAGCAAGTACTAGACTTGGCAGATAAGAGTTTCACCCACACGGAGTATTGAAAAGAAATAATAATAATAATGAAACTTCATTATTGGTTCATACAACCTACTTTAGCCAAAATGGCTTACTTGTTGCTGCAAACACCACCCACCGGTGTGAGGGAATATACGCAGTCGAGTCTGAGTATCTTTGGCCCTTTTGGCTGGAGTTATTCCATCTGTAGGCCCATTTCTGAGTCCATATCTGTGCAGGAATCCTTCTCCTTATTCCACTCCTTCCTTCCTTCCACTTCACATCGCAACGCCCGCCTCTCCCAACTTCCAGCCGCTTGAGTTCTTCCCAAACTTATACACCAGCCGTCGGCCGTCCACCCGCTCCAAGATCTCCCTTTTGTAGTAGTACCTGCGGGATGGAAAAAAAAAAAACGAATTAGTGCTACTCGTCAAGCCTTTTAGAGTCTACGTTACTTGTTCAATTAATAGGTTGTCGTGACGATGCCACCCGACTGTAAGTCTCTGTTTCAGGCACACGGCAGCTCACCTCATGGCACGGCTGAGCTTCTCGTAGGTCATGCTGCTGTTCTTCTTCTTCTGCCCCCACAGCTGGGCCACGGCCTCTGACTTGAGGAATTTAAAGACGCCCTCCCGGCGGTCCTCCCATCTCATCAGACCGTTGTTCTGGTCCGGGTGGATCAGGATGTCCCGGATGAACTCCCACAGGTGTGCGCCTCTTGGGGCTGTAGGGGGGGGGGGGATAAAACGTCAACTCATGGCCAGACCCAGAAAAGGATAGGTTGGTTTTGGTGTGTGTCTCTGCTATCTCTGGTTTTGACTCAGATATACATAGTTCCACATATGATCGTATTTGGAGCAGAGTAACATATATTGCGTATTGTCGTGAGGGAAACGTGTCGAGCTTTTAAGAAGCTGAACAGGAGAGGGCAGCAGGTCCTAGTGAAGGACTGCAGTGCTATTTTGCTGCTACAGATGACATTTAGTTCTTCGGCAGATGTCATGCCGTACAAATGGAAAATGACTCAAGTATGCCGCCCCCGGGTAGAGGAGGCTTACCAGGCCAAAAGTGCAGGTGACCTTTGCGGTGCCGCGGCAGAACTTACCGTGCTTGTTTTTCTTGGCCTCGATGAAGAATTCGGAGCCCCGGCTGAGTTTCCTGGGCCTCCCCCTGCTCCTCTTGCAGGGCTTCAGGTCTTCTTCTTCCATCTTGAGCTCCTCTGTGAAAAGACGCAGCAAACAACAGGACATGACACCTCTGGATCCGGCTCGGGGCGGGGGGGGCAGTCTCAGACCTCAATAAAACCCTTTCGATTGCACCTGCCCGCCACTATCTCTGTGGGTTACGAAACCTCAGTGCGGGAATTGTGGAACCATAAAATGTCACTTTTTCAGGGAGGGGTTTTTTGGGAAAACGAGCGTGAGGTGAAGGTTTATCTTAAGTCGACGCTAACCGGGGAGTTTATTCTCGTAGTAGTCACTGGGGCTTGGTTTTTTTTGAAGGTGTGCGCACAGACGTCGGACTTTGGGTGGTAAAGTAAGGGGTTCCTAATGCATACGTGCCGGATGGAGCTAAGGCTTGAGCCGCTCTTAAGAAGCAAGCTGCACTTTGTCCAGTTCACTGCGCTGAGAAAACACAAAAAGGTGAGGTGACAGCACTCACTTGCACTGAGAGGAAATTGCAGATCTGAGAGTTCTGGGTCTGAGTCGCTTCCTCCATATTCGGGGGAACTGGGATTCAGGAAGCTCAACGTTCCTGCGGGGACAAGAATGAAGACATGAGTCTCACATGAGGTTCGAATTTCAAATTTCATTTATGGACCAAGATCTCCTCATCTTGGTGCGTACAAGACTGGGAGCTCCCTGCTGCTGTGCCGGGCCACATTTAGGGCTTCCTTTTTGACACAGTCTTGAAGTTGTACTCACTTGAGCGCGCGCTGTCCAGGCTGTCGGGCGAGGTGGACCCGGATTCATAGCCGTTATCGCTGGAGGGTGTCAAAGCGCCAACCATGTCCCCACCGACACCGGGGTCACTCTTTTGCTCCTCTATTAAAAAAATACGACAAGGCCCAGAATAAGAAAACACATCCCTGACAACTCTGATGAACACAGTGATTGTTCACAGCTTGTAAACAGTGCCACCCTTTTGTCTTTTTGCGACAGCGATAGTGTTCTTTCTTGCATCGTGACTTGTTTTCTCATCGCTCTTGCAATGTCGCCCTCCGGGTTTTACAGCCGTGGGCTAATTTATTTTTTTATTTTTTTGCGACCTGTTGTAAAAGCTGCTGTGCTTACGGGTACGGCAATAAGCCTCTCAGACACAGATAAGTGGAACTGAAGCATCTGAACGAAGTGTGTGTATCTGTACAGTGTGTGTAATAATATTGGGCCCCACCACCCAGATAACCATATGCTGTAATATTTTTTGAGGAGCACTGTCAGTCAGTGCACTTGGAATCTTCCTAGCTCTCTGACCCCCCAACCCCACGCCCCCACACCCCCACACCCCCCCCCCCCCAGCCCGTTACGGTGCCGCTGACTTTACCTCCATGCACAATGACTGTGCTCAGGAGTTTGAAGTCATCCCCTCCAGGCATGTTCAGAAATTCTGGAAAGTCATCAAGTAGGATGTTGAGCAAGTCGTATGTCGTGTTCAGGTCTTCCATGCCTGCAATCACCACACAGTCATTAGAAAAATGCAACGAAGCTGACAGCGTTTGTGATCTCAATCACCACTAAAAAAAAATGTAATTACAAAGGTCCAGTTGTAAGGCGGCAGTGGCACTGTTGGCTTTGTCTGGGTTTTAATTGATGCCTTTAAACCAGATTCTTAGAATCACCACACATGCATATTCAACCTGACCAAAGCATTTTATTTCACACAATACTGGGAAAGCATTTCTCTCCATTGTGGCTCAAGTTACGACATTTAAACACTGAGTGCAACCTTAAACCTTTAATTAACTGGGAGTAATGCTCCTGCCCTTGGGCGTCTTTTGTTCTAAGATAATCTTTACATAATTCACTAACTTTCCCTTGGTCTATTTATTTACTCCTTCATTTGCAAATCTGGCAGCTCTTTTAAGATGGCCCACTGGAATAAGGGCTGGAGTGTAAATGGCATCAAATTTTTGTTATTTTCCTCTGCCTTTTTACCCCTTTTTTTCCTGTGCTCTTCCCCCCAATGCTGAATTCTAAAAAAAAGGCCAATTTTATTTTTGACAAGCTATCGAAGGATGAGCCCATACAGGGCAATGAAGACTCAGTCCACCGTTTTTTGTGTGTTTCCTAAGGACTATCTACCAACAGACAGCACCGGTGGATCAAAAGACATCAGCCCACACCCTGGCTCTTTGTCTCACCGTATTTGGCCTTCAGCTCCTGGAGGCTCTGGTACAGCCTCTCTCCCAGGGGTCCGAACATGGACAGCAGTGTTTCGCGGGAGAGCTGGCACAGAATGGGGCCGTCCATCGAGCAACTGGACATGGTCAGCGTGCTGGCGTCAAACTTGCTCTCTTCGACGTGGTAGCTGATCCACTCCAGAACGTTCTGTTTGGTCCAGAACTGGGGGGCCGACTGGTACCATTTAAGGGGCCCTAAAAAAAAGATAGATCTGAATATCAGTAATGCACACAACTGTATTTTTTTCTTTCTTCTACAAGCATGTATGGATGTTAAAATAACGGGTTCACTAAGGGCAACTTGTGTATATTTGTGGAACTACATTTATTTATCTCAGTCCTAGTGGAAGTGCCACTTCATAGTTCAACATGGTATCTAAGGCATGATCAGATCCCCTGGCTGCCCTGTCAAAAGTTCACCAACAACGACTGCAGAGGCAAACAACAATTGATGGGCACCATTACACCGACTGTGGGTCTAGGCATTGATCCAGCGCGGAGAACAATGATGCAAGCCAGTCCCCTCCCACGGCTTGTTTGCTCAGGCATGTTGAAGTCAGGGCCTGCGGTTTATGGTTTCGGTGAAATGGAATGCGTGGCCGCACGCTTATCTCCTCTCGTGGTCAGAGGCTGTTAACCTAGTTGCAGGGCTGACACCCGGTCGGGTCTCGTCACGCCAGCGCCTTATCGGATAGGCGAGTTAAACATAGTTCGAAGGCTTTATTTTAAAAACGACAAAAAAAAAATCGCCCGCGTTCCCGGTCGTGATGGAGATGAGGGCGGTTAGATAATTTTCCGACCAGGTTAATGATTACAAAACAGACAAGATCGTTACAAAGATCAGCTGGCCACCTGAATTTTTCTGATTACATTACATTTATTATTATCTTACATGTGTGTGTGTTAGAAAACAACCGCACAGATTTGGACATTGGATAGCAAGCAGTAAACCGTCTAAAGTAGTTAACATGGTGACTGAACCTACTTGTAGTCACACCATAAGTATGCTTGCTGATTGTGTCGTGCAAATGAGTTGGGGAGTGTGAATATTGCACGGTATATTCAACGCAGCAATCTGAAGAAAATTTTGATTTTGTGAGTTCTCTTACCCAGGAAATCAGTAGCAAATTGTAAGTTGGCCATCTGTGGATCCCTCATGACTGGAAGAGCCGTGGCTGGTGGAGCCAGTGGATGCTCCATTGCACCAATCTGGTACATCGTCCAGTTGGCATCAGTCAGAATGCTGCTGAGATCATTGGATGCCGACATCAGATCTGTTTGTCAAAATACGAAACGTACGTGAGTCTTTAAAAATGTGAAATACATTTTATTCCAAGATATAGAACATATATCGTATAATGATGATGAAATTTGGGTGGTGGAACTGTTCTTGCAACTGTTGCCTGTTTTTTTTTTTTTTTTTGCGTTATTCTCAAAAAACAGTGAAACCTGCTGTCATGTTAATAAAGTACACATTTTGCATACACTACAATTGCTTTCATTGTATTTCATTGCACATTGCAAAATGTATTAGTAGTATAGTATATTCTACTTTTACACATCAACAATATATTTTACACTCACTTCCATCCAAAATGGTCCTTCTGAATGTTTTAATTTAAAGTCATTTAAAAAAATCTTATGTAACTATTCTATTTCAAAAGCCAAATGGTGAGTTTTCAATTTGTCTGTGTATTATTGTCGATATTTAGTACACAGATTTCTGCATGATTACATATACTGAGACAGACCTTAGACAACCAATGAGTGCAAAAAGTTAACAGTTCTGCTTACCTGTTTGGGCAGGCCAGTAGAGAATGGAACAGCAAAAACAAACAAACAAACAAAAAACCAATTCTAACAAAAATTAATCCACTTTGTGAAGTTTGATTCCAGAGATGTTTCTGATTCTGCTGACAGTTACTCTGCTGTAAACGTTTGAACCGAGGCTGTGAGGTGCACTTGTTGCTAGCTCTACCTGTGAGCTCTACCTGTCATATATATATTAGTCTCCGGGTGGTGGTGGGCGGGCCCAGGTGAACGTGCTCCGCGGCAAGAGGAGAAATTCCACAGAAGCACTTGGCATGAAACACGCCCCTTTTTATGGAAAGCTGAAAAAAGGAGAGAAGAAAAAAAAACAATGGTAACAACACAAACCCCTCCCCCCCCCCCCACCACCACCTATGAAAATATCTTTCCATTATGCATCCTAGGTGCCCCTGAGCTGTGTATCTGAATACACAAGGGCTCCTCTGGCAACTCTGCTACTTTGCAAACACCGACTGCTGTTAATCATTACACCAGGCTACCCTTGAATTGTCAACAGGTTCTTTGGCTGGCATATAGATTCTAGATGCAGAAACCTGCCCGAACGTTAGCGCTCAACAATCTCACGCCATTGTTTTCGCTCAGAAACGGTGAGCTCATCTGTGCCAATATTTACCTCGCACCAAATGGGGTGTTTTAACATTTTTGCCTGGTGTACGTCCACACACTTTGATATGTGGGGAAAAGAGGACCGGCTTAGCTAAGAGCTAAAACTGAACTGAGGGATGTTTACTCACTGCTGCTGTCAATCAGTGCAAGTCATACACTCAAGACTGGATGAAGAGAAAGATTTTCCAAAAAAAAAAATGTACACAGAAGTCAAGATCCAGAGAAATGAATGAGTGCATATGATAGATGTCCAACCTTCTCAGGGAAATCCTTACTGGGGGTGGGGGGGTTCCCTTATTCACCCCAATTTGGAATACTCCCATGGCAAATGTATTCAGTTCAATACCCATCAGTTCAATACACATACTAACAGTCACATATCCTAAAATGTGCTTTTTACATTTTACAACCCACCAAATGAGATGCCTAAATTCCTGTGCTTGCTATCACCCTCTATAAAAAAACAAGTGAGCTTCTCTGAGCTGTGATGTGTTGGAGATGAAATCTGACGTTTTCACAGAGGCAGTGATCTGGCTTTTTGACGCACCCGCCAATTCTGTTATATTTTCAGAACATTTTTCAGGCAAAGACCCTTGTTAACAAAGAGTGTGCACTGTGTGTCTGTAACTTATACAGTTCCTTTCTTTTCCAATGTTCCTATGCAGCCGTATTAACATTTTATAAGCTACCGGACCTTTGTATGCCAGAAGCATTGTTGTGCTTGCGTGGCAAGCTCACTGCTCACACCTTGTGGCTAAAGAGAGCACAGGAAAGACAGTCGTGGCAAGGGATCACTTCTGAGGAACAGTAAAATGAAATCTACTCTTATTGTTTATACTGCTCTTAAATTAAGCCATTATCATTTATTGCCAGTATTTGTATTGCACTTGAGCTTATTCATCATGACAACATGATTGAACTGACGTCACACATCCTTGTTTTGCTTAAGATAGTTATATCTATATAGCACCCATTTTCCTCTCCTAAACTGGGTTACTTTGAAATAATTGGCCCCAAGTTATTAAACCAAGATATTTTATAATCATGTTATTGTGGTTATTTACTCTCTTGAAGATTGGACGAAATGGAATAACATTATTGGTCCTCAAGGATCTTACAATGCATTACAATGTGTAAACAACTGGTAATCCAACTTCCTCTTGTAAAAAAAAAGACTGATAACTACAAA
This sequence comes from Anguilla anguilla, assembly GCF_013347855.1. Lineage (NCBI taxonomy): Eukaryota > Metazoa > Chordata > Actinopteri > Anguilliformes > Anguillidae > Anguilla > Anguilla anguilla. Next base: position 33,030,255 of record NC_049213.1, on the reverse strand, counting down.
TATTAATGTGTCAGTTATAAATCACACGATGCAATGCTTAAAGACTGCATCTTTGATGTAGTAAATAAAATATAGCGGTTTAAAAACAATAAGCTAGCCAATCATATCAAATAATAATGATTTCCAGGTTAGTCCTTATTATGGCACATGCCTTGATTCAGTCACCCCTAAACCTTTTTGTCATAAATGCCAGAGGAATACTGATAAACTGACACTTTCCTCCAATTGTGAGTGGAAGTGAGAGATAAAATGTTAAGGACTAAACACCTTATAGCTATTTTCCCATAATTTAATTTTTCCACTTTGCCATAAAAACCCCCCCACAACAAATCAATCACTGTCAATCATAGAGCAATTATTGCCTTGTCATTGCACACCCCTGAAGAACATGTTTGTCAGTATTTTTAAACAATGTTTTTTTTATTTCGTCCCTCTCAAATCTGTGTCGTTGTGCCATTCTAACCCAGATATGTAACGCTGCTTTTGTAGCGCAGTTCAGCCTGTAGTTCTGTTGTATTCACCACCGAACCGGTGGCTAAATTATTCCCCTGTGGGCCGCACTCTACATCAGCAGGACCTCTGTGTTATTGTGCCAATGCCCGAACAAATTCAGATATTCATCTCAGATAAATAAACTGCGTGTCAGCGATTGCCTATTAAATGTGTGATGACTGAAAAGTTTGAAACATAATGGCTCGCATCACTCATAATCATTCCCCATTTAAAGTTATTATTTATTAGTGCGCAACAAAAGTTGTGATAGTTAAGACCTGTCGAATGCTTCACGTACACAAACTTTCCTGTGTGTCAGCCTTCCTTTTTTCGTCCGGTGGAGTTTTGCGTGGGAGTGTATTCTTTTTCCATTTCCAGGATTTCAACACTGGTGGAAAAAAAAGACCTTTGTGTATGCAATGTGTGCTCTGAGACAGCTCCAGAAAAGGCGTCTTTATCAGCTGTCATTTTACGAACTTTTTTTTTTCAGCTTTCTCAAAAACGCGCTGCGTTACGTGGACTCGTCAGCGTCATGCGATGGCACAACACCGCGCTCCTCCTTGCGCAGTGTAAACACTCATTTCCTGAAAGTCCCGCCCCCCCGTTCCCCCCCTCATCCCCCATCACTCATACCCAAAACACAGCCCTGAACAGAAGGTGACCCTTTTGTGTCTCTGTGCCTTCAGGACCTGTTTTACAGAGGCCTATCCAGAGTTTCACAACCCCGGCTCCCCCCCCGCCCCGCCTACACCTTTCCACTGTTGCGTGGGCAGGCGAATGGAAAGCGGAGAGGCGCGGAATGTGGACGGGCAGGTTCCAGACGAGTCATGCTGCTCTCGTCCCCCTCAGCACACAAAAATGACACCTCTTTGCCTCTGCTGTTCCCCTGTACCCCTCTTCATCCTCCTCATCCTCCTCCTCCTCCTTAGCTTCATCTTCCTGGGTTTCCCCCCCCCCCTCTGGGCTGCTGATATGGCCATCTTTCAACGCCGGGGTCATAAACGCATGTGGTAAAGTGATTATGTTACATTACAGTAAAAGGGGTAGGGCTGCATGACAGGATGCACTTCCTGTACGGCTTCTTTGGGCTGTCAGATATATGATTACAGTCAAGGAGGTGAAAATCAAGTAGGTCCAGTTGATATGCAGAAAACATCTGACACTCCCACCGGCTGAGTGGAAGAATAATTTATTAAAGACTTCCAGTGAAGTGACTATGTCATATGTATCTCCGTAAACACACGAAGTAGGTCAATCACGTGACAATCACGCGTCTAAGGGTGGCAAATCCTTAGATATGACAGGTGTGACTAATCAAAAAAGGGTGACAAATGTATTGGAAACAGTGAGTGGCAATGCATGTCAGGCATCCATGTTTTTGTTGAAGAAGTCTGTCTTAATAGACTAAGAATGGAATATTGTAAGGCTGAACAAGGATTCCACGTGCAGCATTTCATATATTTTGTGGAACTCTGTTTTTCCCCTTTATTTTTTTCTTTCAGCATAAAAAGGCGTAAGGTCATTTAGACTAAACTGGAAAGAAGATTATTCAAATCCCCTTATTTCTTTTCTCCAGTATCCAAAGGACTGCCTTTGATAAGTGATGGGCGAAATGATGTGCCATAGGCCATATGATTGGTAGAGTACTGGGATCACTCAAATGACACAATGATAGGTTTAAGTCAAAGGAAATAAAAAGCAGCTCCATCCATTTTGGTTCAATCACTATTTTTAGCACTCCACAGCCAACATCAACATCAAAGGGCAACCTTACAGATAGATAAATAGAAGGTAAATATACTGTACACAATATTTGTCTCAATTCCCAAAGAGAAAAAGGGTTCTCAGAAAAGCTGCTTTGTGACAACGCCTTTTGTAAAAATCTTTTTTTTTAAAGTGCTATACAAATAGAATTGATTTGACTGAATGTCTGATGTCTTTTACTGCTAATGATTAATAGGCTGCAAAAATGGCTTCCATTGTTTCTGGTGGTGTCTTTGTCAAGGCTGGATTCCCCTGTCCTGGGCAAAGTGGTCAGTTCAGATGGCCACACCCAAAATAATAAATCGCGCGCACGAACCCTAAGCCAGGTCCGAATGCTGATTGGCTAAATCAAGGCTGTTGACTTGACTGCATTGGTCACACACACACACACACGCACACACACACACACACACACACAGACAAGGTTTATGGCTCAGATCCTGGAACCGGTCTCCCACTGAGAGTGTCCAATATCTGTTAAAAATTAAGCGGCGGTTTCAGCGGTATCTCAATCCCGCCAAGGGGGCCACGCGAGTTAACCATTTACCGATGTGTGACCGAGGGACTACCCTTATTAGTCTGTGCCGGCGTCTGGGCCCTGGGCAGCGGCAGAGGTCACGGCAGTAATACGGGGGACTGTGGAGAAAACAGATCGGGGGGGGGGGGGTTTCCCGCGTTCGTGGCTCCGAGGTCGTCCCGACTCTCGAATTCCTCCGGCCCAGCTAGTTGAGCTTCGGCCGGTGATGTAATGTGACCGAGCCTGAACCGCGACAGTTGAGGTCACAGCGGATTCGGGACCACCTTTAGTCGGGTCTTCTGTGTCACTCTTTTGAACTTTGTTAGTTGACTTATTACCTGTTTTGTGACGGAAAACAGAATAGAATGGAATAGAATCACTTAATTTTTCCCAGGGGGGAACTTGAGGTTTTTTTTTTTTTTTAAAAAGAACAGTATCGAAGAGACAGTATCAATGTTCATTTTGACAAAAAAATATTTACACTTGACTAAAACTGAAACCGAAAGATTAAAGTCATTTATCATTTCTGATTTTAAAGCCATGTGCAGCCGTTGAATAAGACCGTATACAATAGCCAGTATCATGGCATGACCATTATTAGCTGTAATTGCAATAAAAATTCCTAATACAATATGGTTTCTGTGTACTGTTATGTAATTATATATTAATACATAACATCAACATTTTCAAAGCTCTTAGTAGCATAAATATAACGTCCTTATGAGATAATGGAAATTCTTTCTCTGCTGTGTTGGTGTACTTCATGAGTTGCACTGCTGGTTTCAGCTTTTGTTCACTTGAATCATTAAACCATCATTATGAAAGCTGGAGCCATCCCCTGCCCCCTTCTTTCCCATTTTAGATTGACTAATTTCTCCTCCGTTACCACTAAACCATTCACACCCACACAGAAAAGGCCCGTTTGCAATATTGGGAAAGGTGCAGGTATGCCCCTTAGGGTAGAACTCCTGTTTCTCTTGTTCAAAACTGCAGCAGTAATTCACCGGCAACAGCCCACCTGTATTTCCACAAGCAAATGACTTTCCGCAAACAAATGGCGTTACTGCCTCCTTGTGGACAGTGAACCCTGAACATGGGAAAGGTCATGCCAGTCACCTATTTGGGCTAATAAAATGGTCAAATAAGTGAAGCAAGAGTAATCAGACTGCTCTGAAGGAAGTACCTTGCCATACACTAAATAGCTGCCAAGACAAAGAATGATACTGAACTCGGTAAAGATAAAATGTTTATAATTTAAATTCAGCCCAGCTCTTACTCACCGATAAAAACAGTGCCAGTCAAAACTAGCTCAAGCCAGTAAACCAAATAAAGCCGTTAATTTTACATGAATGGTAACTTCGTATAATTAAAACTTTTGCCAATATACGTTTTCATTTCAAGCTTCTCAAAAGCCTTCTGTACTTCATGCGGCTGAATTTTAGGACGGTACAGCTGGTGCCCTGACACTTACACGTTGCTATGAGAACATTTCAATCCCATGAGCCCCACACAGCAACGTTACAGTAAAAACACTTACAAGATCCAGCAGGAGATTAACTGGAATTAGAACAGCCAGAGTGACAGGCTCAAACGTATGCAACATGATCCAAGTCACACACTCTCACGCTCTCATACACTTAAACACACAGCCTGCCAATATCGCTGTGCATATACAGCATCAACCTTACGGCCTGTTCAGGTCATCAGGACAGTATACCATCAACCATGTGTGGAATTAACCTTTGTGTCAGTGACAGTGGTTGAACCTTTGTGTCCCACAGTGGCAGTGACAAGTGGCAAAGGAAGTCTTGACCTGCTTTTGCTCAAAAGGAGGCCCTCACACAGTATCACTTATCAATCAACTGTTTCCCCTCCCCTTGCCTTTCTCCCGGTTCTTTTAATAGCCCGGTCTGGAGCGAGTGCAGCAGCTGCCATTGGTCAGTGACACATGCTTGCTGTCCCTGCTCTCTCAGTCCGTGCCCCGCCCCCCCCCCCCCGTGTCCTGTCCGCCCTTCTATCTCCGGCGTCCCGTCTCGGCTCGATCCCCCCCCCCCCACCCGCGCCTGCCCGCCTGCCCGCCACCCGCCACCCTCCTCCCACCCCCCGCCCCCCCCCCCCACCGACAGACAGACGCAGGCAGCTTCCCAGGCCAGTCATGGCAGACAGGAAGGACAGCAAGGGCCCGGGCCGAGCACCGCTGAGGAAGAAGGAGAAGAAGGCGGAAGCCAAACCAGAGAAGGTTCCGGAGAAAGAGAAGGTTCCGGAGAAAGAGAAGGGAAAGGAGAAAGAGAAAGGAAAGGAGAAAGAGAAGGCGGAGGAGCAGCAGCAGCAGCAGCAGCAGCAGCAGCAGCCGGTGCAGCAGCCGGTGCAGGCGGAGGGGGCGAAGCCGGGGGACAAGCCGGGGGAGAATGGGGCGACCCCGGAGGGGGCAGCAGCCACTGGCGATGATGGAGAGTTCCAGTTCCAGCCCATTGAGCTGCCTCCCTGGGAGATCATTGAGGGGTAGGTGTACGCTCTCTCTCACGAAATATCCCACCCACACAAAATAACTTTAGAAGCGGAAGACAGTGCGAAGAGGTAGTAATATCGGCAGTTCTATATTAATAGAGGTACTGGTAATATTAGTGGTCATAGTGCTAGTGGTAGTTGTAGTAATGGTGGCATTATAGTGAGAGAGACATTAGAGAGCCAGAAAGATGGAATCATGGCCAATGGCTACCTTTGTCATGAGTCATGAGCTCCTCGATTTATAAGTACTTTGTCTACCACTGGGGCTCAACAGAAAAACATAGGAGAGAATTTGTGAAAGAATTATTAAGAATTGTGGCAGTACTTGCAGCAATAGTAGTGAAGTTTAAAAATAGATGAGCTATAGAGGTGTTTGTTTGCTTGACTGTAGTAGTTACGGGATAGAAGGTAGTAGCCTAAGATGTAACATGTATGGCACCACCACTGTAGGTTTATTGTCTTGGTAACTGTGTGCAGCGGACTAACTATTTGTTGTAAAATTATTTTTTAAAAACACTGCTAATTATAACTGTATGACTGTCGTTTTAATAATTATAACAGTCGTGCCAAACTGTAAATAGTTCATTTATAGCATGACAGCTGATTGGACAAAGAAAAATGGCAGTTAGTTGCAGCTAGCATCATGCTGAAGCTGCTGGTCTTGCTTTATTTCCCAAAGCTGCCATTTGCATGTACGCGCAGGCTTTTCGGACATTTTGGTCGGTCGGTCGGGGCAGTTAGGGTTTAAAAGCCAATAGGGCTTTGTGTCCAAGATTATTACTTGTATTTTTTTTCATCAAAGGGATCGTGTCTAATTAATTTATATAATTTAATTTCTTGATAATGTTTAGCATCTACTCACATTATCCAGTTATAAGATTATTTACGCTTGGAAGCTAAATGTACAGGTGAAATGGTAAACTTCAGTGTCTTACGAAAGGTTTTGGATTGTCTTTCTTATAATGTGCAACCCGTTTGTCTCCATATCAAAAGCCGCGTTTCCACCGCAGGAACTATACCCCGGAACTAGGAACCTTTTGAGGAACTCAGTGCGTTTCCACCGCAGGAACTAGGGTCTAAATTTAGTTCTGGGGGCTTTGTTTTACCCCCCAAAACGTTCCTGCTCGGGGGGTAGTACTTTCCGAAAGTACAGGAACCTTTTGGGTGGAGCTTGCAGCGCTGAACATTTCTGATTGGTCGAGTACTCGTAGCATTTGTGTTGTATTTATTTTCCGCCATTACCCGCCATGTTTGAAAATATGCAGCGGCAAACCAATTTATTTTCATAATAACTTCAAATCAAACTTGTATGTTATGCGGCGCAGTAGCCTACTTTTGGTTATAGCCTGTCAACGTCTTGGAATTATAACGTGTGCTCTTCTGTTCTTTTCTTGCTTTAGTATTCGTTTTATACAATGCTAAGCATTCGTGCTGGGACAGCATATTACGTAGGCTACCAAAACATTCAAACGGATTAATTCGGTTGCTGAATATTTTCTTCCGGATTTTCTTTGTTAGCCCGTTGTAATTGACTCAAAACGTTTGATACAGTTATGTGAGGTATGCGGTAGTTCTGCATAATTAACATTGGTGATACAGTACAAGCAAACTGGAAATCACCTTCCGCACTTTTTATTCGGGTAAAATAACAGGTTAATTCTAGTAATCTTCCCTTTAGCTTTTTCAGACTGCCGTAATTTTACTCAATTTTACTGCCATTTTTCAATTCCACGAAAAGACCAGGAAGACTATGGACTCATTTATGGTGCATGGTTCGCATCTGGAGGGCACACTTCGCTGCTCGGCTAACAGTAACTTCGAAGGAAAGCAAACGGTGGCTGTACCACTACTAATTTACATTTTCACGCAAGTCCGAGTTTTCGTTCTATTCTTGTCATTTTGCGATTAGCCTATATGGAATTGACGACGAGAAAGTAATAAAACAGCAAATTGTTTACAACGTGTGCATGTTTTCTGCTGTTAATGAATGTGTTTGAGAGGATATATGAAAATCAATAAATACAAAAGTAACCATATATAGTCATTGTTGGTAACCCGTTGGAATAAACCCCTCCGGGCTGTCCCGGTTATTAGAAAATAATGTAGGCTACTTCGGTGGTAGTATGGGATTACAGAAGAAATCATATGACAGATGGACCGACGACAACGTCAGTGGGCTAATTTGCCTAATCTTCGCGGTACTTTAGACCCCGGTGGAAACGCAGACAACCATTGGCTGAAGGAACCTTTTAGTTCCTGGTAAAGTAGTTCCTGGGACTGAAAGTTCCGGGTAATTTTGGTGGAAACGCGGCTAAAGAGGATTGTCAATCTAAATAAAAGTGTATGTCTTGCCATCATTTTTTTTCTTTTGTTGCACACCTTGCTCTGGTGCTATTGTATTGATCGCTGTGCATGAACCATTTTCATTCTCAAAAGGATGTGCCTTTGAGAATTTATTAGTTTTTTAAACAAAGGGCAAAACCTCCTTTATATTATATTTATCCAGACATTGAGCATTGCATTCTCTGTATGCTGTGTGAGCTCTGGAAGCATTGGATCCAAAGAGGAGACAAACATGACAAAAAATGAATAAACATCTTACTTAATAAACAAGAACTTGAATTTTATGCTGAATTGGAATGATAGATCTAGAGGTGAACTCTTTCATTTCAGAGAATAATTTTGTTGTTTGGATGTTCAATCAATACGTATTTGCAGCTCTGTTTTCATTGTAAATTATAAATCAAATTAAGGTTTGTGTGAAATTTATTTTATGACATTGAAAATTGAAATGATTGCTTTATTTGCTTAGATATATAATATTTAATTGTGTTTCATTTAAAATGGTTTCCTATATGTTACTATATTTTCCAATGAACACATAAGGTCCATATGTGTTTTTAATGATCCAGTTAAATGGCCTTCTCCATAATAAAGACATTTTATCAAGCCCTGCAAAATTCAAGACTCAGTATTGTTTTCTTGTTCGGGGTCAGCAGGTAGTTGCTATGTTTGTATGTTGGTGGTTTTTTTAAATCAAGTGGACGTAGGGGTCTGACCCCTTCCCCCAACCCCTGCCCCCTCCCCCTTCCCTGACATGTGTGTTTATTGTTCTTCAGATTGGGTATTTCTGTATGATAGCAAACATAGGCCATCCTGTCCTTTGGTCCTTTGATCAAAGTAATTGGTTAATTTCTTATCATTGTGTAGAATCAAAAGAGCCTAATTTAATCATCCTGGATTGGACGGTCAGTATTCCGACGGCAGAGCAGAGCACAGACAGACTGTCTCTGTCGAGAGTGGTTGATCACAGAGGCAATCCCAGAATTCCCTGAACATTCCGCCGGGAGTATTAAGGGAACGATACAATGCCCGCTGACAGCTAAATCGCAACAACGGCCAAAAAAGAAATTGGGTCGTGAAGTCAGGGTCCTAATAATAAAGATTTGACATACCAGGCAGGGCTGGATAGCAGGCCATATTTAGCCCAGAGTTGCAGTGCTGGTCATTCCCCCGCCCCCCCACTCCCCATCCCCCATCATAATGTCAAAGTGTCAGATCCAAAAACAGTGCACCCCCAACAGAGATGGATTTTTATCTCCAGGCTGAGTGCTATTTTTTGGAGTGCTATCTTTGAACATGGCATCTCGATTGTAATGCTTAAACTTTTTTTTATCACTGCAAGCTTTTATTTTGAAGCTGTTGTCACAACACATTGGAATAAGGTTGTGATGACCCTTTGTTTTGATTCACCATGGTTTCCTGTGTTAGTGTTGTGGGGCTGGATATCAAGTCACTGAAGTCAGAGACTTGATATCCAGCATCATAATGCCTGAGAGGGCATTGGGGATTGAATCAGAACCTAATTCAATATGCATAAAAAACATTCTGACTGTCTTCACAAAGGCTTAAATCCACAGCTGAAATTGAACTTTGTGAGAATGTTGTTGCTATAGCATTGACGTTGGCTGCTTTTCAAAGTTGTAGAGGCATAAAAAAAATAGTATATTAAATAGGTTTGTTTAATCCTCATGTCCTAAATTTTCTTGATTTAGAGGTGATTTGTTATCTATTTATTATTTGTGGATACATAGCATGTATGAAAGGGGCACTTTTTTTTTATAAGTATGTGGGTACAGTATAAAAATAATGTGCATTTTCAAGCGGTCGGGAAAAAATTATTAATTTTTTCCCATATTGATTCAAATTGAATTGTTCAGGGTTTTTTTATTACATCCAAGAAGCAGTCACTGTCAAGTGGCATGTGACTATCTGACTGCAAATGGCTCTACACAAAAAGATCAATCAATCAATCAATCAAACTTTATTTATAAAGTACATTTCCAACAGCGGGTGCAACTCAATGTGCTGTACATGAAAAGACAAAAAAAACAGGGTGATTGAAGGATATAAAAAAACATTTAAGACCTTTAAAATCACGATAAAAAAAATAATTTTTTTAAATCAAATGACTAACTGACTTGTTAGTTGATTTAGTTGGCCTGACATCTGTTCCCTTTGTTTTTTCAGAGAACGGATAGACCCCTTCTCCTTCAAGTTCCAGTTTAAGAACGTGGAGTATTCCTCGGGCCGAAACAAGACCTTCCTGTGCTTCCTGGTGGACTCGCAGGCGCCCGAGGGCGAGGTCAGGCGGGGCTACCTGGAGGACGAGCACTCGGGCACGCACGCCGAGGAGGCCTTCTTCCACCTGGTGCTGCCGGAGTACGACCCGGCGCAGCGATACACGGTCACCTGGTACGTCTCGTCCAGCCCCTGCCCGGCCTGCGCCGCCAAGCTGGCGGAGGTCCTGCGGGCGCGCCAGACCCTGCGCCTCACCATCTTCTCCGCCCGCATCTTCATGTGGGAGGAGCCCGAGGCGCAGGCGGGCCTGAAGGCGCTGGCCGCCGCCGGCTGCAAGCTGCGCATGATGAAGCCCACGGACTTTACCTACACCTGGGAAACCTTCGTGGACCACGAGGATCAGAAGTTTGAACCCTGGGAGGACTGCAAGGATAACTACGACTACTACCAGGAGAAGCTAGCCGACATGCTGCAGTAACAGTGAGTGACGTCACGGAGACCCAACCCCTCCCCCTCTTCCACCCTTGCCACATCAGCCACCTCCCAAACACAATAAAACTGTTGTGTTAAATATGTATAGGCTATTGGTAGGTTAATCAGTGTTCAATCAACTCTTACAGAGTACATATGGTCCCTATTGGACTCATATGTACTGTGTTAGAGTTGAATTAACTCTGAGTAACACCAGATATTTTACTGTGCATAATGTTCTGGATTTAAACAAGTGTGGTGAACATCAGAGTGCAGTATAGTTAAGCTGCACTATGCAATCTACCAATAGCCCATACACATATTGAAATATGCATAATGATTTTTATGCCTTCACGGCGGCACAGCCGTGGCAGGAGGCATTATGTTTTCGGGTTGTCCGTCCGTCCATCCGTCCGTCCCAATTCTTGTGAACGCGATATCTCAGGAACGCCTTGAGGGAATTTCTTCAAATTTGGCACAAACGTCCACTTGGACTCAGGGATGAACTGATTAGAGTTTAGTGGTCAAAGGTCAAGGTCACTATGACCGCACAAAACATGTTTTTGGCCATAACTCAAGAATTCATATGCTAATTATGAATTTGTTTCACACAAATGTCTACTACGATAAAATGATGAAGTGATGACATTTTATATCCAAAATGGCTACTGGTTGGTGGAGGCATACAACCGTGTTCTAGTTTTAAACATACGCTGATGTTTACATTACCCCTTTTTCTTCACCACACTTTAAAAATCAGCACAAAATCAGCTCTGCGTCACTGAGCACGCTGTTCATTGCTAGCCGCATGCTAAGACCGTGCCTAATTATATGAATGAGAGAGTCCGGACAATAAGCCTCATCTATCATCAGGATCAGATATATAAGGTTTCCTCTCGAGGAGCGACTGTCTGCTTTAGGGACTCAAGGAGCTGAAGGAGCCTGAAAGAGCAGCAGCAGGTGGCAGAGTGAGCAGCGTTACAGTCTCCCTGTGCCTCTGACTTGTAGTCTTGTAATAGGAAATGGCATTGGGGGAACTTGCCCTTGAGCTAATTAAGCCATACGAGACTTCAGCCTTATGGCTTTCGAGTGTGATTCACGCTTAAAGGGAAATGACACTGGTAACTAATGTGAGGGAAATGAATATGCATTATCAATTTTTTCAATTTTGATGGAGAGTGATATATAAATGCTTAAAGCAGGATGCTGTCAGAATGTAATATATTTCCTCATTCAGGAAATTAATGAATAATTTTGGCAGTACCCACATTATCACATCTGACAGTTCTTATAATGTGTTACAGGATAATTGAGGCCTTGGTGTTTTATGACAGGAGAATATGAGAATGTCCTGGGGAGCTCTGTTTCCTGAAGGGTCAACCTGAACATCTCAAGCAATTAGTGGAAACAAAATCTACCCATGGGGATATTCTCTGCTATTAGTGGTGTCCTCATTAGTGCCCTCTAAACACATTCATGAAATGCATGGGTTTTTTTTTTTTGAGGGGGGGGGGCTTACTGTGATGGCAAGGGAATATGGTGAAAGCAATAATGGAAAAATGCTGAGTTTCACTTGGGCATACTGCCCCCAGAATCACTCTTATGAATATAGTATAGGTGTTCTTCAGAGGTGCAAAATCCAGCTCCAGGACGTAAAAGTACTCCCCATGATTTTGTTGCTCTAATCACCTGGATTTGCTAATTAGCACAACTCATCTGTCAGGATGCAGAAGTAATTAGTGAAATCAGTTCATGGAGAAAGACATGGCAGGACTTTTACTTTCTTTACCCCTGGATTTCCACCGTGACACCCCTACCCCCCCCCCCCAACCCCCCTTTGCTCCTCCCTCATTTCTGTCTCTCGTCTTCCTTTCTTCATCAGGGCCTGCTGCTGGATGAAAGCGCACATACAAGCTCCTGCTTCCGGGCATTCTGCATCTGCTTTAAGACCTGAGTATATGTGTCCTTCCTGGCCCTACAAAAAGTCTCCCTCTTTCACCCTGCTATAGAAACAAAGCCTTTCGCCTTATAAAAAAAACCCACTATATTGGATGCTATGGAGCTACACTCTATTCCCTTCTCTCAAAGGCATAATTTAAAGTCCCTACAAGGGGCTGTTTTTAACCCCAGAGCTGGGCCCGAAAATTTATCTCCAAGCTGCCCTTCAGCACTCAGGGGACCCTCTGTCAAAACAATCTGAGATGTTACCATGACACCTGGTCCAAAAACTAATGCTGCGCTCACATTAAGAAATGTCCATCAACTGTTTCACCAGCTTTTCTCAAGCATGTATTCCCTTTGCTTAAGCACCAGTGCTATCCTTTTCAACACCAATCAAAAAAAAATAGTTCTGTAAATTAATTATTGGAGGACAAATCTTATCTAATCTCATGACATTGTTGTTGTTTTTTATATCTTAAAAAAAAGCCTTACCGTCTTGAAATTCATACCGAGTATGCCCTTAGGTTTAAAAATGATATTCAGATATTTAGGTTTTAGATTTTTTATATTTTGATATATTCATTAATTAAAGAATCAAACATTTTATTAGAGGAAAAAAAATCCCATTTGGTACAGTTTAAAACATGTTGGGGATGAACTGTCATGTTGTATGGGACATAATTTCAAATAATTTTCATGAAACACATCTATGTTTGTTTTCATGCAACTTTAGTATTCTGAAGAAGGTTCTCCTGAAAATGTTCGTACTGAGTATTTAGTCTACTGTTAGTGATGACTGCAGTTAGCTTTTCTTGCAGTTTATCTTTTGTTTACAACATGTTTTATTGTGCAATTAAAGTCATAATGCACTAAAGTAAACCAAGAAGCTGAGATGTTCATGTTATTCTACAAACCTGTTCTATAAATGTATACAAATATTTAATTAATAATTTTAGACATAAAGTGCAAGCAAAGATTAAAATCATGCTAATAGCAGCTTTAAAAAACTTGTACTGAATCATTTGTTAATGAAATATTGTACATTAAAAGTGTCAAATGACACAACTGTTAGGGATAGCTCCTTAGGATTGTGCCTAGGATTTCGTGGTGTAGGTTACTGGCAATAGCAATTTAATAAATGCTTTCCCAAATATAAACGAAAATGAATATGTGGACTCCACAGATTTGTTCTTGTTACATATTTATTTTATCCCAATGGCTTTTGTTCAGGTCAGTGAACTTGTATAGTGGCTGCTACCAACTCATTAGAGACATCATTAAAGTGTAATAACAATTGAGAGATACCTGTAGGGACCTTCACCTTTCTCTGAAGGTTCTGTTTGCTTTCTCTCGCTCTCTTTCTCTCTTTTTTGTTTTTGTGTGTCAACATACTCTTAGGAACTCACTTACTTATATGTTGTCTCAATAGCACTCTTTCATTCATTCATTAATTCATTCATTCATTCACCAAATGGATGGATGTTCTTCCTTTCCATTTATTGCAATAGTCAATTATGTGTTTCTTGGCTGGCATGTAACATTCAAAATAATATTTCCCATAGAGATTATGGGGAAAGGAGGAAACATTCCACAAGGGTAAATTATTTTACAATAATAAAATGAAAAGAGGATTTTTATTTGGTTTCAGATTCCACAACAACCCACATATGCATCCAGACTTTATTTGCATCCCAGGTAAGACTTTCAGCAGCCAATGAGAAAGCAGAGTGGCAAGAAAAGACTATAACCCACCTCAAAATAACCTCACAAAATGAAATGCTGCAGAGAAATGTACTTCATAATCATTTCATAAGAATTATACTCTTCAGTGACAATAAACTAAAACAATAAATAAAGATTTTTAGATTGCTGAACAGATGCCATTAATAATTATTATGCCTGCTGTGGGGTTCTAAAACAATTATATAAACAGCGTGATTTAATAAGTACTCAAAAGTAACTGTAATAAGTACTCAAAAATGTCAAAAGGCTATAACATTAAGCCATATATTACATATCTCAATATATTCACTAGCCTTTACTGCACATTGCACAGAAAGGTGGTGCAGTACACAGTTACATATCTTATTCGAAGTATAGGCTACTCTTAACTTTCATCAAATTGATTTGACTAAATTGAACTCAATATAATTTCAGTTCTCTCACCTGACATGAAGAAAGAAGACAGCACAACGTGAGACATCGAAATTTGTTCGAAGAGAAATGTAATTATGCATTAACTATGCAGACACCTGGCACACATGTTCATCAAGCCAAAAAAAAAAAAAAATTACTGAAGCAGATTGAGACTGATGATCAATTTATAGGTAAGGTCTCATCCAACTCCATCCAAGTTCACAAACCACCACTTACTTCAGGGGTATGTTAAACCCAACAATTAAGTTATACTTAATAAGTTATTCGAAATCCCCATTACAAGAAGGACGGGATGAGAGACAAAGCATTTTAATTTCAGGGGAGTGAGAACCAATACAGCACATGCTCTGCTGTACAGTTCTGATCGACGAGGAGGCGGCGACGTTTCTCCCCCGGGGCTATTTCTCGCTCGCGGGGAGGCCGGTGAGGTGGGGTTTGCGGACAGAGCACCACAGCACTTGCAGCAGGCTTCCCAGGGTGCTGCTTTTGGCCCCCCTCTCCAGCTGGGACAGGACCTCCTGTGTGGCCTGGGCCCTGCAGTCCGTGGGGGGGTCAGAATCCAGCTCGGGGGTCCTGGCCTGGGCTGTGTGCAGTCCTTCCATGGTGTTGGACAGCCACATGAGTCTCTTCAGGCTCTGCATGGCCCGACCGCGGTCGTGCATCAGCTGGTGTTCTGTCACGGCCCGCCTGCCCAATAGAAACAGGGGAAAAGTTTACATTGGAGTCGTGTACAATTACACACTGAACTCTAGTTATTGGGTTGCGGCAGACATCTGCATGCAATTTTATATATTAGTCCACTAGAGGGCGCCATACGGTCAATATTAATGAGTCGATTTCTGAGAGCCATGTTTACTGTCTTAGCAGTTACTCTCTGTTCTTGTCAGATGCATTCCTTAATATTCAGATTATCTATGAGTTGTGTCATTTTTTTTTTTTTACACAGGAAAAGAAAAAAATCAGAATTACATCTCTGAGTGTGCCTTACGATTCATGCCTATGCCACTGTGCCTCCTGCACCCAAGGACATATAGTTCCATTTGCATCAAAAACAGTGCATTAAGGGCATGTGTCCAGTAAATATACATGCATATAACACTCGGTTCCCCAGGGCAGGTAAAACCAGGTGCCAGACAAGTAAAACTGCCCGAATAGGCAACTGAAGTGACGATTCAGGGCTAAATTCCAATTTAGTTAATCAAATCACGGTTGAGCTCTGATAAGCTAGCACAGATGCCGAGTTTTTGTGAACAAAAACAGGGTTGTAAGGCAGGGGTCTAACTGAGGCCACTGACTAATTACAGAATCTAAACATTTGGCGAGTCAGAAACAATAGTTAACATCACTTAGCATTCATCTGCTCTGTCCCGTTATTATGGGACAACAATAATTGAAACAGTGCCTTAATTACAGAATTAGAACATGCTGTAAATAATGGCCCTGGTTTATCTAGAAGATGATATCAAGGCAAGTCAGAATACCCTTTTACAACAAAGGGGCAGCGAGCTGACGGTCACAGGTAGAACACCGGCGCTGTAAGAAAGATACAGGCATATTTCTGTAAAGGAATCCCCTCATTTGTCTGTATGTTTCTCTGAGTTGAGGGGAAAGATCATCCACCAGATGTTGAAATGGCACCCTGGAGCCAGTGTTTTTTCAGTCTAGGGTGAGGGATTTGGAGGCAGGTACAACAGCTTGTCGATGTTTAGAGATACTTGCCTCCGTGTGGTCCTGTACTTGATGGATTTCCTAGCTTTACTACAGAGATTGTCTTTTTTGTGGTTTTCATTTCTTAGAAATTTATCTTGTGTTCTCTAATCTTTGTTGTCTGTCATTTGTTTTATATTGTCTGTCTGTAACCATGTTGTATATGCCGCTGCCTGTTTTGGCAATCAGGTTTTTCCTGGTTATATAAAGGTTAAGGTAATAATAAAACATAATAAATCATAAATAGTTATTTCAAGTACTTCTTTAATTTTAATTACTACTTTCAAGTATGTCTTTAATATGCAGGGAAGGGGTGCGCTTACCTCTCATTCTCCTGACACCAGGCAAACGAAAATATAATGATGACCATAACAGCCATGGACTGGAGGTGTTTTTGTGACACAAGCATCGTCTGTGACTTGAAAGACAAAAACAAAGAGTCCTGTAACAATCCACTCACTTTATTGCCAGTTTTCTTTTTTTGTTTTTATTTCCACGTTCAAGCACATCCAAACAGGACTGCTGTGCGTAGGTAATGTTAAGAATGACGTTCTTTGCACTGTGGTTTGGTTTCAACATATGGTGAAGGTGAAATGGTTCCATTCGAAGTTTCATTTGACTACTATTCAGAAATTGACAAATTGCTAAATCTGTCATGTAGCCAAACTTTATCATATAATGCAATTGTTTCACATGCATTATAGTTATAAAAGATTGGTATATGAAAGTAGTTAAAACATTTGTGCCGGGATTCCATCGACATTCATCATTGACCATTACTCAGAATTACGCTAATGCATGTGTCCATCTTTGTTCAAGCCTCCTTTGAAGCTGCAAGTGTGCTCTCACATAAAAGCAACATATCTCACTTCAACAAGGAAATACTCTACAGTCCTCTCCAGCAGGGTTCGAATTACGGGGAGGATTGGGGGGGTCTGACCCCCCTAATTAAGACTTAGACCCCCCCCCCCCCCCCCAAAAAAGAGGTAAAAACAACAGGTTGGGTGGGTCGAAGCATTTATATATTCTTCTTACCTGTAATTGTAAATAATACAATATATTTCCCATCAGTGGCGTCACTAGGGTTGATGTCTAGCAATGCCACTGGTGGGAAATATATTGTAATATTTACGATTACAGGTAAGAAGGATATATAAATGTTTCGACCCCCCGACCTGTTGTTTTTACCTCTTTTGGGGGGGTCCAAGTCTTAATTGGGGGGGTCAGACCCCCCCAATCCCCCCCGTGATTCGAACCCTGCTCTCCAGTCTGTGTCATAGTTCGCAAGGCTCAAAACACTCTATAAAACCCCTCACTGACAAGCAGATCTGTTTATTTAAAAAGCATTATGAAAGATCAAACAGATTAAATGTTTCTATGCAAAATTTTTTTTTTTTTGTAACGAATAAACTCACCTTAATTGGGGACCTTCTGCAATATCATCAGATAAGTCTACTCACACTGTCCTCCTTCGGCCTGGGGTGAACAAGTAGTTGTGCTATCCCACTGCTGCTGTACGCTGAAGTGAATTCATGTTCAGTGACCAGCTGCTTTATATACCCAACCATACGATTGCACCAGCTTTTCAAACTCGAATAGGCCGTTTAGTCCAACTCAAACAAAAAAAAGGCATTGTCATTCACGGATACTTTTTTTTATCAGGCAAACTGGATTCTTCGTCAACGGAAGGCGTTAATGTTCAGTTATTTCACATCGATGCTAATTTGACCGCAAGGTCAGTAAAGCTCCCAATTTAGTTTGAAATTAATAGAGTATGCCTCATCCAAATTCTGTAGGCCTTTATTATTATTGTCTAAGAATTGTGCGTCATTCAAACATTGTCATTACGTGTCGTGCAAAGAATTAGCTGAGTCGGATTTGAGTAATAATAGCCAATTAACTTATTCAGCACAGTCTTCCAGCATCCCCAGATTGTTGTTTCATTGTTGAATTTATCTTCTAGCTTACAACCATTACAATACATCAAAAGAGTTCATGTCCACATATTTTACATTTTCTTGACAGCCATGTTAGGGGAACAGAGCATGCCATTATATGATATTCAACGAAAAATGAAATGAAAAACAAAAACCCCATGATCAACATAGAGACATTTTCACCCATTCAGAACATTAGAAACAGCTTCATTTTACATGTGGGGTATCTTAACCAAGCAAGCATTCAAACTACAAAGAAAACACACCTATTGCTACTGATTAAGCAGCTATATGTATGTACAGTATGTATGTGCGTATGTACAATATGTATATGAATAGACACACACAGATACACATATTGCCCAGTTTTACCTAGTTAAAATACTTTTCTCAGAGAGCTGCTATTGGGCATCATGACTTGATCTTTCTTATAATTACTCTGCATTGGTTCGACATGTTTCCCTGGTCCTAGGGAACATCCCTTAGAAACTGCGAGCAGGCTGTTATCTTGACAACACCTTTATGAACAGACTCCCTCAGTTAGGAATGTTGGCAGCCTTTCTGAGGACAAAAGCTTTGCTTTTCTTCAGTTGTTCTCCACTGACGCAGGATTCCGCTGCACCATATTGGCCAATGGGTAGCAACCAGCTGTCCGGTTTTCCCCCTGACTTCTCCAGGACACCAAACAGCAAACCAAGAAGGGCTCATTGTGGAGTAGCCCCTTGGTTTGATATTAAAAGTGGGTGAAATGGGTTGCAATTTCCAACCATAATTTGTTGTGTGGGCAAAAGACATAATTTGTTGTGTGTTGTAGAACAAAACAGTATACAAACCATTTTTCCATATAAATTCTTATGGAGATTAAAAATCATGATAATGTCTTACGGCACATAAAATTTGAATCACTGAATTTTTATTTTTCATAAATTTCCAAGCCAGAGTAGCACAATCAAGAATGACTTGCTCAAACTTACATCTGAGTCAAAGCAGTGAGTTATTGAGGAACTCTGTTGTCTTTAGAGAAAGCAACATTCACTGCAGTCCTACTTCGGAAAAATATCTGCATATCTTCAGAAAAGTAAATGCATTTAGCAAACTATATATGTTTTTTTGTTTATAGGATGTGGGATGATGATAGTCTGTGTGATAATTGCTTATTGCTAATCCTGATTATTCATTTGACAAAATTATTATCTTCCTGCTTCCTATACACAGTTTCAGCTGAGGCTGAATGGCAGCTTTTTAATAGCCTGTTGATTTTGTTCTGTTTTTCCAATCAGAAATGTTGTCTTGGGATTCTTGGGAAATCAGCCTAGTAAGCATAGCCCTTGGCCAAGGTGTTAAAATAACTAAAAGCTCTGTCAAATTGTTGAGATATAACTGAACATAAACTCATATTAAAAAAATCTTAGCAGCATTCATAAGTGTGGACACCATATGCTCCCAACTCTTTTCTGCTAAAGCCACAGCCTGTCATATATTCATAAAAACATAGAAACAATTGTACATATGTACAAATTTACCAAGTAGCCACTCTTCACCTACATCATTGCAAGCAAACCCCATAAGTTCCGTGAAAATTCTATTTGCTGGGTTGCCACTCAGTTTGAGGTTTTCAGGATTCTCTTTCTCTAAACATTGCTGCAGTTGGTCTAATATTATACAACAATTACCCTTTCTTTCTTGCTGAAAGTACAGGTCTTCCCCCTTTTTTCAGTTTTCCAGTAGCTGCACAAACCCTTTATGTATACTTTTGTTAAAAAATAAAGCATTGGTTAGGGACGTAATTGGATGGAGGGTGAACACCCAGTGAACAGGACAGAAATGGTTTCAAAACCATGAAACTCGGACCTGTTGATTAAAAAAAGTATATTAGATAGCCTAAACATAATGTTTTTGCATCACAACGAGGACGAAAATATACAATGGAAATGAAACAGGGTATTGCAAAAGGAAAAAATATTTTGCTGTATGATGAGCTTCAACATAAATATATAGCTATTCACATTTTGTGTGTACCGAGGGTATAGGTATCGCTTAAAAAAAATACCAACCATGAGTTTGTACACCCCTTTGACAGACCCACAGATAATGAACTTTCTCTCACAGAACATTTCCAAATACACCATTACGCTACAAATACTCTGTCCTGCCAAATGGCCTTGTCTCCCAAAGGTACCAATAACACAAGGAAAAATAGGAAAACGCTGTAGATGTAGCCTACGCTAACGTGTAGCAACGGGATTTTTTAAAAATAAAAGAACTCGCTGTTTCGATAGGTCTAAATGACGACGTAAGGAAAACTATACGTTATGTAGGAAGTACGTCTGCGTAAGGGCGGTGTTATCGAGCGAGGATTTCCGGAAAACACCATTTCGTGCTTCCTTGAGGAGGAAAATACGCACTCGAGGGCAGTCGTCGAACAGGGCCGTTTGAGTGCACGTTTACGGTAAGCAATGAAATTTAATGTGCTGTAATGTATTTTCAATGCTCAATGTGTGTTATAAATTTAGCACTGTTTCAGCAAATGTTTACGAAATAACATGAAAAAAATGTTAGTTCAACAGTTAGCCATTTTGCTGCGGGCCATTGTGTGAAGGCGGCAGCCATTTTTCAATTTTGCATACTACATTGCTACGCAGCTTGTGTTTCAGTGTAACTCCGTTTGTTTGACTGTCTCAATTGGAATAACGCACCTGTGACTTCACATTATTAAATATATTTAATATTTATTCATAATTTATGTGATTGAGGTTTTAATTGAGGCAATGACCCTATCAGTGTAGGTGCCCGGCCATACTTATTGTGCACAGACTAGCCCGTTCGCCATTTTGGTCGCATCATTGAACGAACAAAAGCGATTGGGTAACAGGCTTGATTGCAACCACTGATTGTAGCTGAGTTAGCTGGTTTTGTGATTCCACATGTTGAACTAAAGTTTGCTATTTATCTTCGCTAACTTGGCTTTGTCCTGCGTCCTGTAGCCGAACTAGCTATGGTTAGCTAGCTAGCTGGTTAATTGAGTCGTTTCCATGTGGCTTGGGAATGGTTGGTTTTACAGAAATTTCACTAGCTAGCTACCTGGACATCTAGTACTGTAATTGACGAATGTAGCGTTACGCATATTATAACCAGTCTGATGGTTGATTTTTCGTTTTCTTCAATGAAAAGATGTTCGCTGGAAGAAACAGATTCGTGTCACAACCAAGTGGTTTTTGAGACAAACTAAGATGGGCATGTACATTTGAGCAAACTTTATAACTAGCTGCAGTTGTTAACTTCATAACTAGCTGCAGTTGTTAATAAATCGGGTAATATACACATTGTTTTATTGCCGTGTCTAGCGACACTGGTTTGGACGCGCAACGTTAGGCCAACAGTAGGTTTGAAGGGCCGCCATTAGCCGGTGTTTGTCGTCATCCGTTGAACCACAGAAAGTGGGACACCGCAACCCCGAAGCACACGGTCATCCGATCTATCAGCTAGTTCTAATTGGTTTCGGTTGCACTGGCAGCGGAGAGCAGCGGACTTGCTTTGATGCATTTCCATGTGCTACCCATTTCCTCACCATACACCTGTACGTCGTCGTCCATTCGATGGCCGTTTGTAGCCGACCCAAACTCAACCAGTTTTGTCGGACATCAGCTTGCATATAAACCATTGATTGTTGTACGGATGTGGCTTTGTGTGGGAGAACTAATTGTGAAGTGCCAAACTTACACACCTTGATCATGAATGTTTGTTTGCCATAATAGTGCATTTCTTATTTCTAATGTTGCAATGTTTGTGTGATGTGTGGGAAATGTGTAATACATGAAAATCTAAATGGACAAATTCTTCTTTCAGTTTCTGGTAGACGTTTGTGGAGTAACAATTTGTTTAGAGCATTGAGGCCTGTTGCAATGGGAGGTAATTACATCTTTATTTATACCTTGCATGCCAATGTTGCTTTTCATTGCATTTATTGTA
The DNA here is from genome assembly GCF_013347855.1 of Anguilla anguilla. NCBI lineage: Eukaryota > Metazoa > Chordata > Actinopteri > Anguilliformes > Anguillidae > Anguilla > Anguilla anguilla. The sequence continues at coordinate 33,008,211 of NC_049213.1, read as the reverse complement.
TTGCTATAAAATAGTCTGTGTCCACAGCACTGACCTGGAACTGTTTGATGTAGCTTTTCCAGTCTGTCTGTGGGAAAGCAGCTTTGTCTAGGCTCGTGTGATTTAAGTCTCACATTTGTAGTGGGGGGGCCTGCATGTTATGTTTCTCTACCTCAAAGTCCCCTCCTATAATCTCTGAGATCATTTGAAGTAATCCCAACTCTAGATGACTGCTCGTGTGCTTTGAATTTTTAAACCACAAACGATCCTGCTTCCAAGTTTTGAATCTGTTCCCTGTGGGGGATTTTGCTTTGCTTTTCAGATCCGAGCATGCATAGAGATTGTCCTCTTGACTGCAAGGTCTACGTGGGGAATCTGGGGAACAATGGAAATAAAACGGAGTTGGAGAGGGCCTTTGGTTATTACGGACCTTTGCGTAGCGTTTGGGTTGCCAGGAACCCTCCCGGTTTCGCCTTTGTGGAGTTTGAAGACCCCCGGGATGCAACTGATGCCGTGAGAGAGCTGGACGGAAGGTAAATGCTTGGTAAACAGCGTCATGGGTAGTGATGATTAAAAACCAAGGACTAACTTTCTAAGGCCTAGGATTAACTCTAAGCCTGTGGCAGTGGGTGTTCTGGAAGCCGTTTGCTGAAGGCGTTCCCAGTGCAAGTAGTTCAACCGCAATCCTCTTGTGCAGTGGTATTTGTTTAAGTGGGTGGGACAACTAATGAAGAACATGCTGTACTCCTGGCAAGGCACAAATGAATCTGTGTAGCATGATGCTTGGGGACTATAAGGTAAATTTTATTCTCAGGTTTGGCACAGTTGCTGTACTTTTGAGTAAGGTGCTTTAACCTGAGTTGCTTCCCTAAAATATCCAGGTATATCAATACATTATATGTTCAAAGTAATCTGTCTATGTTGTTCTGGATGAGAGCATTTGCTAAACTCCAAAATACGCAAAATACACACAGCGTGTTGAAAATAACTTCTGTAGTCATTTTTAGGGCCGAAGGAGTGAGTGTGTGCTGTCTCTGTAAATGGTGTGTGGCTATGAAGTGAAATCTATACCCTTGTATGAAATCCTGCTGCTGTTTCACCCTAAAGTTCTCAAAAAAAATTGCTGACTTAATTTTTGCGTATGCTGCTAGTCCTGTAGTAGCTAGGCCTGTTAAATCTGGGCTGGCTGGTTTGGCTGCTTTGCTCTTTCCAGCTCCTTCGCGACTCATTCCAAGTGCATTTTCACTTGTTTTTTTAGGCGTTTGTAGAAAGGCAGGAAATGACTGCTCGAGCCTGAAAGGAAAGAGCTGCTTGTGATTTTGCTGATGGGTCTGCCTTTGTCAGTGTACATCTTATTATAAAAGGGCAAGAGGATCGTATAGAACACTTGTCACAAGTAGTCTCTTCTGGAACAACTGATGCATGCAAAAAAAAACGTTCTTGTGCAGCCTATTACAGTTTGCAGTTAATGGGCTGTAGGATAATCATAAACCTGAAGGTTTCGGGAAGCGTGATAGACCCTGCAAGACCGTACTTGGATGTCGGAAGGCTGTGTGCGTTGTAACCCCTGTCTGCTGATTGGTTGATTAAAATCCTTTGCTGTTGCTTGTCAGGACGCTGTGCGGGTGCAGGGTGCGGGTGGAGCTTTCCAACGGAGAGAAGCGCTCGCGGAGTCGGGGGGGCCCACCCCCCTCGTGGAGCCGACGCCCCCGGGATGACTACCGGCGCCGCAGCAGCCCCCCGGCCAGGCGCAGGTAACCCCCCGAACTGCCTCCGCCGGTCTCTGGCTCCTCAGAACCGCCATCACTGTCTCTGCCCATAGCACCATCAACATTTTAAAACTGGCTTTTAAAAAAAACCAAAAAAAAAAAAACCTTGATGCTTGTTACTATGTGCAACCCCCCCCCCCCCCCTTCCCTCCCCCCACCCTCAACCCCTACTCTCAAAATATTATTCCTTCCGAGTTGCCTGTCCTGTTGTTCTGTACTTTGTACTGATTGGCCTTTGTCCTTAAGTCAAATTGGCAGTAGGGATAACCTAGTGCCCTGTGTGTGCTAATCTGAAAGGCATGCGGTTTAAAAATGCAGTTTTCATCTTCATTGTCATTTTTTAGCCATTTAACATTAAACTCAATAGGGGGGGCTGTTGAGTCTTCAAGGTGTAGTGAAATAAGACTGGGCTCATTCATGCGCGGAACAAGGTGTGGTGTCAGTGGCTGTGGACCCATTGGGTGATTTTGTATGCTGTGGGAAATGCTGCTTGGAACAGTTGTACGTGAAACCTGTACATTTTCGTGAAAATGTTTTGCCAGAAATTACCCCCTGTTAAGGCTGAGAAGGGCAAACACAGGAGAGCCCTGCTTGCTGTTTTACAACAAACAATAAGTGGGTAACAAGAATTGGAGTCCCAAAAAACTGCTCTAATTGTAAATTTTGAAGAATTGAGCCCAGTCCTATTGCCGTACAGCAGTTTCTCTCAAAAAGGAGCAGACTTGATAATGTATAGATTGGTTGTGATGCTAGCTTTTGTTTTTTTTTGTTTTTTGTTTTGTTTTTTTGTAGGTTGCTTTATTTATTTACCATCTATATTAATAAAAATGAACCCCGTTTCAGAGTCACCACCATGCCTCTTCTCACCACCCTCTGAGTCAGTCAACTAGCCCTCTTTCAGCATCATGTGACCAGCGTGCCCCAATCAGCTTGGCTGGTGTCGTATCACATGACCCAGGCATGGCCAGTCGTCAGGTTGCACCGCCCATTGGTTCCTGAGCATGCTGTTCTCAGCCTCCTCTCCAACCTTAATCCAATCGGCAGCGGCCTACCTCACATTCCCGACCAATCAGCGTTTTACTTTTCCAAATGTCTACACATCAACCTACAAGCAGCAGCCCTCGGCTAACCGATAAAAGCAGGAAAAATCCACAGCCAGCCCCCATCCGCCAGCCAACTAATCAGCTCGCAGCATCTTGGCAAAACCTTTTCAGCAAATTCTACCTTCCTGGCTGCCAGTCTGGCCTCCCCTTCGTCATTTCTAGCTTGTTGAAAACCAAAAGACTAGTAAGTTTTACCTGCTTTGTACAGTTTACTGCTGATTACAGTTATTAGTGAAGAGAAAGCTGCTACATAAGAAGATTCATTTTTATTTCAAGGCAAAGGGTTTGCTTTTTCTTTTGACCAAACGTTTAAAGGTGAGTGGCCCTTCATCCAGGGAATTTGGACCATGTTGCCTTCTAAATTTTGCCCCACAAAATTTCTGGCTTCCCCTGGATTGTCTACGGAGAGCCGTCACCTTTAAACCCAGTTTAGAAGAGGTTGCTTTAAGATGGTGTAAGAATTTCTTAATCAGTGTTCATTTATTTCTCCTTTTGAAAGATTTGGCCATTGGCTTGGTTGTGTGTGCGGTTGTGTAAAAGTGTTTTTCCTAGATTGTTCTGCTGTGACCATGCCGTTTTCTCAGAATTTGGATTTTCGTTGCAATCCACTCTAAGGTTAAGTTTTAATTGGTGTTGAAGCACACCGCTTTTCTTTCTCCCTTGCTCCATTGTTTCTCTCGGCCACTGAGGTTAAGTATGAGAGGCTCCCGGCCCGAATTTTAGATTTCACCTTGCTGTGATCTCGGAGCTGAAATGTTTTACCAGCCAAACCAGAACTCAAGGGAGATGAATCTCTGAAATTGAAAAAGTCACGCCCTCAGCCCTTTGGGGAAACCTTGTTTTCCAGAATCTTCCTTTCCCTCCCCCCCCCCCACCCTTTAGCAGAGGTGACGGGAGTAGTGGTGACTGAGGGGCTTGTCCTTGCTGAAAGGGAACAGTAACGGAAGGGCAGTGTTGGGTGGGGGAGGGGAGGGGAGGGGGTGTTCAGGATCAAGGCATGCTGGGTAACTGAGGGCCGCCACTGTGCTTCCACCACGTTGTGACATTCGGCCTTCTCGCCCCTCCCCCTCCAGATCCCCACGTAGGAGGAGCTTCAGCCGTAGCAGGAGCAGGTAAAGCCCATTTCATTCGCTGCTTCCCCCCCCCCCCTCTTGGCTCTTGTATTTGTTTGTTTATTTTTGTGATGTTATAGAATGGAAGTCTACATATTAACATCTTAAAATAACCCCACCCCCAAATTCATTTGAGTTTAACATTTTAAGTTTTCTTTGTTTGTTTATCTCTAAAATTTAGATGAGAATTTGTGGTTTGCATGATCAGGAACCAGTTATTTTTGTCATTGGCCACATGGCCCTGGAAGCAGTTTACATAATCAAGTGATGAGCAGTTTTCCATCAAGGGATTATATGTAAAATGTTTGAAATCATGATGGTAGTAGATCACCATCTACTCTGCATGACCTCATCTTTTGGCATGTGTGCCATGCTGAATGTAGGCGTTTTGCTATCCAAGCAAATGCAGTCAGTTTGTTCGAAAGTGATATTGGGGCATTCTCTTTAGTGGTACAGAATATTACTCCAGCATTGAAAGCTTCTCAGAATGGCACTGCTGGTGTTAGGAAACCGTTGTATCGTGTGATATGTATTGTAATTGTATTGTGTTGTGTTGAACAGTTGATTATCGGAGGGTAAATTTTACTTTTTTCTTTTGCAGATCTCTCTCCAGAGACCGTAGGAGGGAAAGATCTCTGTCTCGGGACAGGAACCACAAACCATCACGCTCCTTCTCTAGGTCGCGAAGGTGAGCGTTTTCTCACGCAGGCGTACACCTCTTTCCACACTGCTGCGAATCTGAATCTTTATGAGAAATCATTTGAAATGTGGCTCGATGTGTACTCGATACGGTAGTCTACACGTGCATGTTATCTTCTGTTGTCTTGCTGAAATACGTGGCCACAAAAATCATCGTGTTTACCTCTCGTTATTGTCTAATGTTGACTTTTTTTTTTTTTTTGCAGCCGTTCTAGGTCCACCGACAGGAAGTAAAAGAAAGGAAGTCGTGCTGGTGGCAAAGAGGTGGTGGCCCCATTAGCTAGATCGATGTCATGGACTTTGAGCCCTGGAGTTTGTTTTATTTTTAAACGTCTTTTAGCGGTTTAGTTTTTGCTTTTCCGGTGACATACAAGGTACCTAGTTCCTTCATATTTTGTATATAAGTGGGTATATGCAGGTGAAATGCTTTCCACACAAAAGTACTGTTTTAGTCTGTAATAAGTGTCCCCCCAGCAGCATTCCATACCCACTTGCACAGACATTTAAAATTTCTCTTCCAAAGCTGTTCTGTGTCTGTTTGTGTATACTGAGGACTGAATGTATCAAGTTGTGAAAAGCATGTGGGGTTAAGCCCAGTCTCGTCCAACGGACAAACCCCACACGCAGGAGATTGTGGGGTAAAGGGTTTGGATGTTCAGGCAACATTTTTTTCCTCCTTTTTTATTTTAAATTGCTTTCGTCAGAAACTTATCAAGGCAGTCCCAAGATGTAATGTGATCAGTTTTCCCTGTGCTTATGATATTCTTTGTAAATGTTGCATTTAAGGAGCTTGTTGTTTCACACCAGTGATACCCAGAGTTGTAGGGTTGCCCCCCCCCCCCCCCCATGGGATGATGACCGCGAGCTTGAGGAAGCAAAGCTTGTGGTGTAATGAAGAAATGCCCTTCAACAATCTTTTTTTTTTTTTTTCTTATTTTCTTTTTTTTTTTGCTGTTTGTACTGTTTGTTAATGTTCTCTGAATTAAAGCTGGATACAGAACATTTGTCTTGGCTCTGGTGTAGTATTGTGCTGGTCAGTGTCTGGTAAGTACTAAGAATGCATTTTGAACCTTGATAGATGGTAAAATCTTCAGAATAGGTGAACTGCATAAATCTGACAGCTGAGCAAACTCTGCTTGTTCTAGACTTGTGTAAGGAATGCTTCCTACTATGTGCAGGTTGAGCATGTAAAATCTTTTGGCTTTTTGGTTCAGCCTTTGTGTGCACAGTCGCACTGACATTACAGACTGGTTGTAATTACTCACTTGTTACACTAGAGGGCAGGTTTACTTGAGAAATCTGCAAATCAAAATAGGTGCCACGATTGGAAGAAAGTAGTGTATATTTGCATAAGTTTAGTGTAAACCAAATTTAGAACTTGTGACATTACTGAAAACCCTTCCTTTTAAGTTGGTCACAAACTTTGATGGTAAACTGGTTTAAAAAACTAAACATGTAGGGGTAGTACTTTAACAATTGCTTAGATGCATTTTCTTATGTCTTCTGTTTCGTACTTCAGCCTAATTAAGGTATTGTTTGCCAGGTTTTATCACAACGGCCTACAAACATTTGACGTGAGTCTCGTTGACAGTGAATGCCTTGTTCCTAGTCACCATTTCCCTTTCTATAGGGTATTTGTGACGTACTGGGGTCTTATAGAGAGGGTTGAACTTGAACCGAATGCTGATCTATCAATGGTAGTGAAGAAAGTTTTCCGTGTCTGGGCATGTTATATGCTCAGCCAAGAGGGCCCACAAGTCTCTTGACTGTGCTGTACCAAAGCATTTAAAGTATTGTGTGGATGGAATTTATCATTCATTCCTTGTAGTTGTACAGCTCAAGGGCACTGCTTTTGTTGCGGCTTAAATTTACGACTAGGTGTATGGATGTGTAGTGGGACGCTGTGGACTGCACTCAAGGTCTCGGATTGAATATTAACCATGATTCGCTCCAGTGAACAAATGGTCGTGTGAGTGATTGCAAAACATCAGATTAAAGGGTTGCGGTCTTTGCAAGCCGATTTATTCTGTGCCAAGTTAGCGCACCTCAGCCGGAATTTACCAGGGAGGAGTCTGGGATGTGACTGCCGGATCTTCAGGGACTCTGCCGTTAATCTACAAGGAACAGAATACTACAGCGTGTTATGCCATTGAGTCATTTTCAATGGCTTCAACAGCGATTGGCTAGTTCTTGGCATGCACAGGCAAATCAATCACCGGTTTGAAATGCAACATTGTAAAAACAACTGGCCATGAGGTACTCAGGCATCTCATTGGCTTGCCAGTCCAACGTCAGTCTAGGTTAATATGCTCATGACTTCTGTCTTGTGACTTGCGTTTTTGGCCACTCGGGTATCTGTAAACCATTTGTAAGTTTGACATCTTGCATGTTTTGGGACTGTAGTAAAATTCTGTGTTTAAGAGGGGTAGCACAACATGTAAAATGACGTTTTAGTTTGACACTCGCATGAAATGAAGTCAAAACCTTTGAATAATGTATAAAGGTGTCTTGCTTTGTCCCCGAGCACGACACCTGACCCCTAATGGCTCCCAATGAGTTGATTGGTACCTTGCATGGCAGCCTTTCACCATTGGCATGTGTGTGTGTGTGAATGGGTGAATGAGAGTCATCAATTGTAAAGTGCTTTTGATAAAAGCGCTATATAAATGCAGTCCATTTATCATTTAAAGGATAGGCTGTGGCAAGGTGTTACCTGCTGCTTGGATGCTCTATGAAAACAGTTTGTGTGAAATGAAATCCTACAGTGAACTAAGGTTCCACCCTTAAAAATCACGTCTTTTTGGGAAAATGTATAGCTGGAGTACTTCATGTGGATGTGCGCACTTTCCCTTGGCCACCCTTTAGCGTGTGCTATTCTCTGCTGTGGTGGAAACCCCAGTATTCCCTTAAACCTTAAACGTATTGGCGATAAAAGCTTTTCTTTTCATCATCAATCGAAGGGCTCCGTGGATTCCACCATTAAATAAAAACAAATTTAATGATTTTATTTTTGTAGAGAGAAATGGAAAGGTTACAAAGAGCAGGTCTTGGGGAAGTTATGCTGCTTTACCTCTTATTTACAGGGTGCAGCTGTGCTAGTTTTGACTTGAGAGAGTTTAAGGTCATGGGTTTTGTTTTTTGTTTTTTTGTTTTTTTCACATTTTAAGAATTGCTCAATAAAATCACAATAGATGTATGAATCATTAGCCTGTTTGTACTGTTTGGTACAACCTCAGCATAACTACACTTAGTCATGTGACTCACATGACGCCTGACAAGTCCGAGGCTGCGTCCCAACATTCAAAAAATGGATCCTCCTTTCCTCTACTACCACCTTGTGTCCTCCGGTTCCCCTGGAAACCGATCTTTGTGTGCTCCCTCCCTCTAGTGTTCCAATATTGGAGCACAGAACGGTATGGGTGGCAAAGTGGCTTCAAATTCGTCGCCTCTCCAAATACTTCCTGGGTAGGAGACAAGGGGTAGTGGGGGAGTGGAGGAAAGGAGGATTTAAAAGTAATGGGACATGCCCCTACTCAGCCCCCATGAGTTTAGTCGGAGAGGAAAGTGAGAACTAAATTGTTCTTTGATTTTTACATTTAAAAATGTAATCTTTAGACCATTTCCCAAGGTGTGCATAGGTTTGATTTATAAAAAATAAAATAAAAACTGAGACCAAAAAACCTTGCCTGTGTTGTTTAAAGTGGTGTATCTGATTCTTACACAACTCATATATAAATCTCAAATGATTTAAATAAGCCTGTGGCTTATTTTACCTATCCTATTAGCCCACATTTTATATTTAGGCTTTTTTTTTGAGGGCACTAGTATAGCATCATGTGGAGTTTTGAATACATACAGTACATTGGGATGCAACATGGCACCCCCTCTCCTTGATCAAATTATTAAAAAGTGATTGAATGTGGTATTTAAACATGGTTTTGTTGGATATTTTCTGTAATGTTTAAATACAAACGATTACAGTTATGACAATGTGCTGTAGGTCTGAACAGATTTCTCATCAAGGCAAAATACATCATTAAATCATATCATTAGATTTTTTTGCTCAAGACTCACCTGATTTAAAAAGGAATGATTTAACTAAAGATAGTGAGGATCTATTTCAGACACGTCTGCTTAAAGTTTCTGCTTTCTGCTTCCAGATGCCTATTAAATCTAATACATAATGTTAGTAATAATGTCCATAGCATGGGCCCAATATAATTAAGCCAATAATTCATTACAAGTTTAATGTTTTATCTTGTGTCTAGAAGAGTATGTAATTCAGTTGTGGGTATTTTATTGTATGCTTCCAAATCAGTTCATCTACATATTTACGTAATTAATTTTTTTAAAGAGGCCTTTCATGATTCAGCTTATTACTTCTATTTCAGTTTTACATTATACATTAAGTAATCTTAAATATTGGAAACACAGTAAGCAGTTACACAATTCAGACACACCTTTGGTTCGAGGTTATAAGAGGTCCCTCACAAATTCCCTCCATTTTCTGTTATGTTTGCTAGATTGCTAGTGTCTGTGCCACTATTAAGTAACTGATGGAGCAAGTGGAGTGTGAATTTAACCCTTTCATGAATGATTCATAATTAACCTTTGACAGCGGTCAGAGCACATCACTGTTAGCACTGATAGTCACTTCCCTTTAATTATATACATATATATATATATATATATATATATTTAATGGTACTATACTTTTGGCACAGTGTACGTACAAACCACAGAAAAAAACACTTTAGAAGCGGACCTCGTCTATTAACAGGGAGAACTATTTAAACTGACTTAGTTATATCGTAAAATGGTGGGATAAGTAGATATTGAGACAAAGACGAAAATGGGATTTATTTAACATTTTAGAAGGTGAAAGACATCTGCATCAACATCCTCTTATCTCATGCCACATGTTTTTGTTCTGTACAAGTCTGAAGGTACACTAAAGGGTTAAATTCCTTTACTCTCCCACTGTGGAGAAATCCCGCTCAGCCTTTCACCGAATTACCCATAATTCACTCCTGCCAGCTCAACTAAAGGACATCTTCACGGTACTTTCCTTTTTTTTTTGAGGACTAAATTCTCAGGCTTGCCAGACTTTTTAATGCTGGCTCAACTTCCAGCATAAATTTAGGTATTGTGCTTGTTTTTAATTTAGGAATTTATATAAATGCTTCTCGTTGGTGGCTAGCACAGAATTATATTATTTACAAATATATATTATTTGGTTGAAGTATTTTATAGTGTGTAATTGTATAGGCATAACTCAGTAATAACTCACAGAATCCTCAAAGAAATTACGGACATTTTTACAAGTACACAATTGCATTTGTAAAACATTGTTTATAATATATTTTGAAGAATCACAAAAGCATTCTTGTCCTACTCATCAGAGAGATATACTACTCTATCAGTACAAATATGATAGGCAATCGGGGAAGGGGGGTTTGGGGCCACTATTCACTAAGAAGAGAAGAAAGCTGTGAATCCACCCCTAAATCAAGCCTGGAATGCTATTCATCCTCCTCCCCCCTCCACACACACACACACACACACACACACAAGACTGGGAGACAATGTCCTCTGCACACTGAACCCCACCCTTTCTGAGTCACCAGCTCCCCTGGCCTGTCCAATTGCGTGGAAGCTGTCCCACCCCCCTCCCCACCCCCCTCCTTGCTCGGCTCACGCACGCACGTTCCACTGGGTGCACGTGCTCCACGTGAAACACCGGTCTGGGAGTCCGAGGCAGACTCAAAATCCCGCGCGCTTCTCTTCACGTTGCTCAACGCCCTCTGACGTCAGCGTGTCAGCGTGACTCAGGGCTGTCCAGGACAACGAGAAGTTCTCGCAGGGAACTCTCAGAAATGTACTCGGACAAACTAGCCGCCACTCCCAGGGTTTTTTTTAATCAAGCTCCACCACGTTCATGGCCTGAACTGAACTAGCAAGAGTTGAAAAGTCAGTGCCAGTTAACTCTGAAAAGTCAGTGTCAGTGTTTTTTATCAAGCTCCCACGTTCATAGCCTGAACTGAACTAGCCAGAGTTGAAAAGTCAGTGCCAGTTAACTCTGAAAAGTCAGCGTCAGTGTTTTACTGGAAGTGGTGTAGCACAGTTGCATACAGCACCTATAGTGGCTACATAAAGCTATATAGCTAAAGACAGTGCATACATTCCTTGAAAAAAAAAAAAACATAAAATGTTTCAGAATGAAAAAAGTGGTTATGATACTTTGGATTGTTTCCCCCTCGAAAATCCAAAGAATCATAACCATAACCTGCTCCACCCGGCAAATGGGCGAGACCTTAGTAGTATTTGGACAACTGCTGATGTCCTCCTGGCTGGATGACCCAACCACACCAAACTTAACTGAATTCTGCTGATCATTTAGTCATCTATTCCCCTGCTGTTCCTGCATCTCCTCTCCTCTCATTTCCCTATATTTATTTCATTTGTAGCAAACACTCAATGGCCCAGGTATAATGACCTCCCGACTATATTGAGTTAGGAGACACGCACACTTGCTGTTTAATAAATACTAGGAGTGTCAGCAGCCAAAAATACGATCACATAATGCCCATATGCTTCTGTTGGTTTCTTAAAATAAAATAAAACTCCTTGTTTACATGCAAACAAAGAATAGGACAATGTACCCAAAGGAACCTTGTCGGGATGCCCTAAAACATTTCCTCTGTGACTGAAGTGTCTTCCTGTTCCGTCTTTGGTCTTTCAATGGGACATTTAACAAGGTGCTAGTTAATTGGGAAACAATGTGAAAGAAGAAATATCCTCCAAGAAATATTTTATTCATTTACAAAAAACATTACATTTCAGCTCACAAGTGGCTTAATTTCAGGACATTTTCCTTCATACGGATGAGTGCACTGTGGTAAAATTTTGTTTAAAAATGTTTACCTGTGTAGATTAGTCTATGCTGATGGTCAGTCCGCCCCTGTATTATGGCATCATCCAAACAGAAGAATTCTTGTACTGAAATAAGATATTTCCACAACCACCGCCCCCTCCCCCCCCCCCCATCCCACAGGATTCTCACCATCTCAGAAGAGTAGATATGCAAGAAATGCAGCCAACCAAAACAATCTGAGATAACTGTAACTGTGGGAATTTTCATTTAATTGGGGGACGCAAACAAAAGAAATTAAATATCTGGCAACGGAACAAAACTGGCATTCACGACTGATCAAAAAACAAAGTTCACGCTCCTATTAAGCTTTGTTCATAATTTAACAAAAACATCAGTGTGGTTAATGAGGAGCCCCTAATCATTAATCAGCCATCAACGCAGCAACGGGGCAGTCTCCCATTCTGGCTGAAAGAATGACTTCTTTTATCGTAGGCAAATGTGCGAAGAGCTGGGCATTCTGCCAAGGACAGTTCAGAATGTACTCTCCTACACTGCGGTTGCTTGGATTAAACTGCTGATACCGTGGCTACTAAACTCCCTTGGTGACATAAACAAACCCCCATTGAAAACATATTGACTGGGTGGAGCTCACTTAAATTACGGTGCAATTTTGACAGCTGGTGGGAGACTGGGACAACAGTAAGTATCATTTTGGATGCTGGATATTTGACAGACATTAAATTTCACGGCTTTCCGTGGATTGCAATGGAATGTAATAAAACTGCACAGTGCAATAGTTTCTAATAAACATCACAACAAATATTTGTCAATAACGTCCCATCCAGATGATTGGCACATCTCAAGTAAAGTTTTTTTAAATATCTGAAATGAAGTTTATTGTAAAGGGCCTCCAAGGTCTTGCTACAACAATTGTATTTTGGGAAAAACTGTTCTGTAGATTGTTTTGTCAATTTTCAATAGCATTCCATCAAAATGAGAATGGGCTTTTAGAAATTGGGATTCTTTTAAAGATGCTGAGATGTTTTTTGTTTTTTGTTTTGTTTTTTTAAAGTTTTTTTAAAAAATGTAGACAACATGTCTGTGCCACGATGCATTTTGGACATAAATCTATTTTCATTTAGTTATATCACTATATATAGTCTTATATATTTTTCTTATTTTACACTGAAACAGACTTTTCATCACAAGTGTCTCAAAGACATTTGCATTCATTTATTTCCCCATAGTTGTTGAATAAACAAGATGTTTCATCCACCTTAATATTACATATTTAGAACTTTTGCATTTTTTCCTTATCAGACATAAGAATATATTCTTTTTTTAAATTTTTTTCCTTTTAATCATATATACCTTCGAACACGTTTTTATTCATTTATTTCACTGTGGAGTTTGAATAAACATGATTTCATATCTATCTGAATGAAAAATATACTGGTATTTTCCCCTTTTCAGACAAGGCTTTAGACTTTTGTATTTTGCATTGTTTTAATTTCTTTATAACGAGACCAAACATGATTACATTAGGACGTAATCCTGCTCTGTTATTCAGTACCTCTATAAACATGGACATTTTACTTCTTCTCACAACAGAGGTGATATTTGTAGACAAATCGTTGTTCGATCCAGCTGTAATCTCCACCTTCAGGCAAAATATTTTCAAAATAATGTGACAAAACCAAATTGCACCACGTTTGTTTCTGCTTGAAACTGGAACTTCTTCTAAACATGTAGATTTCAACTATAAGGCCTCAACGACCATTATCTATATAGACATTAAGATTTTCAATGAGTGATTTCAATTAAATGTCACAGATTTGCATTCAAACTTATAATAAAAAGGAACCATGGTCATTGTGGCATTCTCTGGTCATGCTGATCTTTGGCCCTCAGTAGGTTGGCTGTTCTGTATTCCCTCCAGAAGGTAATAAAATAAATAAAACTTTGAAATGAGAGAAAACTCCAGGAAACCCCAGGGTTGTATATATTTGGAAGACCCTCACTTTGAATAACTGCCCCAAGGATGTCTCTTTTGACATTTGTGGATGGGGAGAGCAGGGATTGAGAGCATTCCTAAGATCAATCAGAGGCAAGTTTGCCAGAGTCCATCTCTCAAAGAGGATAAACTGAAAACTAGATGTCCGAAATTATCATAAATCTCATTTCCATCCATTGATTTCACTGTGGTTGATGATTAAACACCATTTCCCATTCGCCTGAATGGGGAAAATAAATACATTTAGAGGTTCTTTACTTTTTGGACATTCAATTATGGTCTTATGTAGTTTGGCTACTGATTTTCCACTGAAATAGACTTCTGATAGTGAGTGCCTTCAAGCACATTTGTATTGATTTATTTTACTGTAGCTGTTGCACAAACATGATTTTGCATTCATCTGAATTTGAAAAAGAGATTTTTAGAATACTATGGTCTTATGTGTTTCACTCATTTTCCACTGAAACAGACTTTTCATCCTAAATGTTTTCAAACACATTTTTTTTTGTTTATTTCACCATGGCCATTGAATGAACATGCTTTCAGATCCATCTGAATGAAAAATGGCACATTTAGACTTTTTTTTCTTTTTTTTTTACTTTTTGGACATCAGACTAGTATATAGTCTCATGTATTTTGTTATTTTGCACTGAAACAGTTTCTATCATAAATATTTTCAAACAAGTTTGTTAATTTATCATTTGTATGCTAAATAAGCAAATATTAGATAAGGATATTTAGACTTTAAATTTTTTCACTTGCATCTTGCTTTTTTCTGCAAAAACAAAATTATTATAATAAAAAATTCTAGCCCAATACTTAATTGGCTTTATAGTATTTTTATTATTATTATTTTATTTTTTATTTTTTACCGTGAATAGCTTCCCATTCGCATGGTGCAGCAGTCAAGATAACTGTGTGGACAGATGTTGGTATGGCCAATTTGATTTTCAAAAAGGAAACTACTTTTGTATACATTTTTTCTCTATGAAACCATCAGTAGCTTCCCATCTACATGCTGTAGGAGTTTAAAATCACAGTTGATAATAAAAAGTTGGCACGACAATGTTATTCCCATAAAGCTACTACTTTATTCATTCTATGAATCCTGTCCATCCACATGCAGACTAAAACCAGTTGTGCTTATTTAGGCAAGCAGACGTTGGTACACCAGTTAGATTTTTCAAAACGATGTGCTATTTCTTTGATTTCATATAGCCTATGTTGTTTTGTTCTATGAAACCATGAATAGCTTTAGATGCTCATCATGCCACACTAAAACCAACTGCAGTTAGTAACATTAAACAGACAATTGGATTTCCCAAAGGATATTTCGTGATTTTACAAGACATTTTGCTTTGGGAAATTATCAATAGCTTCCCATCCACAACAGTCTAAAATCAACTCTATGATATAGGCCAGCCTAAACAGACAGTAAGGCTAAATCTTTGTTGGATTTCCAAAATAGGCTACTTCGTTGAATTCAGCTGATTTTTTTTTCCTAACCTACTACAAAAACGTCAATAGGCAAACTTCCAAACCAACCCCACAGGCATCAAAAACTGCTATTGCAGCGTTCGAAAAAAAATAAAATACAATTCACGGCTGTAGGCTAGCTGCCACATTCCGTTTCCTTGAGCCGAAAACCAAGTATAGAAAGTAAAACTAGCGTCACATCAGAAAAAGCTTGGTCTTAAAATAGTCTGTACTGCTTCTCTGGGACAATCCGAATGCGTGGGAGAGCTCTGGAGTTTCAGGAATGAACTCCACAGGGAGGGCATGGAAACGACGCCAACCGGTATTTCCTGAAACCGGGAAAAAGAATCTTGAGGAATGAATTCACGTGTGTTTACGAGGATAGTAGCACGTGCTTGCGTATAGACTCCGCCTGTACACAAGTTGGATGGGCTCCACGCCCACCGAAGTAATATAAACTTAACTGCCTGGGTGGAATATAGGTCATATGCAATAGCCAGACATAATACGAAGGTCCCCTCGACAGAGCAGAATTGGTTTACTGTAGTCGAAAGTCAGATTCTATAAAGAAGTACCAAATTACAGTTATTTAGCATTCCAGATCTCGAGAACTGCTCGCGACTATCTACAACTTTTCAGCCTCCATTCATTCATTTTAGACGGCCTTCAAGCAAAAGAGACTTCACGGACGTCATTCTACACCTCGTAGTTCAAAGACTGTAAGCAATTTTCCATTTATTTTAAAACATGTAGCATTACGCGTGATTATATTTTATCGTTTGCGATTGGCGTCAATGTCGGTCAAGTAGTTAGCCTACTTATAGTAATGCTTTAATTGTCAGAATTCATCTTTTTTAACGTGAATAGCTTTAATTACGTGTAACATAACAATATCTTATTTAAGGTATGTCGAGTTAGTTCAAGAGCCTGTAAGTACTTAAACTGTGACACTTCACATTTTATACAGGATAATATTGGCATTTTCTCCCCATAGTATGTATTTGGGTCTTCTACAGTGGGGAGTAGCCCATAGTACTAGTAGTATAGTAGTACCTAAAGTAACCTATTTAGCCTAGAATATTTAAGGCCAACAATAATTAGCTGTCTTAAGTTACATATCATTATATTATACATATTATTCAGTTATTGTTTTGTTGCTATCTGTGTTTTATACCAAAACCGTGCAGTGGAAATACAGAAAAGGTGTTGAATTTATTTTTACCTACGATCTCATTAAACTATATGGTCCTGTTCGTTTTGTACCAGTGCGGAGTTTTTTTGGTTGTTTTTTTTCTCGAGATTCCCGTCTAGCTGTGGGGAAAGTTCTGGCCCCTGTCTGAACTTAGCCGGTTCGCTACCACGTTTTCCGAGTTCACGTGTAGAAGAGAAAATGGGCGGGGGCAAATTTTCGTCTCTGTGCGGTGTCACCAATCACGCAGATTCTCGCCTTCCCGCCGCACTGTTGAATCTGTCCCCAGTTGACCCGCCCAGTTTCTTGACGTCAGAGACGTATGACTTTTCAAGAGGTCTGAAGGGGACAGCACTTCAGTCCTGATTGGTTCTTTTTTTACAGTTCATTACTACTCGCAAGACAACGACCACTGTTACTTACACCAATACAACTATTCTATTTTCGCTCGTCTTAGAGGTAATGTTGAAAATGGTAGGCGTGAGAAAAATAACGAAATAAAATTTCTGTCAGTCATGTTTTCCGCATGTTTTCAGTTTTATAAAAGTATATAGCAATCTTCTTGAAATTGACGATTATTTGAAACGAGTCAAAAGTATACATAACATAAGAGATTAAGCACTCTAATAAATTAGGGTACTAAGAATTTAGTGGAACTAAACTCTTAAATGTTTGTGAAATATTAATACTCTGTGACCCTGAAACTTTATGACCTCACATGTGACTGATATATGATGTATTTCTCAAGCCAGCTTGGCTGGTTGTTAAACACAGAATACAAAACCAGCAACACAGCATATCACTTGGGTTCCTTTTGCTATGTTGATTACCTGGGTGGATTGTTTGCCACAGTATCTGACACAGTAGACATGCCTACTGGTCCTTAAGGACATGTCCCAAGCTGCTATCTCAGACTGTTCTGCCCCTCCCTGATCTGTTGACGGGATTCAAAAAAGGAGAGCTTCCTTAAAAGAGGCAGCAGTTTGGTTATTTGATTAAGTGGGAGTTCATCCAATGTTGCTTCTAAGCAGACATCATATCACTTGGGTTCCTTTTGCTATGTTGATTACCTGGGTGGATTGTTTGCCACAGTATCTGACACAGTAGACATGCCTACCGGTCCTTAAGGACATGTCCCAAACTGCTATCTCAGACTGTTCTGCCCCTCCCTGATCTGTTGACGGGATTCAAAAAAGGAGAGCTTCCTTAAAAGAGGCAGCAGTTTGGTTATTTGATTAAGTGGGAGTTCATCCAATGTTGCTTCTAAGCAGACATACTATTCTGATTAATTGTGTGGTGAGTCTGATGGTGTGAATGACATGCTTGACCAAACGTAGTGTAGACGTAGTGTGTCCCTGACCACATCCTGCCAGTTAACTGAGTTTCCTCTCACTTCCTTATATGCATACACAGACAGGTTGGGTAACCCCCCACCTACCCCGAGATCATGAGACTGTTTCATTCTTCATTTTGTGATGGCTTCAGACAGAGTAAAGCCGGGCACCCACCGCACGCGTCGCGTATGCGTCGCGTAAACAGCAGGGCGAAGCAGCACGGCGCGACGCGTAGGGTGTCTCCACTGGTTCCGTTTGTGTCGCGCAAAGGCTTGCGTAAAAGCTATATATTCCTAGTAGCTCTCGCAGTCTGCAGTGGGCTTTTACATCGTGTATTTCACGTTTGTTCACGACTGTTGATTATGGGTTAAGTGAATACTTTGGTGAGAGACCTTTTTCAGTTTGTTAATTTGGTAATATTTCGTTAACTCGTAAATAGCCTACGTGAGAAAGTAAACGCTTTCAAGAAGTACCATAAACTTAAATCGCAACGTAGCCTGCATAACAATCAATCTCAAACTGTATTAATTTATTTGCTTGGTTAACAAGCGTGCCAATTTCATGAAGAATATGTAATGATCATAATAATAATAAATAATCCGTAATCAACCATTGGGAATTCCCGTGTTGTCTTGCCATTCACGTCAAAACATTTATAGGATCAGATTTAGTAAAATCAGCTAATCATGAAAAAGTCAGTAACAGTTTTAATCTTGAAAGGATATGAACACCACAACGCCATGAACACCGGAAGCTTTGAAGTACAAGTGCAATAAAGGCTTGCTTACAACTTCATTTATAAAATAGGTGCATTTTCATCGGCAAGACCACTAAATAATCTGATTTTTTTAAAGCTCTGTGGATTATCTGATTTTTATTAACAAGCCCTTTTTGAAAGCACGGCGAACGAAGACATCGGAGAAGTCAAATAGGCTGAGCAATGGTTGGTTAAAAACTATCTTCCAATACTCGAGCTAACAAACCGCTGCTCGGTGCATTCCCTTTTACGTCACTCAATAGCCTACGTCTTTCTGTGGTGTATTTTCAAATTTACCCCACCCCCTCCGCAAAATAAGACAGCGAAACTAAGTTTGCCTTTCCCCCAGGTTCCAGTTATTTATTTATTTTTACAAAACGAAAAGGCTTGTATTTTTTTTAGCTGCTTAAAAAATATCTGGGAGGTAACTAGGGACACACCCCCAGTAATATAAGAATGAAATATAAATCAGAGCATGTATACCTAGCATTTTAGAGCATATTTCTGTGTATAAACAGGCCAACGTGACGCGCGACAAGCCGAAAAAATAGAACAGAAGCGAAAAACTACGCTTCAGTTCGCTTGTGTCGCGCGAGCTTCGCAGCCGGTACGCGACGCGTTCGCATCTGGTGGAGACGACGTCGCCCGCTGCCGTTGTAATAACAGTACTTCAACTACGCTTCAGTTACGCGCGTAATACGCGCGTAGTGCGCTCGCGGCCGATACGCGTGCGGTGGGTGCCCGGCTTAACTTAGATAAGTGATTATCCAAGGCTACACGAAAGGATCGTAAGGACTTTGACGGTGACCCCACAGGATTTAATTTGCCACCACCTAGACACATCACAGGTAATGTGAGGGAATTTTGTGGAATGTAAATGAAATCTTTCTGAATTTTATCCTTCTCTGATGAGTATCGCCAGATAAGACAGAAAAAAACAGGTCTTAGCAAACTTGGAAGATTATAATTCCACGATTTGTTCATTTAATGTTTAATTTGAAAACTTTTTAAAACTTAAAAAATGTTAAACTTTTTTGGGGAACAGCAATGGTAAATTCCACAACATAGCAGTTAACACATTAATTCTTAGTTCAATACCTACTGTATTTAAGAGAAGTGTTAGTTTGATATCAGTTAAAGGGACTGTAATATTTTAAAAACCTAATTCCTTCATATATGTGCCCTGCTCAAAACAAACCGTTATTGAGAAGTAATTTTTTAAAACTTATTCCGTCATGTCTTTATCTGAAATTGGTTATCTGTTAGTGTGTATGTGTCAGGCACTTGTAAAGCTGCCTCTAAACCCATACACAAAGCTCCATTCTCACAATGCCACTTTGAATGGTGACCTCTAGAGGGCATAGTGAGATATCACAGGTCTGTGCTAATTGTAGGATGATGATAAAGCTGTTTCTCAGGACTTGCCCCTACATGTTGCTGAAGGGAATTTGCTCAGGCATGTAAAGTCACACTAGGCTGTCATTGCAGGCGGGGCTAACTTGACCCAACCCCTTAGCTTTAAGTAGGAATTCCTCCTAAGCCAGATCATTTAAATGCTGCACCATTCAAAAGGAATAACCTAACAGTGCCTGAAGTGCATTTGGGTACAGAGCGTGAGACCATTAGCTATGGTGAGTTGATAAATTAAATTGTATCCTTCTGGTTATATTTTTATGACATGAATGCAAGTTGGTTAATGGTTCTTTGATATTGTACTATGTTATTGGCTAATTTTATTGTTTGTACATTAAGCATTACTCACAAAATATAACCTATTCCTCTGATACTGAAATAATGCAGTTTTGTAGAATGTGTTGGACAGTTATTCACAGTGAACGCTAAAATATGTTGCTTATGTGCCTTGGTAGTATTGGAAAGAGGTAGAACTTTCATCACTTTCATTTTTGGGGAAACAGACTGAATGTTCAATCAGGAACTATTTTTACCATTTTTGTATTTTTCTGTCACTCTGGAGATGAACATATGATTAGTTTGTCACGGCTCCCGTGTAAGACGGCAGCTGTGAGTCCCTTCTGACCTAGTGACACGTCCGCTGGGCAGTGTGGTGTGAGGATGCGGCGTGAAGTGTGTGCGCAGTGGCGTGTGCGCAGTGTGAGAGGAACAACGCGTACCCTCTCGTAAAAAATGACTTTTGGAAGCGGCTGGGTGTTACTGAGATGTTAACCCTCTGGTTGTCCTCTCACCCCTTCCAGTGCAGAACCATGTCCACCATCAACAAGCGGATCCTGACGGCGCTGGGGAACGGACCCACCCGCCGGAGACTCTTCGGCCCGGTGGACCGGGAGCAGCTGCGGGAGGAGTGCCGGAACCTGCTGCGGAAGGACCTGGAGGACGCCTCCCGCCGCTGGAGCTTCGACTTCGCCACGGAAACGCCGATGGAGGGCGGAGACTTCCAGTGGGAAGGCGTGGTGGGGGCCCGGGTGCCGGCGCTGTACCGCTCCCGCCTGGTCGGCTCGGCCGACGCACGGAGGCCCGGAGCGTCTGCGTCGCGGGCGGCGTTGGGACCGACCGACAAGGAGAACGTCCCGTGCACCCCCACCAGGTGCCAGACGCAGCCCCAAAACCTGGAGATGACACCGGAGAAGAACCACAGCCAAAGACTGAAGAGGAAACAGACCAACATCACAGGTGTGTGTGTGGGCAACCATGAAATATCAGCATGCATTTTCTCCCGGTTTTTCAACATTTTGTAATAAAAAAGTGTGTAATCATACAACTGCTTACATCGGTGGAGTGAAAAGATAAGACTACCGAAAGACAAGTTAATAGACTACTGACAGATATGTAGGTATCTACTGATAAAGTGTGGAACAATCACCTCAACTGCTCTCCATGAACTGACTTTGAGACTACTGGCACAGACGAGATTTGGGGTGGTACATATATGGTTAAAAAATTGGGAAATATGCAGTATATCTTAATCTGAACGCTCTGTAGTATCTTCAGTGGGGCACAATCAGAGGCAAGGAGGGCATGTTCGGTCTTGTCCTCTGCTGTTCACTTTGTAGCCAGTAGGGGGAGGCTGTTAAACAGTAAGTCATGACTCACGCGTTTCTCAATAGAAGGAAACTGCGCTTATGCATACAGGGTGTGGTGACATATATATTTGTGTCTGTCTGTGTGATGTAATGATGTACTGGGTTGACTCACTTCTTCCTTGCCCCCCCCATACAGATTTCTACCAGGCGAAACGCAGAGTAGTAGCCACGCCACGGAAATCGGGGCAGTGAAGACGGGGGGCCCCCCAACAGTCCCCAAAATACCACAGCAATACTACTGCCTCTCTCAAGAACTCAGTCCCACAGACTTATACACTTTCACCAGAAGAACTTGAACATGTCTATCTTTGTGTGTATATATATATATATATATAAAGGTTAAATTCACTACTTTTTATTTCCATCGACATCGTGACTGTCTGTGCTTCGTTCCCGTAACGTTGTGCAGCCATACGAGGGACACTGCCTCCTTTCATAGCGGCACAAGCCGCTAGTCCTCGTAAAAAGAGTCAGTTAAAGAAGGTAGTCAGTGACGTTCTGTTTGATTCTCTGGAAGTGCCTCATGCAAAGACCATCTGTGCCCCCAACACTGAATACATTTTCGGCTCTGAAACTGTATTCCTGGAAACAGAAGAGCATGGAGGACACCCAGAATCCAGCACCCCTTCATCGTGATGATGTTTTGAAGAAGTAGTAGTCAACTGGTCTTTGCATGGCTCTGTGCGCATGTCTGTATGCGCGTGCGTGAACGTAATTATTGGTGAGGGGTTTGTTTTAATTTAATACCTTCTTCCTGGTTCTGTCGTCGTCTGTCAGAATGATTCTCCCTCTCTTGCTGGCATTTCCTCATCATAGTGCTTTTTTAAATACAAATCTAGAGGCTGTGCACTAGGATCCAAAAGAACATGCATAACAGTGCTCACATGACTATCGAATTTACATTAAATTTCCTGTTTTCTTGTGTGCCACACTCCTATGGGTGCTAGTATGAAGTCTCACAGATCTGAGGAGTTGGCAACTAGACGTGGAAGGTGACACAGTGTTGAGGGTGTCTAAAGGAGTCTTTACCAACAGACACTCAAGGCTGGCGTTAGCTAGTGTATGAGGGTGGAGTGCAGTCGCAGGAAAGTGAGACATTGCCTATAAACTGCTAAACTTCTTAAAAGATAAGAGGCTTGGTTATGAGATGTAATAAGCTTTTTATCCACTAGAGTCCACGAGGAACACTATGTGTGCAGTGCAAGATATTAAGAACATTGAGTACATGCAGGAGTGCACACAACCGAAATGTAGCCACCTACAAGTACATACAATCCAGTCAATCACAGCCTCAACCTGGGTATTCGAAGCAGTGAATCTTTTTTTAGTCTCCAAAAGTATGTACGAGTAGAAATAAGAAATAAAAAAATATGGAAGAGTACTGTGCAATTAGATACACCTCAAAGTATTTCACGGTTTTTTAGTATTGGTCCAGTAATGGTTATTTATTTGGTATGGTGGAACATTCCTGATTGGGGGAGAATTGGCGTCAAAGCTCGGCGCTATGCAGTTTTTTTGTCAGATATAGATAGCCTTGTATTGTCCCTCATATCCCTATTAAGGAAATATCTGCCAGCTTTATCTCTTATTTTCCCTAAATTGCACTTGTATTTGTTTATGCATAAAATTGTAGATTATGCACATATATACGTTGTCGAAAGCTATATATAAAGTTGTATTTATTGTTATGTAAGACTGTAGATGTTGTGTGTCTGTCAATTGAGATTAATAAATATTTGTATTCTCTATGTTTTTGCTTAAGGTATTTTTGTTCATACGAATGTTAATACATATGGATGATGAACTCCATTTCACTGAATATATCAAGTGTTTTGTTAATATTCAATAATTAAGATAATTTAAATGAATATGTTATGATTATATAATAACCATGCTTTATTTCCAACTGAAACCCACCAAAAATACATTGAAAAGAGGACACCACCACTTAATGCTTTAACTGAGCCATCTTTTTTAAAGTGGGCTTGTTCAAAATCTAATACAATTTAATAATTTTAAGATTACAGTTTTAGGATCAAATGACTTGGTATTTGCCTTAGACTACTCTATTAGTACTTGCACATAATACAGATGTACTAAAGTACTAACACATGCCAAAAGAAATTTGCCTCAGACTAAATAATATTCTTTAAAAAAAAAGAAAAGAAAAAAGGTTGTGTTTACCAGTTAATGAGACGTAAACTATTCTCGGTTTCTGCAATTTGTCCTGTGAATAACAAAAAAAGAAAAGCGTTGAAAATCTGGCAGAGAATCAGATATTAACTAGAGCAATTATTTAGCATCATGCTGAGGATCTCTAGGATTTAAAAAATGTAACCATAAGAAAATCACACCTTCCTGTAAAAGGCACATATTTGTCAAAACATTAGTCAACACCAATTTCTCGGGCCAGTTTAGCCAGTTAGACAATATGTCTCCTGAGCCTCAGGGCTCCTCACCACTCCACTAAAAATGACAGTAGTCTGCCCTTATAATAGAAGTGTGAATTATGTGTTGAATAGCAGCACTGCTTCACACCCACTTGTGTTGAAAGGAATGGCAAACATATCACCTAATCTCTCTAAAACAGTCCTGGGCTATATTACCTGTCTGAGTATAAATGTGTAATTCTGTAGTGGATTCTGTAGTTATTTTTCAGGCGTTTAGCTTGGTTGTATTTATGGAGGTTAGGGTATAATTTTTCATAATAGTAATCCCCCCCCCCCCCCACCACCCCACCACACCCCACATAGTTAATGTAAAGATTGTGGGTCAAGATGTAGCTCTTGAAATGAATTATTTGTTACTGAAAAAAACATTTAAAATTAATCCAAGGTAAAACACTGTTTACATAGTGCACACTCAAATACAAGACTGGCCTATAATTTCTTTCTGTCAAACAAATATTTTTTTGTCTTCTTATTTGAATAATATAATACAATATAATTTTACTATCTTACACTCAGTGGTGTTTGAACAGTGACGCACAGCCAGCATCTTGGATCAGGACTAGTGCTCCAAAACTGACCAGAATTTTCCAAAAAATCTTCCTGTCTCCGTATTATGTTAAATTATTTACACTCTCCCAGTCTTCCTTGCTCCTCCCCTTCCTTCAATTTGCATCTATTTTCTTCCGTTTGTTTGATCTCTACCCTTCTCAACTCCCCTGCCTCCACCCCCCACCCAAACCCCCCCCGCCACACGAGCGGTAGCTAAGGGAAAATTTGACAACATCCCCTCCCCCAGATGCACTAGCACAGCACGCCGAGGACAGCCGTTCACCAGGGGCAGGAGAGCAAGCAGACAGGGCTTGTGCATAATACATCCGTGAAAAAAGAAATGAATGGGAGCATTTAACTGGAGTCATTTTTAAAAAATGAGCATCAAAGTGTTCAGCCCAACGTGTCTGTGTGCTTGAATGAGGTCATCGTTATGATGATGTTGCGAAGCCAATATAGGCAAAAACCCCTAGCACTACCACAGGATTAATTCCCTTATCCCTGTGTTAACTCTCTCTGACACGCACGCACACACACACAAACAACACACACACAGACACAGACACAAACACACACACACGCACACACACAGACACACACACATGTGCACACGCACACACACAAACACACACACACACACACAGCCTCAAATCTTTTGTGTGGCTGCTCTCTGCTCCAGGACCTTATGGATGAGAGAGCCTGCTGTTGAACCCCTGCTGTGTCCCCCCCCCCTGCCCCCCCCCCTCCCCATTTGTCCTCCCAGCTCTCACAAAAGCACCTGCACGCGTGCGCAAGTGGCTCTTCCGCCAACAAACCCCCCCCAGCCAAAACCCCCTGCCCCCCCCCCCCAACCCCCTCCGCCATGCTTCGAGACACAGCACTGATGCGGATGAGCAGACCAGTTTTTTTCCCATCTGTTGGAGATAGAGCGAGTGAGAACGAGTAAGCTAGACAGAGAGAGAGAAAGAGAGAGAGAGCAAGACGGAGGAAGAGAGGGAGGGAGGGAGGACGAGCTAGCGGTGCTCAGAGACACTGCAACCATGTTAGCTGTAAACAATGGCACATGAGGTGCTAACAGACACAGTGGAAGACAGAAGAAGAGGTGTGCTTTTTTTCGGGGAGGGGAGTCTCGTGTGATTATGGGGGACAGAGGGAGAAGGATGCGCCCCACGGACAGACCTCCTCGACCCGCGGCAGTCCGGGATTCAACGGCATGGTAACGCTTCCAGAACGATCTATCGAAAGCCTGTGTGTCTCACCCTCCGTGTCTGTGCGTCACTCATCTCTGAGAATCGCTCCTATTTTAATTCCACCATGCATGTCACAGCAAAAATGTCCAGCCTTCTGCCCCAGCCATCCTTCAACATATCTCTCTCTCTCTCTTTCTCTCTCTCCCCCCATCTCTCTCCAGCCCTTTCTACAGCTGTTTTCTTATCCCCTCTCCGAATGTGCGTTTTAGGATTGATTCCTGATTATACCTGTATTGCACCGTTTGCATTCTCTGCAGTTTTTTTTTTTTTTTGTTTGTTTGGTTTTTTTTTTGCGGGGATGCCAGCGAGCATTACTTCCCCTCCAGCAGATCTCTTAATACCATTTGTCACTGCTGAAAATTCTTTGTTTTGATGGAGTGGACCGGGGGGAAATGCCTTAATGAAAAGCTCTTCGTGCACGCGGACTGGAATGCTCAGTTTATTAATGGGTTAGCATATCAATCAGTCTCCACGGTACAATTTGTTACCATCAATTTCCTTCCGACACTATTTCTGGTCACCGTATGGTTTCCGTTCATAGCACACATTGTGCCCTCAACATCTCTCAGATTTGAACAAAATACACGAGGGAACAACAATGAAAAAAATTTTTACTCGACGTTGGCCTAGTGAAAAAAATGAGGACACGTCTGTAAGGGTTTAACTGCCGTCCTGGGCTGCCTGTGCCCCCGTCCTGCACAGCTCTCCATGGCTTATCGGTCAGGAAATGTTTACATTTTGGGACAGCCTGGAACAGCTTTCGAAATTACCCAGTCACATTCTGCCTTGGTTTTCTTGGACTACGTGCATTAATAAGAGTTGTATTCTGAGTCTTTAGGATTCTGTTCTTTTTTTTCAGGTTAATTTTCATGTTTTCAAACTCGCAGGAAAATTTCAGTTATAAATGTTTGAGGGGTGGATATGTTGAGATTTGTTTGGCTGACTGGAAAGCACAGGCATCTATTTCTTAATATGCTTATTTAGAGGACAAAGAATTGAACACAAAGCTGTATAAATATTATTGGTTTATTGATATTTTTAAAAAACTATTCTTTCAGTTGGCGAGATTCAGATTAATTTACTTAATGATACTCATCTATTTTGTGGGGAAACGTTCACCTGACCAGGCACATTTACAGTAGTATCTGTTTGCCCTGTTATCATAATAAATATTTTAGAAAAGGACCTGTAAAGAACTGAATCTTTATAGGCGCACTTTGTTATCATTATAAATATTTATTTTATTTTAAAGAGCCAATAAAGAATAATAATCGTTACTCCAGTTGTACCAGGGGCCCCAAGGAGTTAATTTGATTTTCTCAGAGACAAAAACCAGGAAGAGAAATAATAATTATACTGCACTGCAAATTAATTTTTTCATGATAAATAAAAAGGGAAGAGCAAATATTATACTATGCTGCAGGTCAATTCAAATGTGTGAATTGACCTGCAGCAAAAAAATTTACATATATTATCAGCAACATATAGTAAAAAACTAATAGAAGGCAACTCGTTATTTGTCTGATTCTGATCTACTACATGACCGGAAAAGAGAACTGTCATTCCTACCAGCTCTGTCTTTAAGCTCAGCAATGTTTCCAGTCAGCAGGTTCAAAGACAGGGGAAAATGACTACATTATTCAAACCTGGAATCTCCCTCTTTAAAAAAAATGCCATGAGACAGCAGTTTATGACTCTCAAGGCATTCGTTCACATGCCTGCTGCAAGAGAAACGTATTGCAGTAATGCATTCGACGAACATAAATATCAACTGTGCTGCGCGGGGCAGAACTGGCAGCTTTTTTATTTTTAGATGTCAAATTTGAAGTGGCCTGATTTAGGCACTGCCTGTAACCCACTTCCTGTGACTATAAATACCGTTTTTTAAAATATCAACAGCGCATGAGAGTTTGGACTAGCCGGCCTTCCCGAACTCCGCCCGATGGGACTCCACGGGACCTGAAGAGGGACGGTTCGAGACGATCCAGCGGCGGCGATGGCCACTGACCCCCCGCGCCCCGCCTCTCTGTCCTCCCCGCACCAGCCGCCGGACAAGGGCGAGGCGGCGACCCTGGGGCTGCCCCCCCCCGCCGCCGGCGGCCATGGCGGCTCGGACGGCAACGTCAGCCTGGAGGCGGGCGAGGCGCCCGCCGACCCGCAGCGCACGCGGGCCGCCATCGACCACCTGCAGCAGAAGGTGCTGAAGGTGACGGAGCAGGTGCGCGTGGAGCAGGAGGCGCGCGACGAGAACGTGGCCGAGTACCTGAAGCTGGCGCACAACGCCGACAAGCAGCAGGCCGCCCGCATCAAGCAGGTCTTCGAGAAGAAGAACCAGAAGTCGGCGCAGACCATCGCCCACCTGCACAAGAAGCTGGAGCACTACCACAAGAAGCTGAAGGAGATCGAGCAGGTGAACCCATCCCTTACCAACCCCCATTCCCCAACACACAGGACCCTTCGCACTCTTTGTGTTAAAAGTGTCAGCTTGGCTCAAATGAACAGGAGGCTTTTTAAAATCCATTATGTAACAGTAGGACGTTTACACACACTGACTGCTGGACAGTTTGTTTGGTAATGGAGCGCGTCTAATGATTTTTTCATGCAGTTAAAAATCAATAGATGTGGTTTGGTTTGGCAGGGCATTTTCCCACATTGTGACGTTTAATATGTTACTGACGGAGCTGCTGCATCTCTCTCTCTCTCTCTCTCTCTCTCTCTCTCTCTCTCTTCCATCCTCAACCACGTCCCCACACCATATTTTCCTACCTCGCCCCTCTCCTGGTCCCCCCTCTGCAGAACGGTCCCGCGCGGCAGCCCAAGGACGTTCTGAGGGACATGCAGCAGGGCCTGAAGGACGTGCGGGCCAACGTGCGGGCGGGGATCAGCGGCTTCGGGGGCGGGGTGGTGGAGGGGGTGAAGGGAGGGGTGTCGGCCCTGTCCCACACGGCCGTGGTGTCCAAGCCGCGCGAGATCGCCAGCTTGATCCGCAACAAGTTCGGCAGCGCCGACAACATCTCCCAGCTGAAGGACACGCTGGAGGACCCGCTCCCCGAGGACACGCCCCGGGCGCTCAGCGGCAGCGCCACGCTGGTCTCCAGCCCCAAGTACGGCAGCGACGACGAGTGCTCCAGCGCCACCTCTGGCTCCGCCGCCGGCAGCAACTCCGGGGCGGGGGCCGGCCTGGGCCTGGGCCCGCCCATGGGCAGCCCCAAGGCGGCCGCGCTGGATGCCCATCACCCCGGCTCCTGGGACCCCCTGCTGGAGGCCCTGCGGGAAGTCAAGGCCAGCCAGGGGCACCTGGAGGACGCCATCGAGGACATGAAGGCCCAGCTGCAGAGCGACTACTCCTACATGACCCAGTGTCTGCAGGAGGAGAGATACAGGTGCGGCACTGGGCTGGGGAAGCTTGTGTTAGCCTGCGTGACGGGCTGGCTCTCGCCTGTGTTAGCCTGTGCGACAGGCCTGCGTTAGCCTGTGTTAGCCTGTGCTCTGGCCTGCGTTAGCCTGTGCGACAGGCCTGCGTTAGCCTTCGCGTCAGGCCTGCGTTAGCCTGTGTTAGCCTGTGCGACAGGCCTGCTCTGGCCTGCGTTACCCTGCGCGACAGGCCTGCTCTCACCTGCGTTAGCCTGCGTGACAGAACTGCTAACTGGCACGTGCGCGCGCTCTCTGTGTGACCGCTTGCCTTCGTTCTGCTTTTCTGCACAGGTACGAGCGTCTGGAGGAGCAGCTCAATGACCTGACGGAGCTACACCAGAATGAAATGACCAACCTCAAACAGGAGCTCGCCAGCATGGAGGAAAAGGTGGCCTACCAGTCCTACGAGAGAGCGAGGGACATACAGGTGAGAGCCTGCCACTTGTGTGGTGGAGGTAGCGGTGATGGAGCTTTCCACTCGATACCACAGGGTTTTACACTTTCATTTGTCACAGGATCCAAGTTGATCCCGCTGGCAGGGCTGCTGGCACTTTAGTTATATATTATGTGTAGATTTTATTATGCGATTTGAGTGTTTTAGGCCTCACTACCATTCTTGCAAGCATGTACTGTATTATTTTTTCTGGAAATACGGCTTCTTATCATAATAATTTTGCCTTAATAAAGATAAAAAGGTCAAATGCTCCAGGGCCATCTGCTTAACAACTGAAATTGTTCGTAGGAGAGAAAATGAATTGAAATATTAATTAATTTATCAATTACACTGTAAGGTAAGGCATAAAATCTTACACGCAAATCATAGTCATGTACTTCTTCGGTCGGTTACATTTGAATGTAACAGACAGACAGACAGACAGAATGCACAACAGAGTTTTTCACAACATCATTTCAGATAATTAGTATATTATGTTGGATAATTGATGTCATTGGTTAACATATTTAATCACATGATTTGCTGAATGATTTCACCACACGCCCCACCCTCTCGCTCTAAATATGTGCAAACAATCCAGTTTGCAGCACTGCCCCCTCGACTGCTGCCCTCTTCCTTTACTGACCCCAGTGTGGGTGTGTGGTTCAGACCCCTGACCCCCGATAACGTTGCCCCCCCCCCCGTCTCCGCCCGCAGGAAGCGGTGGAGTCCTGCCTGACGCGCATCACCAAGCTGGAGCTGCAGCAGCAGCAGCAGCAGGTGGTGCAGCTGGAGGGGGTGGAGAACGCCAACGCCCGGGCGCTGCTGGGAAAGTTCATCAACGTCATCCTCACCCTGATGGCCGTGCTGCTGGTGTTCGTGTCCACGCTCGCCAGCTTCATCACGCCGCTGATGAAGACGCGGGCCCGGGTCGGGGCCACCCTGCTCCTCGTCTTCCTGCTGGTCTCGCTCTGGAAGCACTGGCCCTACCTGGAGCAGTGGCTGGGGTACAGCTGAGCGCCTGGCTGCTCTGCGGAGAGGCACACCTTCACTCACGGGAGGGGTAGGGGGGTTTGGGGGCTTGTCTGTGGATCCTCTCGCGTCCTACCTGTGGGTTTACAGTTTTCGTTCCTTGGGCTCTTTTACCAGGAAGGCCAGTGACACGTTTGTGAGAACAAAAAAATGTGGCCTTCAAAGAATATACACGACAAACGACTCCTTTAAACTTCATCTGTGAACATGCCCTAGGTGGGGGGCAGAAAGGTCACAAAACATGGCAGAACAAAGGATTGGTGTGCCAGACCAATGGGCATTTGGTATCAAGGCTGAGACTGAGATGAAGCAAGCGGCTGTCCGTACGGTTACTTGGCAACCTTCAGTACTTCTCATAGCACCGCGAAGAAAAAAAAAAAAGCCTGTGATTGCAGAACAATGGTACTTACCACAAAAACATTTTTGGTAATGATATTTTTTTTTCCCGATCAGCTAGTTTTTCCAATTTTGTTTATTGACAGCATGAGCACTGTGTCACTGAAAAGGTACTTTCATATAATTACAGATTCTGTTAGTTACAATGAACAAAGAAACTGTAGTTTTTGTGATAGCACTGGGCATTCAGCTCTCTGAGATCAACGCCTACATTTTCCTCATTTACACCTAATCTGCTGACTTAGTAATGCCTGCAAAACACACACACACACACACAGCAATTAAGGTCTGCCACAAAACTCTGACTAATGCCCCATGAGAACTGTAGTGCTGTATCTTCAGATTGTTGTTCTGGCAAAATGGCTTCCACTTCAAAGGAGCAGACTGTTTTCAGAGGTTTCCGGTACTACGGATCACGCTGACGCCAATAAGCAAAATGCATACATACGCATGAGATGTAATTTTACCTGAATAAGCAGGAAAACCGTAATAAAATCTAGTGAACTTACTGCTTTTTTGGCCAGCAAGCTGAAACTCAGTTGCCTGCAGAGAAAGACACAGTTTAAGCCTGAATGCTTTATTTTAAATCTCAAACATATTGCCTTGCTTTGTTTCTACAGCTAAACAGCAAGATTATTTTTTAAATAATAAAATTGGATTAATTTTTTCACAGGAGAAAGCAAAAATAATCGGCATGTTGATGTTTTCTAATAACTGTATATTAAAGAGCTTTTTTTGACCAGACAATAATTCACTACCGCAATTTAAAATTGCAAAAAAACAATAATCATTCAGTTTGACACAACTGTATTTGTTTACGACAAAGGTAGTGTAGTGTAGAATTTAGATGACTTGAATTTTTTCTGATACTTCGATAGATTAACCACCAATGCAGCCTCACTTCTCATCTGTCTGACTGTGTCATAGTCTCTATGCTCCAAATCACTACCATTGTGATGTTTCATTGATCCTTTGCAGTGGGTTATTTCAATACCCTCAACAGAGCTAATATCTGTAATAGTCGTCTATGTCGTTTGCCTGGGTCTGACGTTCTATTCAGTGACTGCTGCTGTGTACTTCAGACAGAAAACCTCGGAGAGTGCTTTTGTGCTGTTGTCAACTGGAATTCGACAGAGCTTTAAACAAGTTATCTCTTTTTGTTGTTTTTAAAAACTATTTTATTTCTGTGTGTTGTGCATTTGCCTTTAATTTTTTAAAAATTCAATTTACCTGTTTTTGTAAATTAATTTTCCCATTCAAATGCAAATGAAAAAAATTGCCCATGCTATTACCTTAACGAACAATGCCTGGCTGAATTTAATATTTAAAAAACACTTCAGGAGAATCTAGCAATGCTAATGAAAAATAACGCAATAATAAAATTAATCAAGCGCAACTTTGCAGACAAAATGCGTTTCAACAGCAACAGTAAATATCTTATAACAAAGAACAACTTATTGTAGACATGAAGTATTCTTTTGTTAAATGATTTTATACAATTGACTCACACCGATAACTTGAAACAGTTAACCGTTTCTCTGTAGATACTTCTGTTTTATAAATATTATAAAAGCATAAAGAAATACACCTCTATGAAATGAAAGTTGGAGAGACGCGGGAGTAAGAGATGCCAGTATGGGACTTCGGACATCAAAAGCAATTTCCAAACAAAGGTTTTTGGCTGGAGATATATATGATTCATGCATGGGTTCAATACTCATAGTTTACTGTGCCATTCCAATCCCAGCTTTGGCTCAACATCAACAGCACAGAGCTACGGGCAAATTCTTCGGAACAGCAGACCAGGGGTATATATGTACCAG
Source organism: Anguilla anguilla (assembly GCF_013347855.1). NCBI lineage: Eukaryota > Metazoa > Chordata > Actinopteri > Anguilliformes > Anguillidae > Anguilla > Anguilla anguilla. The sequence continues at coordinate 32,975,499 of NC_049213.1, read as the reverse complement.
TGGCATTCTGATAAATTCTGATACAATTCACAGACGGCATATGCACTTTAGGATATTTATTCGACAAGATTTACATCTGCCAAGATGAAATCCACGTGTGCTGGGGTCAAATTTAAGGCACTAGAACTATGGCAAGGATTTGATTGTGTTTAGTCCAAACCGAATTGTTTTAACCAGTTGAAAAGGCCACATGGAGACTTCTCTTCTGTAGTACTGACTGATGTCATTCGGGTATACATAACATAAAACAGTGACGAGAACAGGCCATTAAGTCCAACAATGTTCGCCATTTTCCCACCACCAATGGGTACATAGTGATCACAGTACACTGACTCACTAGATAGTATTTATCTAGTTTGCAAATGCATAAATGCACTTCAGTCTCCATGGATGCAAAACCTGATTGGGCAAATGAGCAAGGGAAGGTTGTGTTTATTCATGAAACTTTTAAGGTAACAAAACTGAAGAGTTCTTTGTTTTAGCACAGTATTTTCATGAGGTACTCTCAAATGGCATTTTAATAGCATTTTTTCTTTGCTCCACTGTTGGTATACTAAACTGGACTCATGTGGACTCAGTTTGCATTACGTTGTAATTTTCTTTCTATTTGAGCTGTCTTGTCCATCATCTTTCTGATAAGTGAATTAACTGGCAAAGAATGTTTGTTCTAGGGTGCAGGCGGACAGGGAAACAGAATTTGTATGGCTAAAATGTGAATACGACAGATTATGGATGCTGGTGCTTTGCTGTGGAGCAGAAAGGTTGTCTGTACTCGTTGATATCGGAAACCTTCAATATTCGGGGGGAAAAGGCGGTTTCTTACCTGCTGTGGTCTAATGTATAATAGCAGGCCATAACACTGACCTTGGATTGTCCTCTAAAAAAAATGCTAAAAAACAATCTCTTTTGTATATGCTTAAGCGCATCCAACTAAATGCTTAAGTTAGAGGTTAGAGGTTCAATTTCTCCACAGAGAGCTTGACATTAATTTGAAGCTGTAAAGGGAAGTACAAGTAAACCCAATGTTAACTGTTGATGCATATTTTGCACAGTATCTCATATGTATACCCACACACACACACACACACTCACGCACGCCCATACACACACACGCGCACACACACTGTAACAAGAAGCAAGCATGAATAGATAATGAAAAGACTGAATGTAGCCAAAAAGAACAGATTTTTTTTTTTTTTTTAAAGCCTGGTTGATGAATGGCGGTTGAACTACTCATGCAGAAGCCTGGTAAACAGATTGCTTTTAATTGCACGTGGGACCGAGCAATGTGAACATAGGAATGTGTTAATGTGTGTCTTACCTGGGATTACCTGAAAAGAAGCAGGGCATTTTGCTGTATTTCTTACACAAAAGCACCCCCTAGTGGTTAATTTACACAAGTGTTTTGTGTCAAGTGCTTGGTTAAAAGATTTTTGTCTGGATCACAGAATTCTGTTAAAACCATACATTTCAAAAAAATGTCATTTTCAAGCTGTAGTTGAGGCAATAAAAAAATGCAAGTTTACTCTTTAATGTTGTGTCAAATCATCAAATGCTTTCCCCGATGAGCATTAGAGTTGAACGGCAGGAATGTATGGAAGAAACCACATGAAACGCCGTTACGGATCATTTTCTGACCCTTTTGAAAGAGGTGCCACGGTCACAGGACACAGAAAATTTTGGTCTAAATAACAAATATTCTGATCGCCATTTTCTGAGCGGGCACAGACAAAAGGTCTCAGGGAAAAAAATCTTAATCTTATCACGAGATGAGCCCTTACAGTAGAATCCGGCAACATCACTGCCAATTTAAAATAACTAATTTAGTACACTGGCTTTATCTCCACATGCTACACTGACATTTGGAATAACAGATTCATCTGCAACACGTATGCATTCCGTTGGAAAGAACTTGCATTGTTCTCGTGCGTAACAACGACTTCACAGGAAGTGATGACACAGACCGGACAGAACAGGGAATTTCAGGAAAGGGCAGAGCAGAGCAGGAGAAAATGTACAAGGAAAGCTCTTCACAAAGCGGACCGCGTCTTCTACAGCCATTAAAGCAGCGTTTCAATAGCGATAGAACAGGACAGCAAAAGCTCTCTCCGCTCCTGTCGTAATTAAAAGGGGCACAGAGAATAGTGCAAACTCCCAGAAAAATTCCTCTGCAACCAGAAGGTCCCTCTATTCACCCCACACAAGGATACCATTCTCTCTCCTCAAGCCCCTTGTGAAACAATTATCCTGTTGAGGTAAATTACTCATTTCAGTTAATCTAATTTAGCCCAAGTGAAGCTAACAAGCATGTGGAAGTCACTTAAAATTGTGCCAACACCAAGTAATTTTACATCCAAAAAAACGGGTCAAAATTATTGGCACCCTTTTTTTTTTTTTTTTTTTTACCTTTGTGCACCCTCCCATCCCTTGTATAAGAGAACAGAGCCGTACCTTGCTCAAGGGTACAACAGCAGTGTCCTATCCAGGAATCGAACCTGGGACCTTTAGGTTATAGGACATTAAACTACACTGTCGCACCATCTTTGACCATTCCTCCATACAGAACTTTTCAGTATAATTCAGATTCAGATGCACGACCCTCTTAAATTCAAACCACAAATTTTCAATTGGACTCAAGTCTGGAGAGACTGAGATGACCATTGCAAAACAGTAATTCTGCGTTCAGTTAATTCAGTGTTAAGTAATGCTCGGGAAAATGAACTTATCAGGGAAAAATAAATAAATTTAAAAAAAACAAAAATGCCTTTTTGGGCAAAACGCCTTGGCCCTGGCTGGAGCTCATGATCTCACTGTCCGAAACAAGAACCCCAGCTCCAGTACATAAACGCATGACATGGAAAATCCAACGACCACCACGCGTGTGCGTGGCCACAACGGCCAAATTTCTCCTCTCATCGGAGTCAGTCTCAGTTAACCTCAGCACCAGGAGGAGTCCCTTCATACCGCGTAATATTTTACTTTGTGCCGGCAAGCTGTGGGTAATGAATCCATTGTGCTGCAATCACTCGAGCACCGGCGCCATTCATCTCCTCATGTGTGAGATTAGAGGGCCTACAGGGAGGCACTGGGGCTGAGGGCTCGAACACAAATCACACGACCCTCGCATCACACAGCGGGGAATCCATACGGGGCCCGGTGATGGCCGCAGGGTATGTAAATAACCCATTCCACCTGTCAGGAAACGGCAGCCATTTTACGCATTCTGGAGAAGAGTTTTTCTTTCAGACGAAGCCTTGCAGATGCATCACCCACAGAAAGGGCGGGCTTCAGCCAGCCGGGCAGCGACTGCCACTCTGTCTGACAGTGACAACTCCCCAATCAGCAGAGGTCAGGTGTAAAATTGCCATGGAAATGTCTAAAATGGGGGGGATTATTTTGCCATTTCCTTTCCTTTTATATTTATTTTTTTGAATATTTCTGGATGGATTTATCATTTTTGCTTTACTGGCGGAAAACCGTATCGTAGCTACAATCATAATTGTGCATGAAAATATTACAGGTGCCTGACAGTCACCAAACGTACCATCCTAATTTGATGGCAATTCATCACCTCAGTCTAAGAATTGTCCAATACACACTTAACCTACTTACCCTCCCACACTAGCAAGTATGTAAAAGCATTGAAACTATCAAGTTTGAAATATTTCCGTCTGAGCATTGACAACTTATTTGACTGGGAAGGAAAAGACAGTTGTTGTTGGAATACATTATATGCTGTTTTTATACAAAACTATGATTCAGCTAGGCTGCCTGTTTGCACGCTATGTGCATTGAGCATATTTCTGATCATATCGGATTTCCTTTGCGTGGTCTCACACACGCAAAGGAAAGTCCCTAATATAATGACAAACCATTACTCACTTTAAATGAACATTTAGTTTCAGTTAGAGTTTGTCATTGTCTAATACTGATTTCTTCCCCCCTCAACATAGAACAGCTTGCAAATGATTAAATGCATACTGATATACAAGTGCACATACGGTTTTCCACATACATCCCATCATCCCATTACCAACCTGAAACTAAAAGATGCAATCATTTTATGGATTCGAAAACAAATTATGAAATTGCATTTTCTCAGCGCTCATCTGCATGAGGGGGTAGGTCACCATGTCCCCATCCTGCTCGTGTGTGGCACCATTTCCTAGATTGCAACTGAAGGAAGAAATGTTGAGTCACAAAAATCACAAGAGAAAAGCTCAGTTGTTTTTCTTTTTTTAATTGCCTTTTCTAGGCAGCCCCATGGGCCTCCTGAATCTGATGCCTGGTGCTTTTACAATACAGGACAGAGGTTAGAAGCCAACAGCCAGCCACTAAACAAGTCTGTCTGGATTTCAATGCAGGACAGAGGCCAAGCTGCATCTCCATCAGACAAGCAGGACATTCACTGCCATGGGGACCTTTCTGTAATTTACAGTGCATGAAGCCACTTTCTTTTCCATATCAAGGACAGCAATATTACATCTCTTGTCTACAAGACAATGATAAGAACTCCAATAAAAAAAACAGCAGAGTAGAAAACAATCCAGTAAAAAGTTTGAAGAATAATTCCTGAATTTCCTTTCCGTCATGATGTCATTAATATATTGCTCCAATGCCCACTTCGGTGTGATGTCACCCCTGGACAACCTCCCCCACCCCCACCGAATTAAAAAAAGGCCACACTGTCTCCCTGTTCAGCCCATACAAGAGCTTTTTTTTACCTTGGACAGTGAGGAATGTTGACTGGCTTCTTCCAGACACTAAAATTACCTAGAAATCCCTGGGCTTTCACATGATTCATAAGCAGTCATAGCCCAAGATCTGCTGGCTTTGGGCGTGTTCTCGATTCAACGTGTTCTCCTCAAAATGTCTGTTAAAATTGGGGGGGGGCAAACATTGCCAGGGGGGGTCCATTCAGGTGGAGGGACCTGCAGAGAAACCGTACTACTCACTGCTCAGTCACAGCGCCACCGTGTGGAGGGGAGGGGGAGGAGGGCGGGGCTGAGGGCGTGAAGTGGGCGGAGTCAGGCCACGCTGGCCTCGGCGGATCTCTGAGTGTAGAACAGGATGTAGGCCTGAGTGCTGCACACCTCCTCCACGCTGCACACGTTCAGCTCCGAGTCATTACAGTGAACCCAGAAACCTGCAAGAGCCACACGGGAGGTTTCAAATACAGCCTGCTTCAGCTGCATCTGCCTCCATCGCCTTCAGCATAACCTTCAGGATAACGGGCACTGTCATCCTCAATAACTGTCATCTCTGGAATGTACATTTAACAATTAAGAATGAATGACAGATAGACACACATGAACCACCTGATCTTTGTCCTATATAATAAACCGGAGAAGTACACAGTCCTCAGCTGCAGTGCACCTGACCTGGGTGTGCAAGAGCCATAGCGATTACATTACAGTGCAGAGGTCACCGAGCAACTGAACATTCCAAAAGGGAACACATAAACAAGGGGGAAAAAATAATACTGTTTTTTTATTTATTTTTTAAACGCAGTTGTTTCCAAGAGGGCCACAAATATTCCAGGGGCTACCAGCCAATCATAACCCTCTCATGCAATTCCACTTTATCCTGCCCCCCCCTTCCTACTTCTCCTCCCCCAATCCCTGCACGCACAGGCCCCCCCGGCGCCCCCGGCCGCTCACCGCCCTCGGTGTTGTAGCAGTAGGCGGTGTAGTGCCCTGAGCCGAACCCCTTGCCGTGGTGCATGACCACGGCGGACAGGTCGTAGGTGGAGCCCTCTCGCTGCAGGGAGGACAGGGAGTCCGCGCAGCAGTAGGGCTCTATGTGCAGCACCTGGTCGAAGGCCACGTGGACCCCGATCTTCTCCCTGTGGTTCCGCCCTGACCACCTGCGCGAGAAACAGCGCAGGGTTACAGCACGGCAGCGTAAGGCACAGGGACCAAAACACGGACGACCCGGCTCAGCACACGGACCGGTCCTGCGCAGCAAAAACACCCAACATGGAAACGAGCGTCATCGGGTACAAAACTACGAGGCGCCGCTGTGGACAAAAGTCGTTTGGTAAAACACGAGAGGAAACGAACCAAAGAACCAACGACGTGAAAGATCTAGTTGCCTCATGAGAAAGGTACAATTAGCCCACGAGGGCAATTGAAACCCCTGCGGGAGAGGACCAATGGACAGGGTGCAAATGCAACATAGCAGTTAGCCAAGTAACTTCACATTAGTAAGCATTTTTTCCAAATGACTTTTGTCCACAATGGCGCCTCATACAAAACTTAGCCAACACCAATATTAGAAGACTCAAGAAAACGGGCCTCCTAAGTGGATCACAAGCACAACCGACAGTGGCACAGAGACTGGTCTGAAAGACATTTATTTGAACAGAAGCAGTAAGAACAAGTGTATGCACATACAAGCCTACTGTGGTACATGGAGGACAGGCAAGGGAGCTTTAAACTATAGCATTTAGAAAACGCTCTTAAGCACAGCGAGTTCCACAGATTAGCCTTTACATACGATCCATTTATACAGCTGGATGTCACACTAAAGCAGTTCAGGTGAAGTACCTTGCTCAAACGAAGAGCAGCCACCCAGCCAGCTGGAAACTGAACCCACCAGCTCACACTCACTCCCCTAACTGCTAGACCACTAGGCTGCCCTGTACAAATTACATACATACACGCACCTCTAGAATTTAATGCCATGTAGCTGACACCATCATACAGGTTGTAAATCAACGCACAGGTTACAAATGTAATCAAATGGTCAGGAGTCTGAGGTCTCGTTACCACAGAGACAACAGAACCCTCCCTGCAGGCCTCTGTCAAAGTATAAACGGCAAACGTTGTGTGACACTTCCACTCTTGTCACTCCACGCCTGTCGAAAAGCATCATGAGGGATGAGCCTAATTTGGGCTGGGGGGGGGGGGGGGGGGGGGCAGGGGCGCAGGAGGCGGGACTGACCGGAACCGTTTGAGGTGCAGCCGCAGGACCTGAGGTAGCCGATAGATGAGCAGCTGCTTCCGCGCCTCCGTCAGAACCAGAGGCTTGTGGGACGTCTTCCGCCTTTTCCCTGAGGACGACAGCACACGCGTCAGGCCATTAAAGCACACCCCCTGAAGCCGAGCGTTTACACAGCAGGGCCACCTGCATCTCAGCACCGTCGCTGCACTGATCTCTAGGACTGAGCACCATAAAACAGGCAGGGGGCGCAAGGGCCGTGCTCTCTAGTCATGGCCGAATGGTTTTGTTCCCTGCTGTTCAGAACCTGCCCAATAAAAGGCAGCCCTGTTGATTGCCCAAACAGAACTTAAAGACGTTGTTTAAGTATATCAGTAAAATAGTGTCATTTATTTAACATGTCTACCAAGCTGTACCTTAAAATAAAAAAAAATTTCTTTGCCGCAGTCATTACAAAACAGTAAACAGAAAAAAATCAACCCGGAGAGAGTGATTGGCCAAATTGTACAAGCACATGCACTAATAAGGCTGTACGTATGGCAAGTCCAGCCAAACACTTTTGATACTCCATATTGCTCTTTACAGCACCTGGGGGTGTCAGGCCTTTGGTTATTAGTTTTTTTGGGGGGAGGGGGCAGGTGGGGAGGTAACACTACGAACTGTTGCAGTGGGAGCATGCGTGTCAAGGTCTTTGGCTATTAGTTTCATTTGGGCGGGGGGCAGGGTGAGGGGACGGGGGGGGTAACACTACGGACTGTTGCAGTGGTTGCAGGCGTAGATCCTCCCCTCCAGGGCCTCGGTCTCGGTGAACTTGGCCAGCATCTCGGTCAGCGAGCAGCTGCGCTGGGAGGCCGGGGAGCCGGCCCCCTTGTCCATGCTGTGGTAGCGCTCGGGGAACTCCAGCGAGAGGTCCCAGAACGGCTCCACCGTGTTCGACTTGAAGTCGCAGGACAGACAGGTGACCTGCAGGGGCCGGAGAGAGGCGCGCGGCCGGTTAGCACCGCGCTAATCCACACGTCTGAAGGGTCAGAACAGAAGGGCACAGCGGCGCGTTTTCGCGTGGGCGCAGCGCACAGCTGTTACTCCCTCTTAGACACACTGTGGGTCGGCTTTTTACAAGACTCCTGACAGAGGGCAGATAACACGGCGCGCTGCCTGAGAGGAGCAGCAGAGTGGAGCGCTCGCCCTCTCATTCAGCCCACTCTTACTCCAGACACATGGGGAGAATGAAATGTGGAGTCATCCGCTGCACAGAGGCTATTTCACAGCACCTGAAATCCTGAGCGAACAACACGACAGCAGCGACTGAGGAGACTCATTTCACTTTGAGTGCATTTCAACATTCGGCTCTCAGGCACAAGTTGCATTAGAAATGCTGCTTTTATGGGCTTTTCTTGTTGCCGCGATTCTTCTAACATAGGAAATGTACCTTTGTCTTAAAGTTTTATATTGCAGTCAGTTTCATAAGGAATGAGATATGACCCGTTACTGCAGTTATATCAATAACTGTGGGTCACAGGGTTCAGCATTATCCATTAATGCAGAACACTGGTGATACTGATCATGCTGTAAATAGAATGCATGCGTGCATTATACTGTAGGACTTTATCAGAGCTCTAGATTGGATTTTTTTTTTAAAGAAAGTTTATATGTCAGATTTCTAAGAGGGCAGATCATATCTTTTAAAAAATATTAGCTCAACTCAAAATTGAGCATTAACTGAGTTACAGCACAACACACATAAACTTAAGTAATAACTTCTTATCAAACTGGCGCCACATCTTTCTCAATAAAACAGTTTACATGCGCTAGCGAGCTGTTCTCCGTAAGCTGCCAAGTCCGGCACTCAGCCAATCTCTTGGTAAGGTCAACTCTCCCCGGCACTCTGTCACGCACACGCGTGCACTTCACACACCTGGCTGAGCAGCTGCCCGTGGAAGATGGTGTTGAGGACCTTGAGCACCTGCTTGGAGAGCTTCCTCTGGGAGATGGGGATGACGATCTTGCGCTTGGAGCCCTCGGACTCCAGCTCCTGCTGCACCTTGTCCAGCAGCTCGCAGAGGAACTCCTGCGCGTCCTGCTGGTCGTAGCCGCGGAAGGCCGGGATCAGGTTCCACACCGAGTGCAGCATGGCGAAGGGCGAGACCAGCGACCAGCGCCCCGACCACATGACCCTGAAGAGCGTGTGCAGCTCGTGGCACAGCGACATCTGCTGGCGGGTGGAGGACCGCGGCTCCTTGGGCTGCACCAGCTCGGCGGCGCTCAGACAGGGCAGGGGGCTCTGCTTGCTGCCCGCGGACAAACCGCCGCCTCCCCCGCCGCCGCCGCCGCCGCCCAGCTTCTCCACGCGGCCCGGACCCGCCGCCTGCGCCGCCGTGTGGTTGACCACGCCCCCGGACACGCCCCCGGCGCCCTGAGAGCGGTTGGTCTTGGCCAGGAGCTCCTCGGTCTCGCACAGGTCCAGCGTGAGGAAGCACTCCCGGAACTTCTGCAGGTGGCTGAGCACCTGCAGGATGGAGTTCATGTAGCAGGTGTTGCCCAGGTTACGCAGCCCCGTCACGCCCGGCGTCACTTTCCGCCGCGACACGGCGTGGGAGGAGTAGTACCGGCGGAACGTCCTGCCGCTGCCGCCCGCTTTCCCCAGAGGCCTGCGGGTCAGGCCCAGGAGGGGGGCGGGGGTGGTGCGGGAGGGCGGGGGCGGGCGCTCCGGAGGGTCCCGGAACTTGCGGGGGATGAGGGCGGTGCGGCGGGGCAGCTGCGTGAGCAGGCGGGCGCTCTTCCTCGGCGGGACGCTGGCCAGCTCCTCCAGGAGGCGCCGTTTCACCTCCTGCCGCCGCCGCCGCAGCTCCTCCTTCTGCCGCTCCGCCTCCTGCTCCCGCCGGCTCTGCTCGGCCCGCAGCCGGCCCCGCCAGGTGCGCAGCGCCCGCCCCAGCAGCGCCTGCCGCCGGTGCCACAGCGCCGTCTGCATGGAGGGCCGCGCCCCCCCGCCGCCGCCGCCGCAGTCCCTCCCGCCCTCCGCCCCCCGCAGCGGGGAGTCGCCGGCGGAGGTCAGCGAGCGCATGGAGCGCCGGCCGGGGCTGCGCACGGTGGACAGCGCCCCCCGCAGGAGCTTGAGGTCCCCCTCGGCGTTGTCGTTCAGCACGTAGTCCCCGCAGGCGTAGCAGAAGACGTCCAGCTCGCGCACCTCCATGGCCAGCGGGTGGCGGGACTCCTGGAAGTGCTTGAGGGTGTGCTCCTCCATGTAGCGGCCGCAGGCCACGTGCGAGCACTTGAGGCAGGCCCACACCGACTCGGTGGTGGAGCAGTCCACGCAGCGCCACTTCTGCGGGTTGAGGATGGAGTGATCCTGGGCCAGGCGGAGGCGTACCACATGCTTACATCGATCCATCTCGCGGCATGCACATGTGCTCCCAATCACGACGTGTGCCCAAGCACAGGGCAAAGGCTCATGCTGTTTGGGGGTGTGCGGGGAGGAAGGGGTTAATTAGTATCTGAACAGCAGACACAACATTTGGAATTAACAGCACAATGTGAAAAGATGATAAAAGATGATGTTAAGTAGAATAACATTGCTTTATATTAGTGATGACAGTCAATCCTACTTTCGTGCTTTTATGGAATCAGTAAATAACAATACTTTCAACTGACAATAAATGTCTGTGGCATTTTACACAAAGATAATCAAGCACTTTACCATAATGGTGGTATCATACCTCATCCACATTCAAAGTGTGGTTTAATACAGTATAATGGATTATATGGCCTTTTGCAATCTATAGGACCAGCCAAAATTAGATGTCACAAATTAAAAATCAGTGTTCAAGAGTTTAAAAGTGTATTTATGTACTGTGATCATGACAAAAAACAAATAAGTATGCAAATCAAGTCTATTTTGATCGTCTAATAACAAAGGACGTGCTGCACTTACAGTGAAAACAGCCTTGTGGACGCTTTGACACCAGTGAGCAGCGTCAACATCGCAACCTCAGTATGCCTATGGACACACTGCTGCGCCACTCACACCCATGCAACCGTTCCAGCAAAATGTTGATACTGCCACACAAAGGGAGAGACAAAGAGCAAACGCTGAGGGCTGTTGGATTAACAATGTTATAAAACGAGTACAGCTTGCGAGAGAAACTTCCAGACGTTGTAAATAAAAAAGAATGACCTGTCCCAAACTCACCCCTGAAATGAAAATCACGTGTCCAGATCTAAGCCAGCTTAAGGCACGAATTTTAAATACGAGTGGAAAAAGGTCACCTGTATAACATGAAATGGTTATTAGATATAGTTACCTAGTAAAGCAAACAAAGAGAGAACTCCCTATTAACGATAATGATCTAACGTTCGACTTCCAAGGCAATGGTCACTCCAAATTCTGCAGTGGCCGCGCAACTTCTAAAGAAAGCCAAACGAGCAGTCAAAATAACATTCAGGAGCTCACAATTCACGATCTAGCGAGCTATCGATCCACTTTCGGTTTAGAATAAATGTACTTGTAATCAATTTTTAAAACATATTTAACATGTTATGTAATGTTTAAACGAGCATACATACCTTAGCTTAGAGATAACTAGCCAACTTAGCTGGCTGCATCTAACAAAATGCTCGTGCAAATACGTAGCCTGTAGCAAGTTAGCTTACAAGCTACCACACATCCTTAATTACACGGTAAAAATAAATACAGTCTTCACCACAGCATAGGCTATTGTAAGGTGCAAAAGTTTCTTACCTGGCGCTAGTTAACTGGCAAACAAGCACGCTAGCTCTAGAAACAAGAGCAACAGGGATAGCTAGCTTGTAACGTTATGTAGCTAGTAAAAACCTTAGCTAGTAAAGCTAGCTAGCGAGGTAGTTTGCCATCTCTTAAGCAAATGGTTATCGGATTTTAAATAAGCCATTGTGGCCAACTGATTAGATTAAGATGCTAATGCAGAGATAACGTTAGCTAGTTTGCTAGCAAGCACTTATCAGGCAAAAACTTTTAAATCACTGTGGTGACTGCGGGAACGTTCGTGAGCCTGGTAGCCATCTGGATTGCCAGCAAGATAGTAATCGGACAAGCATGCACTCGCTAGGTAGCTAGTTTACTCAGTTAGCTAGATAGCTAGGCAGCTAACCTAGCCCTAGCTAACTACTAAACAGTTTCTTCAATAGACTTCCGTTTCATGGCCTGTCGACTTATAAAAAGGCGTTTGTGATGTTGGTAAAACTATATTCGGCATTTGACAGTCACGTCCTTTCTTATGGAAGTGTTCAGCTATTTATCAGACAATGCAGACAGTATCAATAGCTAGCTGGCTAGCTACTTACCAGAACAAAGACCACTCTCTCAGACCGTAGCTAAAGTCTTCCCCGACACTCACTCAACTTAAAGTAGGCGACAACACTCTGGTAGAGAACGTACCCCAGCAATGGCCAAAAAACAACGACCTTACTATAAAAATATTATTTAAAAAATCAACTTTCATGATAATCTCTGAACAAAACAACAGGAGGTCAACCCAGATTAAAGTCACTGATTCTTAAAGAAAAAAAAAACCTCAACTTTAAGAGGTTATAGCCTCATCACTATGACAGCAAAATACGCTGACCAAACCTAGACAATTACTACATGCTATTTCTTTTGCGAAACATATTAGCCTTTTTATTTATTTTTATAGTGTGAAGCTTTTATTTACCGCCATCATCTACACGCGCGAGCTGTCACCGACCTCGAGACAACCGAACTATTCGAGGATCGAACCCAAGTCGCTGTGATTGGAGTGAAAGTGATCAATCTTTCTGCAAGCTTTGGCTCCCATTGGTACGTGCAGTGTCGATCATTCCGTCGAGTATTGGAAGGGCTTATAAACGAACTCTGAGCACTTAATTAGCACCGGTTTCGGTGGGGACATTTTTTTATTCTAACGGTGCGTCTTAAGATAATGTGTTTACAGATGCTCCATCTTGAACGATCTCAGGATAATGAATTTGGAACTATTTAAATAAAATGTGATTCTATTTGTGTTAATGCGTTTTAAGTGAAAGCGCCTTTGGAAAACATATTCTCAGTTAGGGCAAAGATGCTAGCTACACGGAAACGCAAAATTGTTATTACATACCCAACTCAGTACGCAGGCCAGCAGGCCAAGCCGGAGCCGGAGACGGACCATACCCGGCGGAGAACAAATACCTCGCTTGCGATTGGTTGCGTCTTTAATGACGACTTTGAGGTGTTCCGCCCACAAATCTGTTTCATCTTTTGCGGGCAATCAGAGGAGTTCATGTGTTGCGATGCATTGTGATTTTTTTATTGTTAGAAGGATCTAGCGGCAACTAGATTAATGAACGAAACCCTTCGTTCATTAATCAATTTGGCAGACGCCATTATCCGGTGCAACATTCAGAGGTTCTGAACACAGATGAAGAACATGGACGGGACGAATCAAGTGGGCTACAAGCTACAGTACAGATCATCCAGGCGCGCAACCCACAACTGTATGCGCAGAGGCGACACGGCACAATAGAATAACATATTTATAAAATTTTAAACAAAAATGTAACAAATCCAGTACATTTAATTAATAACCAAGGGCTGCTTGGGTTACATGTACGCATAGTAGTAAACTGCCCAACCAGCAGGTTTAGTGCTGGTCCAGGTAGGGCGGTCTGAAGTACCATCTGAAAATCTGGCTGCTGTCGTGAGCTCACTTCACCTATTGGAGATGGGATGGGCAAACTGACGACTAGCTAGCACAGGCGCACAGGGTAAAATGCAGGCTGCGAGGAAAGAGGAGAGGCTGATTTAAATCTACAGCATTTTGTTTTAATTGTTGCAATCAAGGTATTAACCCCAGATGATTTCTTGCTTTATCCTCCAAAATTTGAAATTTATTTAACTATTCATTTCAAATTATTCTTCTACAGATCTGCCTCCAGTCCTTTCCATATCTTCTAAGATATTGCTTTGAATTATTTGGTGCATTTCGGCCTTTTCAGGTGATTTACAAGAGGGAAACCAGTGACAAAACTGTAGCAACTGCTGCGTATTTCATTTCTTCACAAAGGATCACTGTTATACTTTACACCTGGGAAACCACAGGTACTTCAAAAATACCTTTATTAGAAATGTGTCCATTTTGGCTGACAAATTCATATATCAATTTAGTATTTTTCAATAACCATAACCCTGTATACTAATGACTGTTTAAGAAACTGAACTTTCAATAACATGCAAACTAAAACACAGTAACAATACACTAACAAAGTTCACCTTGATACGTAAAAAAAAAAAAAAAAACTGATTTAGAAAAATAAACTCTGGAACACAAAATTCCAAATTCTCTGACTCCAAACATTTAAAAAAGCATGTCATTTTGTATTTGCAAATGTCTTTGTGGAAACCGCAGACAACTCAAAATAGTTTTTGTGATAGTCCTTGAAGTAGTCATTACAGGAAAACTGACAGATGTTTCCGTAATTCAGGGTGAATGCGTGCCCAGGTTCCCCGTGGTCCTTGAGTGCCAGACATGTGATTAGCTGAGGTGGTACGAGCAGGTGCAGGCTCCTCTCCTCTGGTATCTCAGCGTACGCTGCTCCCCGGGACCACCTGCTGCTTCCGGACCTTGCCGAACAGTTCCAGGTACTGAGTCATGGTGTCGGTGGACTCCACAGGCACGTAGAGGCCCTCGGCCTTTGTGGTGTAGACGGACGGCAGCTCGGGGATGCTGGGCCCCAGGAAGCTCTGCATGAACTCTTTCATCAGGTTCCAGCAGTCACCAGGCACTACGCAGGGGCAGTACTCCACCTGCACAGACACACAATGCCACAGCCAAGCTTTTATCACCAGAAAGATCTCCCTGCCAGGCAGGAATCCTTCATCCACATTGTTAGAAACAGTGCAGTCGTCCTCTTATTCACTTCCAACTTCCTTCACACTTCTAACACATAGGCTGTGTTCAGTAACAAAGGAAATGCTGTATTATACTGTTACGTTTACTAAAGTAATATTCCGCAGTTTATCATATCATAGCCTAGTTTCAGCTAGTGCTTTTTACAGTGCCTTTAGTTTACCCCCTCATTTTTTAATGTACTTAGATCCATCTCCAATTGACTTGCTCTAATCATACTGACTCCAGGAAGGAAAGGAAAATATCTGCAGCAGGAACTTTATGCCAATGAGCCCAATTATAATCTCCCTCTCTGCAGCACTGAGAAATTAATTTTAGCACATAATGAATTTTGGGCACAGCTGATGAAGCCTGTCACCCAAGAAGTTAAAGGTCAATGAACTGTGCTAACATCAGTTTAAACCAATTTATGTCCTCGTGTATATATATATATATATATATAAATTTTTTTTTTAAAGAATCTTTTTTCAGCAATTTGGGATGCCTGACGGTGTATACACTTATTTTCACCCTCCTGTCCATTAAAGTCCTTGCCTTGGAGGACTGCATTTAATGGGCAGTTGACGCAGACAGACTGCAGCATTTGCCAATGAGAGAAGGAATGCGCTGCTCAGTAAAACTCCACTCCACCGTTGATGCTATGGACAATTGCACATCACCCTGCTGGACTCCTGGCCACAATCAGCACTAGCGTATTTCAGATTTGATTCCTGAGAGCAGGGTGCACCACGGAGCTAGGACTAGCGCTGTGGCTGGACACACCACCCAGGAGGCCAACTCACTATAATGTTTCCCTGCTTTGAAAGCACATGATCCCCCCCCCCCACCCCACAATGAGCTCCCATTCCATCGCTTACCTCCACAGAGATGCCCCGTGCACTGGAGCTCATGGTCACTGTGCCCACCTTTATTAGGAAGTCACAGTACTGGTAGCGGGATCCACGGCTCTCCACCTTGTGGCCTTTGGCGTTCTGGAAGTGACTCTTGAGTTTCACCATCAGCACATCAAAGTTGCCATCAGCGGTCAGGTACGGGCCTCCCTCGAACAGGGCTAAGCAGCTCAGCGGAGTCTCCGTGTTGTGCATGACGTATAAGAATTTGGGAGGCTGACCTGTTAGGGGCAGTGAAAAATTGAATTTTAAGCACAGGGTATATGTGATGAAGATTTCAATCTTAACATTTTAAATGCTGGCAAAAATTCCTTTGAATACATTCACGTGATAATTCGTAAAAGCAATATTTAGAAATTACTGCCTGTTTAAAAAAGGTTTAAATTTGGTGTCAAGGGCTGTGTTCTGATGTATTTACAGGTGTGGGGTTACACACACTGGTACCACAATCTGTTGCAAACGTTATATTGAAAGCTGCCAGTTTAATTTGGGGCATGACATTTTGTTGGAATTTTCAACTCTTACATTATAGAAATTCAGATAGACTTGAAATATCTGAGAGCCAGGTACTGACTAATTTAAACTTTTAACATTAATGTGTAACACTTGCCATTGCTCCAAAACAGACATTAAAAGTCCAACATATAAGGCCTTGTATTTCTCAAAAATAGTCTATGTACATTTTTTTATTCGTATAAGTTCATTTAATTTGCATAAAAACAAATACTCCCAAATTTTCAGCAACCCCCAAAGATTAGTAGTGGAACCTGCAATCTTAAATTAGGTACTGCACAAATGTCCAGTTGGGAATTGAGTTGCAAGATCAATAAAAAGCATTGTATATGTAAGTCACTTGGTAAATGGTAAATGGACTGCATTTATATAGCGCTTTTATCCAAAGCGCTTTACAATTGATGCCTCTCATTCGCCAGAGCAGTTAGGGGTTAGGGGTTAGGTGTCTTGCTCAAGGACACTTCGACATGCCCAGGGCGGGGTTTGAACCGGCAACCCTCCGACTGCCAGACAATCGGTCTTACCTCCTGAGCTATGTCGCCCCACTTCCCCAGTTGGAAATTCCCCAGCTGAATATTAGAGTTTAACTGAGAACAGGACCAAAGTTTTGTGCTGGTAGCTATCAATTTGTATCATGTGCTTTTGGATATTTTACATGTCTGGCAACGTTAATGACGCAGACAGGCATCGGTCCTCATACCACTGGTGTTGCCGGCTGCATGGTACGTCTCACAGTCCACACAGAAGTTTCCCTGCTTCACTGCACCGAGCTGTTCCAGTTTCCTGTGGAGAATGTCCACTGTCTGCTGCACACTCTTCCCCTCTGCCACGGGCACTTGACACACACTTGAGGAAGAGATGAGGGGATGGATAGAGAAACAGAAAGGGGGGATGAGTTAAAGAATTCTCAAAGTGACATGATTTGGTTAAGCCAATTTCTGCCTTTACACTGCAGTGCATTTTGAGACAAATATGCAAGATAACCTCTGGTTAAAGACTCTTTAAGCACAATTATCAGTTTCCCACATTATACTAACAATGCTTTAATTTAGCCCCGAGTTAAAAAAGCAAAAACATGAAGTAAAGAATTTGTGTCACCTCCTATAGCTCACAACATATTTTAGCTGTGATTTTTAGACCATGGATGGATCATAATAACAGTTGTTAGAACATTATCAGCCAATCCACAATCTATAAATATCAATGAGATCTGCTCCCTTGAAAGCGAAAATTGTACTGCTGGCTTGCCTACATCAGTTATGGAACTTGAGGTAACAGGCTAGTTATTCGTTTTACCAGCTAGCTTGCACAGTTGCTTTGTTCCTAAGCAAACAGATAGATCACTAGTATAATTATAGACACGCAACATTTATTGGCCTGATAATAAATTATATAAATCAATTTTAGATTTGTATGAGCGTATCTCACCAAGTCACCCCCATGTTTTCTTTGAGACGCACAATGACGTTCACCCTTTGAAGGAACGCTACTGGCTACGATTGCTTCCTGTGGGGAAGAGGAAATGACGTACTGACTTACAAATCACAAAAAACACGCTAATTTATTATTATTAGGCATTGCCGAAGGGATTCAGCTTTTTATCGCATCTTTTTATACATTATCTCAATTTCATAGATTAACGTATCAAATAAAGTGATCTGCACTCGAGCAGACCGACGAGTTGAACGTGCTCTCACACGCTGATTCAGGATCAGGTAGGTAACATTAATTTCGATCAGAGTAGTTTTGAGTAAATCTACCAAACTGACCTAGAATCAGTTTTCGACCTTCCTGTTACGCCATCTTTAATGAGGGCGAGAGGCAGCGCTTCGGGGTTCTGAACACACGTGTGTGAACTCTCCGTGTACATTAGCTTGCTGGTTAGCTATCTGCCCATGAACTGCCTTGTGTGGCTTAGTAAAAATCTCCCATATCGTACTGAATACTATCTAGAATAATAGCAAATTACCTTAAATCGGAATACAGAAATGCCGAAAGTGAAGAAGTCCAAAGGTGGAGGTGGGGAGAAAAGAGGAGTCACGGTGGCTCTTGCTGACCAGATACTACAGGGGGACGCGGTGAAGGCAAGTGGCCGGGTGAAGAGCAGGGATCGCCGGGAAGAGGATGAAGACGAGTACGTGGATGAGCGGTTGTCGCGAAAGATCCTGGAGCAAGCACGAATACAACAAGAGGAGCTTCAGACAGAGTATGGGCTGGGAAAGCCTGATATCAAGAAACAACCCTCCACTGTTTTGGGTGAGTTAACTGTTTCTTTTCTGATTTCATTAGCTAGCTGGATATATGCATAGCTTGCGTTCTACACGGACCCAAATACGAAAGCCTGTTGCATATACAAACATTCGTTATGAATACGACTAACTGCAGTATGTCCACAGGTTCTGGCTCTCAGGATTTGGACTCCGATGAAGAGTGGCCAGCACTCGGCCAAGCAGGTGGTGACGATGACGGGGAGTGTGGGACAGAAGTGGAGGTGGATCCAGATGATGAGAAAGCCATACAGATGTTCATGAACAAGAACCCCCCACTCAGGTACAGTACTAATTCGACCCGAAATTACCTGGCTTCTCTAGGTATTTGTTTGAGTAATTCCCTCCCTGTCTGGCCCACATAAAAATATGAAAAAGAAAAACTGAACAGGGATTCAATTAAATAAATACTATATATTAAATGGTTTGAAGAGTCCATAGTACACCTGGAAGCTTTAGGTGGTGGAAGGTTTAAAGTTAAATGTTTTACAACTTCATACTTTGTACCTTTATTGTAACAAAATTAAAATAATGCTTCTTTATTTTGTATTGGCTCAATATCCCATTTTAGAGTGTGGAAATGATGCAGTACTAGTATTGCATTGGTGACTAAATATATGGTCAAGACCGAACTGGATCAATTGATATTAGGTGTATCCCCACTCTGCACATAGAACTGCTGTACCAGAATGAGCAGATGCAGAATAAGGGGCAGTAGTTATTTGCCACACTGATCTTTTCTAAAGTGAAGGACTCTTGATGTGCTGGCAGGCGAACCCTCGCTGACATCATCATGGAGAAGATAACCGAGAAGCAAACAGAGGTGGGAACAGTGATGTCGGAGGTTTCGGGGTGCCCCCTTCCCCAGCTGGACCCCAGAATCACTGAGGTGTACAAAGGCGTGAATAAGGTACAATGAGGCGTAATGGTTATCTTGTTCCACTGAACAAGCACAGAACCCCTTACAGCTTGTCTTTCGTTATCAAGAAAGTCAAGTAAGTGGTGACTGAACATCGAATGAATCTCTCTGTCCAGGTTCTGTCAAAATACCGCAGTGGGAAACTACCAAAGGCTTTCAAGATCATCCCAGCGCTGTCAAACTGGGAACAGATCCTGTACTTAACTGAGCCAGAGACCTGGACTGCTGCAGCCATGTACCAGGCCACGAGGTGTGTGTGCGCGTGTGCACCAGTGTATGTGAGAGAGAGAGGGAGAGAGAAAAGATACAAACAAGTAATGCTGAAAAGGTGTCAGTAGTTCAGCAATTTCACTTTATTAAGGCTGATTAATTTGTCCATCAGGAGTTCTAAATGAATTCCAGAGTATTTGCATAATTACATAATGCATCTTTCAGTTACTGCACAGTACCAGTCATGTCATGCCAATTCAGACTGAAGCAGATGTACACATTTACCCTGGGCCCCCTGTACTCCCACATACACACTCAAGCAGTGTTACATATTTTCCATTCTTAAAACTGAAATTATAATTGTCAGCAGCTAATGGGCAGATCAAGCCTTTGATCTGTGAAGTCCCAAGATTATGCCAGTTTTACATTCCTACACAGTTAAATTTACTTTACTTGGGTGAGTTAGTAAGAATGTAATAAACGGGTTACTGAAGGGCTGTCTGCACTTCTCTCCTGCGTAGGATCTTCTCCTCCAACCTGAAGGAGCGCATGGCCCAGCGCTTCTACAACCTGGTCCTGCTCCCACGCGTGCGGGACGACATCGCAGAATACAAACGGCTCAACTTCCACCTCTACAGCGCGCTGAAGAAAGCGCTTTTCAAACCGGGAGCGTGGTTCAAAGGTGAGAGAAGGCAGGCCGTTTGGCAGGGATGTGAATCTCTCTCTCTCTCTGTCTCTCCCCCTCACCCTCAGTCAGCATGAATGGCTCTGGCATTAACACGGTCTCTCTTGTGCCCAGGAATCCTGATCCCACTGTGTGAGTCTGGGACTTGCACTCTGAGAGAGGCCATCATCATCGGCAGCATACTCACCAAGTGCTCCATCCCTGTGCTCCACTCCAGGTACTGTCGAGAGCCAGGCCTCCTATTGCAAACATTCATAAAGAGATCCACGTGCAGAAAAATTCTGATTTTGTGTAGGCCAGCACCTAGGCAAATGGTAAAAGGTACTCAACAGCCCATATGTGTAAAATTTTAAAACTGGGCCTAGAAAAGGTATCCTTATATGGTAAACATATATGCCTGAAGTTTTAAATAATTACTGCCTTTATAGTATACAGTGGGGGGAAAAAAAACATTTCTATTCACATAAGCATGACGTGACATTTCATTCACTCTCATGTATATTTGAAAGGGATATGCCAGTTTACACAATCCATGTTTCCACAGCGCTGCCATGCTCAAGCTGGCTGAAATGGAGTACAACGGCGCCAACAGCATATTCCTGCGCCTGCTGTTGGACAAGAAGTACGCCCTGCCTTTCCGAGTGCTGGACGCCCTGGTCGCCCACTTCCTGCGCTTCCGCACCGAGAAGCGCGCCCTGCCCGTGCTGTGGCACCAGAGCCTGCTCACCTTGGCGCAGCGCTACAAGGCCGATCTGGCCTCCGAACAGAAGGTGGCGCTGCTGGAGCTCATTAAAATCCAGACGCACCCGCAGATCTCTCCCGAGGTCCGGCGGGAGCTGGTGAACTCGGAGGCACGTGACCAGGAGACCGCCACCCCCGTGATGGCCATGGACTGAGCGTGGGCGTGGCTCGCACACTCTCACCAGCAGAGTCCTACAGCGCTCTGTCGAGTTGAGAGACGGAAGCTCCAAGGCATGCTTTTAAGTGCCTTGCCATGTTACAGCCAGAACATTTTCTGAAATATTTGTTCCAGCCTAGTCTTTTGTGGGCATTGCTGGGTCCGAACAGAATGAGGCAAATCACGAAAAAAGTGATGTCATACTTGATATTTAATAAAATATCACAAGCTTTTCCAGAACATTAAAATATAAAGACGGGTGCAGATGCCTTTGGTAAGAGAACCATTTCGGGAAACTGTTGGGGACCCAGCAGACAGTAGGCATCACATCAGGCAAATATATATATGGTCTGTTTTTTTTTCCTGTGATGCAAGAGACGGGTATTGAGGTCATTTTGGTAGACACAGCAACCACACACCCAAATATTAAATAATGGCCATAATATACATTTTATCTCAAAAATATGCCGTGTGGATATAGTATGTTGACATTTCTGCTAGGCTATAAGTTGAGTGTGCAGTCCTTATCTCAGTATAGTAAGGGAAATGGTGGAATTGATCACAATGCAGTTCCCTGAAATCCTAAAATACAGTAATAACCAAATCACACATATCAACACACAGACAAACAGAACATTGGCAGGAGACAGTGAGTGACTGGATGTGAGTGAAGATGTTAAATAAAATTGTACACCTTGAAATGACAACTGTTCATGTCTCCAGTTTCAGCTGCTTTGCAGGTTTATGCTTTCAATATAACAGCGCATTTGCAGGAGTTACACTTTCCCTGTGGAATACCATTTGAAAATTGAGTAAATTCATTCAATAATACTTTTGAATTAGAAAAGTACATTTATGTAACACTGTGCTATCTTCAATTAAGCAGTATTACATCACAGATCAAATTAATTTAAGGAGACAACGGTTGTTATGTGTGGCATTATTACTGTGAACAAGATTTGAATGCCAAATGTACTACTGGATGAACGATGTCCGAGACACACAGACAATTTGGTCAGATGAGCTCATTGCTACCACTTCTAAAGACTTCTGTAAGAATTATCAGACAATACAGGATTTCCAAGTACCTTGCCGTTCGAGTATATTCCCAATTTCCCCAGCAGAGGGTGAGCTGTTGGTACTCAACCAGTGCTCAACACTGCACTGGTTGTGCACAACTGTCTTGGTGCACAATTCGCCAATAGATGGCGGTGGTCTCAAAGATCTCGTACTACGACGATGAAACTTGAAAATTCCACGAGTGATGAAAATGACAAAAATGAACTGGGAAGTAATCGAATATACTTACATAGAATTAATCGACTAATGATTTCATAGAGTCAACCTCCAGTTTAATACAGTGGTGCAGATTAAATAAGATAGTTTACTACCAGGCCAACATCACAAACGTGCAATCAATAAAGATACTTCACACTCTTTTGTTGGTTAGATAAATTCTCTAGACTAATATATGACATCTGATACACGAAAAACTTCTATTACATAGACCATCATGTTCTCTTGGGTGCAATATCCAACATAGTAGACAGGCAGGTGCTGGGGACAGGTGATAGTGTGAGCTCGATGTTACAGGTAACAGAAAAGATTGAAAAGCCACATAAACTTGAGGAGGAGCACTCCTGCAGTATTATGTTCAACAAAGGTTAAGTATGCATGATTTATTATAACCTAAACGATAGCGTTTACAGCCCGATTCGGTCCTCAAACGTGTGCAAAGTTACACACTTACCTTGACTTCGTTACTTGAAATAACGCACGAACCAACTTTCTCTGATTTTTCTCAGAAAAATCATTGGACATTTAAATAGCTGTGTTTGTTTATAGTTTGCACACAACACAACTTTACCATTGCAAATGGAGAGAGCGGAAGTCGGGGAAAACCATGTAGCCAAAAACCGGATATAGCACTCAGGAAACGAGAGGAAGGCCTATCGACGCTACTTTCATCAATTTGATAAATATCGCCAGTGAATAAATACGTTAGTCTAGTTATCATACATATATAACCAGGCAAATATCTGTAAATTGCAGTTGTTTATTTATTTACCATACTCACAGCAACAATAAGCGCTTGGTAAATTGCAGTTTAGCAAAGAAGTCGATCCACCCTATTCGCCGTAGATTTTTCCTGCGAGTGACATATCGGTTACAGAGCGTATCGTATTGGTATTGGGTGAAGATTGACTGTATTTAGTTATTGGCACCGGTAAAGTCGTCTCGGTTTGTTGGCCAGTATTAGCTAACGAATGGAGCTAATGTGCCTTGAAGATTGTAGGTTCAAATCAACCCCAGTAAACTGCCCAACTCCTAGTTTCTCCGCTGTAATTAGGGCCCGTTGCGACCCTAGTCTCATCGAGGACAGCCGGACTCTGCATAACCTGTTGGCTCTAGAGAAGAGACACTGGGCCCCACAGTCTTACTTTGGCACAATTCAGACAGACATTCAGCCTTACATGAGGAGGATACTAGCAGTATGGATGTTACAGGTATGAAACAGTTACAAGATGGCAAGTTATTCATGCTGTCAAAATGGAGTATAACGTTTTCGGTGGACTAGCTACTGCGGCTAGCGAAGTGGTTTTACAGGGCAGTAGTTTCAACATCCTGCCAATCGATTGGCAAAATTTTAATTTGAGAAATCACTGATTTGCAAGTAAAATTGTTTCTACTGTGTCTGACAGGTGTGTGAAGAGCAGAAATGTGAAGAGGAGGTGTTTCCATTGGCTATTCACTATCTGGATCGTTTCTTGGGCCATTTCCCTATGCCTAGGACTCATTTGCAACTGCTAGGCACTGTCTGCATGCTCCTAGCCTCAAAATTACGTGAGACGGTTCATCTGAGCGCCAGTAAACTCTGCATCTACACAGACAATGCCATCTCCGTCTCCGAGCTGCTGGTGATTTCTGTTATATTTTTTGTATCAACATGGTTTGAAACCTTTGTTTAAAAGTAAAGGTCAGGTCAGGATCACAGGGGTGCTGAGCCTATCCCAGCGTACATTGGGTGAGAGACAGGAATACACCCTGGACAGGTCGCCAGTCTATCACAGGGCACACACACACCATTCACTCACCATTCACTCACACACTCTTACCTATTGGCAATTTAGAGTCTCCAATTAGCCTACGTGCATGTCTTTGGACTGCGGGAGGAAACCGGAGTACCCAGAGGAAATCCACACGGACACGGGGAGAACATGCAAACTCTAAGACCCCGGCTGGGATTCGAACCAAAGACCTTGCTATGAGGTGACAGTGCTACCCACTGTCGCCCAGTCTATTTTATAAACGGCAATAAATATGAATTAAATCATGCTAAAACAGGTCGTTGTTGGGTGGCTCATTCGGTTAAGGAGCTGTTTTAGTGTGTGGATGGTGCTTTGTCCAGTCCATGCCAGTGCCAGCCATGATAAGAAGCTACCCAGGACAGCATGCAGGGAGGGGCTTCAGTGTGTCCGACTCTGAGTGGTTTAATATTGTTTGTTTCGTAGGGGTCTGTGTGCTTTTTTGCGCTATCCCAAATTGACAAGATTGAGACAATGAACATGACAAAATTAGTAATTCCAAATGGGAAGAAACTTGCTACAAGGAATATAACAAACAAATACAAAATATTTCAAAGTTACAGATTTTTGTGAGTATAATCCAAGCTAAGAATAAATAAAAAGAAGAAAACCAGATATATGTACGGTTACTTTATGTGTACAATGTCTGTGTTGTACATCAGAGAGCTGGGCTGGAAGTGACAGTTTGCTCAGGACACACAGAATTTAAAGGGGGGCTCTGTACACCTGGAGAGAGAAACAGTTCCTGAAGCCCATGTAATGGCTCTGCAATATGTGTGTGTGTGTGTTTTACAGCAGTGGGAGCTGGTGGTGGTATCCCGGCTGGACTGGGATCTGGCATCAGTGCTGCCCTCTGACTTCCTGGAGCATATTTTGAAATGCCTTCCCATCATGCCTTGCAGCCTCCACTTATTGCGCAAACACACCCACTCTTATGTTGCACTGGCAGCCACAGGTAGGCTTGGCAGCTACATTTTTTCTCACATTGAATTTAAAGGGAACCTCTTATAAGATTGTTTTTGTTGTTCTAATTCAATATTTACACTTTTTGTAATAATCAGTTTCAGTCTGTAAATTAAACATGAGGAAAAACATAAGGAACACTTGTGAAATATCTGGAAACGATTAGATTCTGCTTATCTAGAATACATTTCACAAGTAGTGCCATATGTGATTAAATAAATATGAATGAATAACGTATGAATGAAATAATTTCTCTTGGATTCAGGTCGGAGCAGACTGCTGAGATGTGACACTTGCACTTTCTGTTTTCAGAGTCTAGGTTTTCGGTGTTCCTGCCTTCCACGATCGCCAGTGCCTGTGTGGCGGCTGCTGTTCGCCGTCTCAAGATCCTGGACGCTCCGCTGTCCTGCAGTTCACTAATGGAGCTACTTGCTGACTTCTTGGATTCCGATGCGGTGAGACCAGGGTTGCTGACGTTCATTCCCTTTCAGCGCTGCTATCTGAAACCACCTTGTCAGGGTGGGGTGTTCTGCTAATAGTCGTTGTTCTCCGTGCTGTGGTCTGGAATTTAATCCTGACCCTGCCAGTGGCGAATGTGGCGGACAGCCACACAGGGTGGCATATAAAGGGGGGGAGCTGAAACCTTCCCAGGGTGGGTGGGTTTCAGTTGGCAGGGCTGTCAGGGTCTTGTCTAATAGGGGCAATTTCTCTGGTCAGTAGGGCACACCACTGCTCGACTGCGCAGTGAGAATGCGCGTGCTTGTCTGCATCCTCCTAAACTCACAGAGGACATTGCAGTGATGGAATGGCTTTTTTCACTCACTGACTGGCTTCTTAATAAAGTTCCAGCTGTGACCTGTGTACATTACAGGCCCAGTTCCACAGTTGGTCTGTTAAAATCGGGTGAGAAAAATCATATCACAAAAGTGACCTGAAATAGCATTCAGCTGCAATGCAGTGACGTAACTTTGATGTTGTTTTTGATGGAAGTGGCAGTGTGCTGTCAGCATGATGGGTATTTGGATAATGAAGTTGCAATTAAGAGATTAAATGCAGCGTTACGTAATATAATCGTCACGCCCCGTCCGCAGGGCACTCTCCACTCCTGTTTAGATCAGCTGGAGGTGATGCTGGAGCACAGCCTCCCGCCCTGCGCCACGGCCGTGGGGGCCAGCCCCCCAGAGACCCCGGTGCCCCACATCCAGGGCATGCACCGGTGGGCCTGCACCCCCACCGACATCCAGGACGTCCAGTTCTCCCCACGGGGAAGGTCGCCCTCTAGGTCGTCCGATCGGTCCCCATCTAAATAAAGACAGGCTGGTAAGAGGTGGAGGGGCTGTCCAGAGGGCAAGCCAGGAAGAGAAAGAGGATGACGGGAGAGGACAATGGCGGAAGGAGTCACGCTTTCCCGCCTCTTAAAGCAGGTTTCACACAGTCCTAGTTGGGGCACTCCGTTTGCTGTACAACTTGCGCTAAAACATGGGAGGAGGGAAAGAAAAGGGGAAAAATGAAGAAAAAGGCCCTTTGTTAGTTTTATTGTGTAGACCAAATACAGTAATTGATTGAATTTGAGAAAAGATGCTCACAGTTTCTGTTCTGTTACATTGTCAAGTTCTTCCTGGACAGCGGTAGTGTTATATAATTCTTGGCGGGTTTTTACGTGAACATTGTCCATGCAAAATAAATCAGTTGCTCTGTGCGTTTCAAGTTTAATTATATGGGTGCAATAGAAAGTGGCTTTGGATGATAACTATTAACTTGAATGTAATTTCTATGCTTGATATGGTTTATGATGTTTTTGCACAGGTGCAGATATTTGCAATGCATCAAATACATTGCTCTCTGAATGCTTGCTCTTTTGTTCTGTTTGTTAAATGAATTGTATGGTTAAAATGCTGCTTTTCATTTTACCTTCAAATGTCATTTTGAAAAAAGCAACCAAAAAAACTGCAGTCATAAGAATTGTATACAGAATGAAAACAAAATATTGCAGAAGTAAAATTAATTCACTGTTTTACCTACTAGTTAGAATTTTATAGTTAAGCAATAAAGTCTATAAAGCAACAAAGTGTCTCATGTTAACAACTGAAATATCATGACCTGGCATTGTGCCCTAAGGATAGAGATGAAAGGGGCATTGTGTTTTGGAGGAACGGTGGGTTGAAACCATCCCTGGCTCATGCTCAAGTGATTGGCAGGTAAAACTAACAGTCACAGGGGGAGCCGAGGGCCCCACCTCGGATTTTGGGTCGCACGAAATGATCTCGCATTGGGCCCCACCGTCCCAGGCCAGCCCATTCCTGCACAATTGCAGCACAATTTTTTGAGGGCCCCAGTCAGTCAGGGCCCTTGGAGTCTTCCTGACTCCCACCCCCCACCCCCCCCAGAGCACCACTGGGGGGGTGCCAGAACCGGGTTTGAGAACCCCTGAATTAGGCAGCCTTCTTTACACAACCAGAGACTATGCACACTGCCGGATACTTCAGTTCTGGTAAACGTGACTGCCCTACTTGCAACTTCCCTTTCTCTGTATTGCATTAATTGGGTAAGTATACAACATAAAATGTCTTTTTTTTTTTTGTAAGTTTCACAAACAAGTTCCCATTCTCTACTTTCGATGCAGATGGACACGTGCCCATCCACCAAGGACTGGGTCCTGTTGAATATTTACCATTTTTTGGGCTGGACATAACGATTTATTTCCTATCAGCAAACTTGAGCAAACAGACTCTTCTGTTGTTAATAAATGTTCAAAAGCTAGTGGGTGCCATTTGAAAGGATAAACATGAAAGGAAATCTAGGGCCAGAGCAAACGATAGCATTGGCCACACCAAGGCCATACTGTAGGAACTCAGTGCAGCATGTCATAAAATAGCCCAATAACTGCCTAAAACAACCAGAGAAAGTAATGCAGTACTCACTGGCACCTAGGCCTGGTGTGACCGCTGGACTGGCATTTTCCTGCCAAGTTGCTGCTACTATCTCCAGCTCATAAAGTTGTATTCAGTATAATTAAGGCCATAAATGTTTCAGTGTAGGTCAGGAAACACAGCATGACCCTATTTTGGAATTTTTCATTTTATGATTATTGTACTGACCCATGCTGGATCAGTAAAAGTAGACAAAACCACACTGAGCATTTTGGGAAATTGGAAAAACATATAAAAAGTGGTCACATTTAGATTCTTCTTCCCAACTATTTGCTTTTATCCTGGGTTACCAGTCCCAAATCTGAATTTATGAGGGCGACAGATATGGTATGTTCATTTTATCATTTATTGTAGAAAATGTTGACCATTTTGATTCCTACTGATGGGGAGGACTTAATTTGATGTATATTGCAGTAATACATACAAGTTTGGAATGGGGGAGGGGGGGGGCATACAAGTAGAATGGCAATTAATGATCATCATCTCTAAGACTCTTTCTTGGCATTTTATTTTACCATTAGAAGCTTAATGATTGGAGGTTGTTTTTATCCTAGCTTCCCTTCCTTAAAATGCCAATTTATACATAATGAGGCATTTCAGTGGGTCTGTAGGATACTTCTCCTGCTCTTGTCAAGAAACGAATAAGACTTGTTTAAGAATTGCATTCTGTTTTATTGATGGAATATCCACAGGCCAGACAGACGATCACAAACGTCTGTGGCTGTGTGCACAGAATAAAATGCAACATGCAGTAATTGGTGTAAAACACTGTTAAACAAATTTCTCAACAATTGCATAAAAATCTGTTTAATAGTATTGACTAAATTCTTAAGAAGGCACAACCGAAATCTGGATTGCAATTCAAGGCCCTTTAAGGCACAAGAGTGTATAACCAAACCTTTCCCATCGGTACCTATTATCAGATCTACGTGCAACCGAAACAAACCTTTACCCTCTGTCCTTGTTATGCAATAAAGAGATAAAGCCACATTGGTATTTGGCTAGACTGTTCTACAGTTGCTATAAAGGCAAAACATTAACCCTGTCCCACATATGGTATATGGATCCCATATGTGGGACTTGTATTCCCTTTCCTTCAAAGATTCACATCCTTGGTACACACTGCCTACTTCACTCATCTCTTAATTACACACAGGACATCTGCTTTCCCAACCTTCTGCAAATGCAAGCTTTTTTTAAAAATCGCTCACTGTCTGAGATTCCTGTTCAGGTGAGCGTGTCACAACCCCCCTGATCTTTGTGTATGCATACACACTCGCATCCTGAGCCCAGTTGTAGCAGAGCTTTCAGTGGTCAGACTAATCAACCGCACACTTGGGTGAAGGTCACGTTTTGTTTAAAACAGTACGGATGATGTTAAAAAGGTTACCCTTTGCGTTCAAACAAGGTCTTTGGTAAAGATAACGGTTAAAGTAACTCCCCCTTTGAAGACTAATGGATGGTTTCACTTGCGAGTCAAATTTTAAAATAAAATTCAATATTAAAAAAAGGTACAGGTAAATTACAGCATGACAAATGGACACAAAATTCAGTTCAAGTGACACTCCAGACAAGCATCAAATAGACACCCTCTCATTGAGATCCAATAGTGATTAATCATTTTGCTTTTCTTTTCCAAAAAGGGGCTTTTTCCACGAAAGGTTGGAAGGGAGCAGAAGTTGTGATGGGTGTACCTAAACACATAGTAAAGGCTACATAAAGTCAATTTGAGTATAGAAATACTGAGAATTAAATGCAAGCAGATTCAATCTGCCTGCTTGTTTTACAGTTTGAATAAATCCACGAATGTTTCAAACTCACCCAATTTTACTTCTGCATAAAAATAACTTGATTTATTTTCCTGAGATTCATTGACTTCTCACACTGCTACAACATTTTAAGAATGAAAAGGTACATTCTGAAAAAAAAACTACTGGATATCAATAGGAAGGTGAAAGCATTTTCCATGTCTTCGAAGTGATAATGGTAGACCCTTCTGTCATGAGCCTAGTTTTTGGTACCGTTTGTGCATGACAGAAGTAAACTGACAGAATACTACGCCATCCTCAAAAAGATCTCCCCGCTATTGGCTAACCCCAAACCACCATCCAATTCCAGTCATCACGGCCCCAAAATACCTCAGTTCAACAAGTCTCTTCGGGCATTGCGGCCCTCAATGTGCAGTTAGTGATGCCGCCCTCCCTCCTGTTTGTCTCACTGTAAGTGTCACAGTGTCTTTAAGTAAAGGCAGATTGGCCCGGGGTTCTCTCTAGTGTCCACAGGCCTCCACAGCCCGCCTGTACGTCTCGGTCACGTTTTCACAGTCGGTGATGGAGAAGGCGCTCTCTGCCGTCCTGCTCTGGTAGCAGCGCATGTCCCACAGGTTCTGCTGCCGGTCCCCCTCCCCCTCGCTGTCCCTCAGCCCCAGCAGGTCGTCGGCGGAAACGCAGCCGCGCATGCCGACGCCGCCCCCGACCCCCCGGCTCCGCTCGACGGGGGGGGCCAGCCCCCGGCGCTCGGGCAGGTCCAGCATGTCGAAGGACTCGGAGGAGAGTATGCTGTCCTCGCTGGCGGCCCCGCCCGGCCGCGCCCGCACCCCCCGCTGGGCGTCGGACGCCAGCTGGTCCAGGGAGCCGAACTCCTGGGGGCGGCCGGTGGAGAACTTGCCGTGCCGCTTGAGGATGCCCTTGCGGCGCGGCGGGCTGGCGGGCGAGGCGGGGGCCTGGGGCGTCTGGGCCGAGTCGCTGCTCTCCGGCGAGGAGGAGTAGTAACCCGACTCCCGCTCGATCGGCTTCTTCAGGATGCCCTTCCGGGGGAGCGAGACGGAGGAGGGGGGCGAGGGAGAGGGAGAGGGGGCGGACGAGGGGGGCGAGGGGGAGGGGGCGGAGGAGGGGGGCGAGGGGGAGGGGGCGGGGACGGGGGCGGGTTTCGTGTTCTCGCTGCTCAGCGGCTCGTTGAGGTTCTTCTGCTTCAGGCTGCCCCGCTTCTTCAGGATGCCCTTAAACGGGCGCGCGGAGGTGCCGTCCTGCATCGTCTGGGAGACGTTGTTCTCCTTCCGCGACCTCCGCAGGGAGCGCTGCCGGACCACGTCGCCGCCCCCTTGAGGCCGCAGCAGGCAGCGCACCTTGGAGCCGTTCTCCAGCAGCGGCCGCGAGTTCCTGCGCAGCCAGCTGGCGATGCTGGACAGGCCGCCCGCCTGGGGCGCCACGGCGACCGGCTGGTCCGCCGCGGGGTCGCCGTCGCCGGTCAGGGGCCCGCGGTAGCCCCAGTTCAGCCACCAGTGCCTGGAGATCTCCTCCAGCGTGGCCCGCCGGTCCGGGTTCACCATCAGCATCCAGCGGATGAGGCCACAGGCGTCTGCGAAGGGGGCGGGGAGGAGGGGGTCAGAGCGCTCAGGGAACAGGCCTACACCTCACTGCTGCCCCATTCCGTATAAAGTGCTCCAGCCTAAACCTCACAGCTGCCCTGTTCTACCTACAGTACATCACAGTGACTTAGCAGACGCTCTTATCCAAGAATAAAAAAAGGCAATATCACCAAGGCACAAGGCTGATTAATAATCAATATGTGTAAATGTTAGCTTAACAAACAACAATTCGTATTGTAACTAAAGAAAGTACAACTGGTCAGATAACCTGGCTTTACACAGCTATCATTTTAACGTTATCCAGGAGGAGATCCAAAGAAAGCAAGAGAATAAGAAGAGTTATCTACCTAAAGGGGATCTGGGGAGCCATGGTGCAGTTTAATCTACAGTATTCAAAATTACAACTGCCGATTCAGCCATTGGCGAGCACTCAGTTTGCCTGATATCCCCTTACCAACGGCACACATAAGTTTCGGTGCTGGACAGAAAGGGGGGAGTTGGGCCGCTGTTTTGCGGCTGCACTGCTCACCGGAAGGCTTGGCAGGCTTGCGGTAGTTGCCGGCGCTGATCTGCCGGATCAGGTTGCGGTAGTCCTGGCCGTCGAAGGGCATGGCGCCGTGCACCAGGGTGTAGAGCAGCACCCCCAGGGACCAGCTGTCCACCTCGGGGCCCTTGTACGGCCGGCCGTTGACGATCTCCGGCGAGGCGTACAGCGGGCTGCCGCAGAAGGTCTGCAGGTACTCGTCGCCCCGGTACAGGTTCGAGAGCCCGAAGTCCGCGATCTGAGGGTCAGAACGGGCGGGCGGTTACGGGCCGCGCTGCGTACGACGGGCGCAACTTAACGCGGGACACCCGAACGCCGCTCCATCTGAGAATGACCCTACTGCCATGGCAAAACAAGGTGAATGTTCGGCAATTTACTAAAGCAGAAGTTTTTACAAGTACAGCAATTTAAGTACCTTCCTCAAAGGCACAACGGCAGCTCCCCGGCTGGGAATCGAGTCCACAGCCTCATTTCCCAAACAAATGCACCATTTTGCTCCCCTGGGCCCATCTACTGATATTTTTTAGTCAACAGGAAGCAGTGTTGCTGAAGGGAAAATGTATTTGCGTAAAGAGAGAAAAGCTAGAGTGGTGGTGTGGGAAAGCTTCAGGTGTGTAGAGTGAGAGATGAGCTTCAGATGTGCAGAGTCAGAAATGAGCTTCAGGTGTGCAGAGTGAGATGTAAGCTTCAGGTGTGCAGTGTCAGAGACGAGCTTCAGGTGTGCAGAGTGAGAGATGAGCTTCAGGTGTGCAGAGTGAGAGGTGAGCTTCAGGTGTGCAGAGTGAGAGGTGAGTTTCAGGTGTGCAGTTGTAGGGAGATGGGCTTCAGGTGTGCAGAGTGACCGGTGAGACTCCCTCACCTTCACATTCCCTTGTCCATCCAGAAGAATATTCTCCAGCTTCAGGTCTCTGTGCACGATTCCGTTCTGCAGAGAGAGGGGAGAGGCAATGAGCTGCAGAGGCCTTTCCTCTCCCACCACACTGCCCTCTGGGCCTTCAGGCAAACAGCCCAGCAGGTTTTACACCTCAGCATGGGACAATTACAGCTGCTCGCTCAGTCCTGAACAGAGGTGCTCCAGAGGGAGTAAAAACCAGATAAGTTCCTGCTTTGGGACAATTAAACAAATGAGGGTAGCAGACACTACTGTGGAGTGAAACCAAGCCCAAAGTCCTAGGGAGGCTTTCTGTTGGTTTTAGCAAATATGCATAGATATGTATAAATATGCCCATTGTTCAGATTTGGTGTGTTTGGTAAGTTTATTTCCTATAAACCAGAAAAAATTGCAACATGAATGTCCATGCTGAGTAACTAATAATACTTAATAACTCTTTCCTGTGTGCCCTCCTAGACTAAACAGAAGAGAGGCACATCTCCAAGTAGGCTGCAGTTTTATCTTTATATATCAGTTAGGTCCCATTGAAGATGTTTGTCCACTATGTACACTTCATTTCTGCCTGCTACTAAAAAAACAGCAGTTTGGACATTTTAGGGTGAGAACGGAATCCTCGGAGCAGAGGGGAGCTGTGCATTCCAACCCGGGCCCATTATCCCGCACGCTAGGGGGGCATACCTCACCAGCCAGAGGAGCTTAAATTTAGCCGTCCCTCCGGCCCGACAGACAAAAATGCAGGTCAGTTCCATTGTCTGTCCCCTCTTCAGCTTTAATCATCCAGGACATTAACCGCAGAGCCAATAAGGACAGACAGTGCTAGCGCTAGAGAGGGTACAAACAGGTCTGCCAAAAAAACCTCACCTAAAACCGAGCCACTAAACAACAGAAAAAAACACATCCCTTTATACTTTTATATTAAGTCTCTGTGCTAATACATTTAAATACTCTAGATGGAAGTGTATTTGCTGATAATACATAATTTAAATTAAAGTGAATCTAGAATTATTTGCAACTATTATTACTATTGTTTTTTTTTTTTTTTACATACTCTAACCGCACCATCATACTGTAAATGTCTTGCATTGTCATCCCAAATGTCTCACGCTGGTGCCAAATTAGTGTAAATGGAAAATGGAATTCACGTGGCCTAATTAACATCTTCCCAAACTCGCGTGGTGCTTCACTTCTGACAACGATTAGGAGGGGGTGTGAAATGGCTTTACGCTCTCACAGATCAGCCCAACTTGGATCACACTCACAAGCAACGTGAAGAATCGGCACTGGATAACAGACAATGGAACTGACGGTCACCGCGGAGACGGGGGGCTTGTTACGCAAGCGGATGGTTGGGAGCCCCCCCCCCCCCTCCCCGGAGAACAGAGCTCAGATTAAGCGAAGATGGCGTGTGAGGGTCCACAGAGCGCGTCCCGTTCCCACAGTTGCTCATTAGTGTCGCTGTAACCGGCGCTGGCATTCAGCGTCCAGAATGTAACCCTGAACCAAGTGATTTGATTCGCCGCGGGACATTGTTGTCGCCAGCCATTCAAGAGGGCCTGATTGACGGTGAATAATTCCGGTTACATAACAGAGGGGGGCGGGGTTTTGGGCCTGTGTGCGCTGTGGGGGGGGGGGGGGGGCGGGGGGATGGGGGTGGGGGGTGGGGGGGACAGGAAAGCGTGGCTGTCTGGATCGGGTCAGGGCATGCCCGTACGGCGCTGCTGCAGGGCAGCGTGGGATACCCTGTGGCAGTAGTGCACGGCGGACGCGCCCGGGCCCTTACCCTGTGGCAGTAGTGCACGGCGGAGACGATCTGGCGGAAGAAGTGTCGCGCCTCCTGCTCGCTCAGCCTCTGCTGCTCGCAGATGTAGTCGTACAGGTCCCCCCGGCTGGCGTACTCCATCACGATCACGATCTTGTGCTTGTTCTCAAACACTGCGGCAAACACACACACACACAGCACCAAAGGCAATAAGTGAAAGGCACACACAAACACAAAAACACACAAACACTGGGAGTGCTCGGGGGGTGGGGGTGGGACAGGCGGTGGTATTAGAGTGGGGTGGGGTGGGGGTGAGGGTGACGTTGGGGAACAAGGGGCACATGTACCATGCATTGTCAGAGGAGGCAGGGTGCAACGTGTCCTCTGCGTGGCTTGTAAATTCCCCACAGTGCAGCATTTACAGGGTCCCATTCCGGCTGCTTACGTAAGGGCGAATGGATGGCTAAATTACATAAACTGGCGTGAGCATAAAGCTGCATTGTGCCGCAGGTCCACAGAGCTGCAGTACGGCAGTTATTTTTCACTGCGTTGCATTACTTATTTAGCTGACGTGCTCACATAGGGCGATGGAGTTTACATATTGCTTTTTATCCATTGACACGACAAGATATCGAAGAAGTAAACTTGATCCAGGAGACAAGTTAACTTCTTAGGTATCAGGATTGTTTTTTTTTAAATACACCAAAACTGCCGTCAAAGACGAAACCACCACCGATAACTTCAGCTTCCACAACCTTAAACCTTAGACCTCACAACCAGAAGGACCATAAAAAAATAAAAATACCCTTTGTCTGAGGTAATGACGCACTCAGCTAAACAAGGCAAACAAGGTAACAAATACAATCAGTGAAGGTGGACAGACAACTATGAACCACATTTGCCACGCAATCTGGGTACACAGCTGCCACTGAAATATAGCCCACGGCTGATAATGTCCCTATTGGTTGTTTTGAGGCTATTCGCCAACAATGGGAATCTGACTTGAAGTAAGACATGTAATAATGTCTAGCGCTGCATCCATTGTACAGTTAAAACTTCAAACAAGCTCTATTCAAAAAGTACCTGCCATAGTTCTAGGAAATACCAAAGGAGAAAACAGAGGGAGGTGTAGCAGCGTAGCACAGTCGTTGGCTTTTTTGCCCATACATGGAGCAGACTATGAACAATGGGCGAATGCCTTTTAAAAACATTTTGTCATTTGTTGGCACAACAATCTAGGATTTCACACTTGGCTAGCTTGCTAGCTTTCTAGTGTAAGAGCACCTCAGTATGAGCCACACAGAAAGGCAAGAAAACAAGTCGGTATCTGTTAAGTATCTGCTATACGTTTAACTAAAAAACTGACTAAAATTGTGGTTTCCAGTCCGTTATACAGTATTTGTATTTGAATCTTTCTGTCGTGGGCTAGCAAGAAGACAATGACACTAATTAACACGGGATGGCAGGAGCCAGTACTGCATAGACTATGGTTAATTTGAATTTTGAATTCAAACAAATACTGAAGAACATTGGCAGTCACAATGAAGTCACAAGGACTTGTGAATTTTCTGAACTTACTGTTCAGCTTACTGAAACTACATTTCCCATAATACAATTCTTTCACTTGTACCTGCCACTGTGCAGTCTGGAAAATCCAGGATGCAGGGAAAGGATCGGTCTATGTGATTTTTTTTTAAAACAATTCAGAAGCTTGCTGATATCTTGGAAAGGTATATTTTACATTAATTTCATTTTCCACAAGCAATTTTAAAATCGCATTTGACACGAGCCACATTTCATATCCTTCCAGTCATCTGATGACCACAAAAGTGTGAAAAGGTGTGTCAACATTTACTAAAAACAACCCCGTTAAAATGGAGCTAGCGCTTCCCGGAATCTCGGCAATCTGTCAGAGATCTACCACAGCAAGCCCAGACCGGCCCCTTCTGAGCAGCGCGCTGCAAGGCAGGAAAGCCCGGGGCAGAAACCCGCATTCCTTCTCCTCAGCGCCGATGTGCTGATACACGCTCTTCTTCAGAACCGCAGAATGCTGTTCCATTCTATTCCATGCTATTTTTGGAACAGATGTTTTGACGGCACAGTATTGCAGTCTATTCCCAGTTCACCAGCTTCGTCACTAATGCCCAGGAGGCATTTTCACTGTCACTCATACTTTGCGTTACTCAATGAAATAAGTAAATAAGTAAATAAATAAATCAATAAATATTAATGTAACGTAGGAGACAAGTAAGCACGGACGTTCCGTTCATTCCAAAGAAAAAAGAAAAAACAGTAAATTACCTTAGAGACAAGTAAGCTCGAAACACTGGAGACAAGTAAGAACGAAAGTTCCATTCATACCATAGAAAAAATGAAATACGGTAAATCACCTTGGCACAAAGCAAAATGAACTCTGTACTTGTTTTAAAAAAAAACCATTGCCCAACTGCAGAAAGTCAAGGAATAAATGTTTGGAATGTGCTTATGAACATGTTCTATGGGGAATTACAGAGCTCCTCAGAAGGATAACAAGACATTCAGGGCACCACAGAATTAAAAAAAACATGAAACACACATACAACTGACATAAAATACATGGGATAACATTGACTGAAGGGTAATATCAGGGAAGAATAGGCTACAGCATAAGAGGACAGCAGTGGTCACTGAACCAGGACTGGTAGCTATACGACCTGTTTAAACTCTACCCACTCGGCTCCCTGGTGTACAAAGCCAGAACGCAGACAGCTCCCACTCAAACCCAGTGTAACGCGTGGGACCCCAGCATGTGACAGATGGGACACGTACCTTCGTAAATGGTGATGATGTGGGGGTGATTGAGAGAAGACATGATCTCGATCTCTCTGCGGATGTGTACCAGGTCCTGTTCATCCTTTATCTTCTCCTTTCTTATTGACTTGATGGCAACCTTGCAGATGGAAAATAAGAATTAAGTAAATATGTATTCAATTTCCTTGTGATTTGGTTTACTAATTGTTTGGCTTATGATAAAATGCATATACAGCAACCTGTTTCAAGATGGGATACCTGTTTTTGGGATGCAAAATTTCCATATACTGACTCTGTATACACTGATCCAAATATGTTTAAAATGCTGGAACCTGGATGATTGTCATCATGCTTGGTCACTAACAGAAATAAACTAGAAGAGTGCACTCAGTAGAGTGCAGATCTCTGCCAGGTGTGTTAGCTTTGCTGATGCAACAATAGAGGCTACACAATCAATGCAACCAGACAAATGCAATACTACAAGTTTTTACCATGCGCCACTGAAAATCCCAAAAACGCAGATGCAGTGAAGTAACGCTAAAGGTGGTGACATGTTAGCTAATTTCATTCATATCAGCCACGATGCGTTAGACAGAGCTAACGTTGACGTTATAGTTTGGCACTTTCGTTTCAAATCCGAGGTCCCTTTGGGGTGCCCAGATTCCTGGGATTCCAGACAGGCGTGTGAGTGCGTCAGTGGCTGAGGGGGTCAGCAGATGGGCTGGAGGGGCTGGTCACTAACAAACAGAGGCCTCAGGCTACACACACCAGACCTGACACACACAAGCACACAGCCACGCTCACCTACCCCTGCCCACACTCACAGAGCCCCTTCAGAGGCCTGAGCTCTGACTGGCCTTTATCCATCATGGCAAAGGCATGCTTCAGTCTCATCCGACGTCCAAAAAGGTTTCATGTCCCAGACGATGAGGTGAAAAGATCCTCTGCCAAATTCACCCTTTTGCACAGCTGGTCTCTCTGAATTTATTTTCTTTGTAATTCTGATACAAACATTTAAATGTGATTTTTCCTAATGAACTGATTGTGATCAATATTCACCACATTCAACTCTTCGATTCTTCTATACTACTCTTTTTTGCAGTGTAAACTGGGGCAATCCGGTAGAGTAAGGAGTTCAAGAGATTGTGTAGCTGATCAGGCACCAGGTCATAATCAGAATAATATACAGCTGGTTATTACTTTCTGGCTACCTTTCCATCACCTACAGCAAATATGTGCCCCTTGATAAACTGCTTGCAATCTACTGCTGGGACATATTTTTTATTGCGGTGTTTGGTGCCAAAGGCCATAAACCCTGGTTGGGTTACGTAAAAGCGTAAGCACCTCGAGAGCCTTTGACAACTGATCTGAACTTTGCAAAGACAAAACTCTTAAACCTGAACAATCCTCTGAGTTTTAGGACTAGGCTTTCTAAAACAAGAGCTCCTGCATGCTACTTCAACTTCAGTGAAAACTCACAGAGGGCTTCTAAGAGAAGCTCTTCTCTGAAGCCTCAGCTGCAGTAGCAAGAGATCAGCCCCCACACAGACAGACAAGCACCTGGTGGCAAACACTGAGCCTGTTATCTTTGCGCAAGTCTTATTCATAAATACCAGACCGCGGCTGCAGCTGTTCCCAGAAACGGGGATGTCACTTTCCAACGGCCTGCAGCACAGGTTTCAACTGTTTGCTCAAGCTTGGGAAGGGGGGGGGGGGGGGGGTTGGGATCAAGGTTAAAAAAATAAAATAACCGCTGCTATTATTAGGATTCTCCACGTGACCGGCAGGCAGGCAGGCAGGCAGTTTGTTTGAGTTTCAGGTGGATCTTGTTCTGCTTTCTTTGCACGAGCCAGCTTTCCAAACCCTCTTACTCAGCATCTGCACTTCAGAAGACGGGGGGGGGGGGGGGGGGGGAGCCAAAAAATTTGCCGTACACACACAACCAGGGCCATACCTATCCCTTCTCCTGCAACTGCTTCCACAGAACTGCCATTAGGAGAAACCTTACGCAAACAGCTAAATGGCTACTTGTAAAGACAGGCTGCCTGGTGCCCATTCCTGCAGGCCATATTCAAGTGTATGTCATGTGAACTGATTTTTATGGTGGTGGTTTTTTTTCCCCCTGAACTTCTGTAGGCATTCAACATGAGCCCAGCCTGATTTCTGCAGAAGTCAGACTGTCCACCCCCCCCCCCCCCACCTCCCCCAATTATTTCCAACATTCAATGAGGCAAGATGGTGTCATCATTGTCGTCATGCTCTTTATAGTACAAAGCCTGGAAGATAACTTGAAGTGTTCAAATTTGAAGACAAAACGATTATCAGTTTTGAAAAAGTGCTGTTCACATAGTGTAATTGGCTTAACTGATTACGTTATTTTGAATACATAGTATTAGGTTATCTGACCAAAATAATATTTTTCGTGATTCTAGCTAGTGAAGCCAGCAGCAATCACATCATAATCAGTCCGAATTCAAGCGCAGTTTTATATAAACATGTTCGCTTGAAGTGCTTCTTCTGAGGAAATCGCACTGTTACAGTATTAGTTGCTATAGCAACATTAAAACATGCTGCTCATCCACACGGTCGCCCAAGAAGCCACAAACAACTCGGTACCACGGCCCTCTCTATGAATCTCTATGACTATGAATCACCTGGAGAGAATCCATCCCGTGCTTTGATACAGAGGCACACCCCAACAAGCCTCTGGCGGTTCAATTCAAGTTATCACAAAAACATATTTTAAGCAGGCATTATGAAAGAACTTGTTTTTACATGTGACAGCATAACTCTTAACACCCACAGGGCCACGGTCACATCCAATCGCTCAAATCAGAATGAAAACTATATCTACTGAAGCTGGCAGGTTTGTAAATAACTACCATCGAAACTTATGAATAGACTGCCCCAGAAGGATCTCAAGCAAGCATCACTGACCAATCGGCTGCCTTCTTATCAAGCTGGCCAGCTGACAAAACATGTTTTCCTCCTCCCCCAGTCAAGAATCGACCGTGAAGCGGCTAAATAGGCTAATCTCTGTAAAAACGAGTTCGACTTTCACCCATCAACCCCACGTAACTATAGAACTCAATATACTTCCTTGTCATTTGCTACTTCCTTGACTGGTTTTTCCCAAAAAATAATGGAAAAGATTTAGAACAATCAGCACCAGTCACTGGATAATGCTGTGGGCTCACAATAATGCCACTCGTCACTACCATCAGGTGACAAGATAAAATGACTCATCGCTTTTTTTCATGGAAAAACTGAGAAGACCTTAGGCAGTGAGTATGTGTTTAGCACTTAATGCCTCAGACAAAGGCATTAAGCTCTATAAAAAGACTTTAAAAGTAACGATGGCGTTGCTATTGTTCTTTTTAATGTATTTCAGTCCACAGAGTGAAAATAGGAGCTTTAACGC
Source organism: Anguilla anguilla (assembly GCF_013347855.1). Taxonomy (NCBI): domain Eukaryota; kingdom Metazoa; phylum Chordata; class Actinopteri; order Anguilliformes; family Anguillidae; genus Anguilla; species Anguilla anguilla. The sequence continues at coordinate 32,934,528 of NC_049213.1, read as the reverse complement.
TGACAAACCACCCCCCCAACCCCCAAACTCCCAGCTAGACCACACTGGCATTGTCAGATAGCCCCCTATTGTGTTCTGTAATGCAGACAGGGGCTACATGCTAAATCCCACCACATGAGTATCACAATGGCCATTTGGTCCTTTATTACGCAAATGAAAGTTAACTGTGACATATCCGTCCATGGCACGAAGGTGTGCACTTTCAGGAAATGGATCCCGCACTGAATTCCAAGGGAAATCCCCATGCCTAGACAATGTTTTGCTTTTTACACACTTGGCATCAATTGTGGAGGTTTCGTGTTTCTATTTTGCTGCAAAAATGATGCTTTACCAAACATTAATATATATGTATATATATATTTTTTTATTTCCACAAAAGCATACCTGTGATATTTACACACAGAAACCTGTTCTGCACGTTACCAGGCGGGTTGCCATTTAAATAAGCGCTCGTTTTGAAACCGCGGTCACAAATCCTCTCTCTCTCTCTCTCTCTCTCTCTCTCTCTCTCTCTCTCTCTCTCTCTCTCTCTGTCTCTCTGTGGTAAGGGTGAGGTTTGAAATGTCACCTGCACAGCGACACGCAAACATCAGGCGGGAGCCAGGCAAGGAAAAACAAAACCGTAAGAGCCACCTTCACCCAAAGACAACAAACACCGAAGCACAACCAATTCCCAGTCAGGTCCAACATGTCAAACCTACTTCATTTTGACACAGCACTGCCAGATTTTCTTTGAAATGCCACCTTTGTCCTGTGAAGGTCATTAACTTAACCCCACAATACCTTACATTAAATGTATTTAGGCACTTTTGGGCTCATCAAAACTTCCTTGAAGCAATTACTGTACACATTAGACAGCATCACCTATTCATGTCACTATTTGACATGGTATATTTGTGGTATATTCATATTATTAAAAAATGACATTTTCATGTGTTTATTTTATTCAAAAATGCAGTTCTGATGGTAGTCACCTATATAATGTATTTTAGATTGTGATCTATTGCAGGTTTTAATGTAGACATCTTTGTAATGTAGGTCCTGGTGTGTGGTAGGCCTATGTCCTGGGGAGAACAACCAGTCATCAATTTAAACACTTACAAAAATACCAGTTTGTCACCAATAGAGCTCACTGTTTTATTTTGATTTCCTCACATCCAATACTGATGAAGCTCATCTAAAATCGTCAAAATAAATGACTTGTGCCCGTGTCTGCCTCAGACAACAAAAACCTGTCTCACTTTCAGTGACTCACACAGCTCAGTGAAGCCCAGTCAGATTCACCTGTATCTATTTACACACTATGAGGTGTTACTGCGAGTCATCTAAGATAAGGTGTCTGGCACACGGTGTGAAGTTAGCTCCCTAGCATTGCTGAAAAGTGCCTGAGAGTTCAGAGCTTCTCCAAAGTGCAGGACATTAGCATCGGGTATAATCTAGGCTTGTTGATTTTTTTCCCCCCCAACTGCTGCTGGATCCTTGAGCAAATTCCATAGAGCATCCGAGATACGACACCTAGTTACCAGACATTCCTAAAATCCAAGCAGAGACAGGAGAGAGGGCCCTTTCCAAAACACAGGGACAAACAAAACCTTGAGGGTATATATCAGTGTCAAGTAATTTAACCTCAAAACAACAGAAGATGAACACTAACTCAGAGAAAATTGCAACCCTTTTGTCTAGCCTCTATCTGCTTATGTGTAATGGCTACATTCACATCTCAAGCTTTAACAGCCAGTTCTTTAACATCAAGTTCAACAGCACCAGAAGGCACTGCTAATTTTCCCCATTTTAAAAAGGCATTCATTTGCTTTTGGGAAAGTTAAGTTAACCTTTCTCAGATTCCTCCAATATGACATTTGAGCTTTAATGACTCCCTAAAAGGCCAGGTCCCCCTCCAGGGATAATAAAACTATTTACCAGAAAAGCAGGGTGTCACCTGTCCCTCTCATCAAAAGGGTTCCTTCCCCCAATATAATGGGCTTTTTCCTGGCTGGCTCTTGCTGGAGGCTTATCAGCATTCTCTGGCACATTCCAAGCCCGTGTGAAGCAGTTTAGATATTGTTTTGGGGCATTGTCCCTTTGTTTTGAGGAATTTTAACTCAGCGTCTGGCCAGGAAGGACAATTCAATTACGTCTCCGCCCCCAGTTTGAAAGCAAGAAATTCCCTAAATTTCCCTGGCCAGGCCCTACATCATGATTTGCTCTGATAGTGGTCCCAAATCATTATTAAACGCCTCCAATCAAACAGAATTTTACCAAGACATATTCAACACTAAGACGATCACATTATCCCCAGTCTACAGCAACGTGTCAAAGACAATAAATGCAGAATCTTTACAATAATTAAAACCTCAAAAAGTAAGTAGTTACTACTTTACTGTCCATGAAAGGAAGGCTCGTCAAAATGAATGTCAGGTGGCGGTTGTTGATGCAAATAATGTAACTTGTGCATCGTCATAAGTTTAAAACTTGCCCAAATTAAATGACTGCATGACGGATTTGTTGATTTAAAAATAAAGTTACCAGTTGTGGCTAATTATCATAACAACTATACTAGGCAAACCTTGTAACACTACCTTGTAGCAATCCTAAAATTAGTTGCCGGTTATGTCGTACAAATCCAAAGACAAAACTTACAAAAATACTCGCATGCAGTCGGGTGTTAGCTGCAGGGAACAGGTACTGTAATAATAACACCTTAAACAGAAACTGAACTTTAGCATTTTGGGTTTCATTACATACCTCAGTGTGCAGAACCAAAATGTACAGGCCTATTGTTAGTTCCATAACAGTATTGTGCAATACAATTAGTGTTTGTTAATACTGTTTTTATAGAAATGTAATTGTTCTTACCATTCTGCCGGATCTTTCAACAGCTTTCTTTACTTTTCCGTAAGTTCCTTTTCCCAGAGTTTCAAGAAATTCATATCTGTGTTTGAGGTTGTGTTTGTGATGATGTCTCTTCACGGCAAGGCGTTTCGGGGAAGAGTTACCGACTGAAAGCTCGCTTTTCGGTAAAGTTCCCAGGTATTTAGAGACAGCTACAGACTGTTCTTTACCTTTGAAATCGATGCGCTCCATAGTAAAATATGTTTTTTTTATAGTTAGCAGAAAATAAATCTAAAAGCAGTAGATCTTATGGGGCTAACGTAATGCTAACTTTCGCTACTCTTCGCCACATCGTTCACCTCGTATTGAAAAATGCATCAGGAACAGAACACCAGGCACCAGCACACACCAGGTAACGCGTCCTATTAGAATATCGGCTCTGTTCTCAACAGTGATTTGCTGTTGTTCTTGCAGGGGCGTGTTTTGTGGCTGATTGACAGGGATGCCAGTTGCCTTCGGCACTGAAGCCTGATGCGCTGGCACGCCATTTGGCTTTAGGTTCATTCTCATAAAAAACTGTTAGGCTAATTTATTGGCTAATTTATTGCGTTCATTTCTGAAGAAAAATACCGGCAGCCTTGCGAGGGTTTTCGAGTATTTAGAGATATTCCAACTGTATGCATAGTTTGTTATTGTCCAATGCTTAAACATTATGCCCCGATGTCACGGTGTTCCCAAAGGCTCAATGTCAACAGACAACATAGCATGAAAAGAAGTACAAGGTACGGAGTGCAAAGTACAGTGGCGGGTATATGTAACATTGTTTCTGGCCTACAAGTGTCTACAAGGAAACACAACAAGAAAAAAATCCCCTCAAAAAAAAAACCTCTATGGGTTTTTGAGGGGAATTCAAATAAAGGTTTTCATTTTTATAGTGTAGTATCGTATTTACCCAGCTCTTTCTGATATCACCGAATGCACCTTGCACACACTTCACCCTTAAACCACACCATTTACAAAATGAAATGTTGGCTTTCGAAAATTAAATGAATTTATCTCCAGGAAGTCACATTTAAAACCAGTATCAACCAAAAGACTTATTGAAACGCTAAAGAAATTTCTTATAGATAAATACACAGATTAATAAAGATCCTGGAAACGGACAACCATAGTGCAACGGTAGTGCACAGTTCCTCTATGGAAACAATGTGAAGAAAGCTCTGAATTTGCCTTAAATGATTTGCTGCACATTTTAAATGATAAAAACCAGTTACTACATTTCATTGAATAATCATTGAATTTTTACCCCCACACACATTTGCTGCTGCGAATTGCTGTGGTCACGTTTTGTCCCAGACTGCTGCTTTTAATTCCCTTTTAGTATTGTATAAACAATACAGCTTCAGACCAATGACAGGAAATGTTTGTACTCACATTCTGCATGCTGTCATGCACATTCCTTCATTTTGGTAAAAACCTAATTAATTGATCTGGTTGGCAACTACACGAAATCTGGCAACAAACAATGTAGGGACAGTTAACAGATATTGTACAACTTATTACCATGTACCATGTAATTTAATCTTACTCTTGTTGACAAAATTGTCTGCAATCATTTGCACGCTTGATCAAACCTCTATAATCTCATAAAAACAACCAATTTTTGAACCAATTTCTTAATTAGACTTGATTATTGGCTGTTCCTTTCGACTGAGAGAACTGAATGTTCCTTTCATCGGACTCAATTCATTAATTTTACACCCTCCTGTGGTCATTTTGAGTACTACAGCTCCCTATTTGGGTCTCTTCGTTTTCAGCCCACATCACTCTGTAGAATCTAAATTCTGAACCTGGTCCATGTCAATTTTTAAATGGTAATTTATTTTCTTTTATAAACTTAAAATGAATTACATTACGAAAACAAATTCAGTACAAAGAAAGTGCAAAGGAAATATAAACTCCCACTGACCAACGTACTTCTGAATGGCTGCAGTCACAAGCCATCAATTTCATTCAAAGCATGTATTTGTATACTTTGTGATTTTTTTTCCTTCTGTGACCAGCAATTTTAAAATTTTTGAGTGATTTTATCAACATAAAATTACTTTTATGGTTTAGACTTCTGTATGTTTTTGTAATGGTTGGAGCATGAAGCTTTGGGTCTCCTGAACTCAGTGAGATGCACACATATGATATGCTATAAAAGTACACAAAACAATGCCTAACAAGATAAAAACAAAAATAAATAAAATAAAAAATAAAAAGCACACATACACACACAAAATCTAAAGAGAATGGAAAATAGCAGTTGAAGTCAGAGAAGTACAGGGCGACATAGCTCAGGAGGTAAGACCGATTGTCTGGCAGTCGGAGGGTTGCTGGTTCAAACCCCGCCCTGGGCGTGTCGAAGTGTCCTTGAGCAAGACACCTAACCCCTAAATGCTCTGGCGAATGAGAGGCATCAATTGTAAAGCGCTTTGGATAAAAGCGCTATATAAATGCAGTCCATCCATTTACCATTACAGTCAAGAAAAGAATGATAAGTATTTTTCTTTCTTTTTTCTTAATCAGCATCCATAAATCCCACTCTAAACAATAACAAAATACTCTGAATCCCCAAAATGACTTTTATCCATTACCACATGTTTAACCTCTGAATCAATTTTCCACAGGCTGCTGTTTGGTTTGCGTATGCAAGGTTTTGCATCTTCTGCACTAAGGAATCTGGCATCATTTCTTATGTTAATAAATTAACCAGCCAATAATTCAAGCAAGCAACAAAGGCCCATTAAGTCTCCAAATAAATAAATAAATAAATAAACAAATAACAATACTGAGTATTATTTCCTCACGGCAGACAAAATTATTCCTGACAGACCTTGGGGCGAAGATCACAGTAGATAACCAATCCGGATAGAGATCTGCTGTCAGCTGATCAAACGTGTCGGCCGAAATTTTCACACGAGCTGAAGAGCAGCAGCCGCACCCACAGGCTGCGCCCGGAGCTGAATCTGCGAAGCACCGAATGTCACTCCGTTTTCACTCACAGTATGAGACCCAAGAACGCCCATGGGCCCCTTTTCTCACTGTCAGCCCAAACAGACAGTTGACTCATGAAAGTATTTGCCATTATGTATGTAAGGGTCTGAAGTGATATTGTGGTTTGCGTTTGGTCATCTGCCAGGGCCCTCTAGGACACCAACTCTCATTGCATTGCATCAAACCAGCAATACAAACTATTAAACCAGGGCCAGTGCCGTAAATTTACCTACATATATACCACAGTTGGCATTCACACATTGATCCAACGGCTCTCCAAGTTACTTATATCTACTCTCTGTGGCTATTGGTGTCAGCACTTTATCATTTACTTCACCTCCGCACTCTCATCTAAACATGCAGATTAATGTTAATCCAAATGTGATTTCATTCCCCGGACAAGCAAATCTGAACAAGCTTGTTACATGCATAAAGCACATTACTGAATAAAAAACACCAACTTGGCTTGTTGTAGAGAATTCTGTGTTGTCAAAGCAGTTAGATTATTACAATTCGGCAGACCCAGCAGAAAACGCTCTCATTGGCAGATAGCCCAGCCAATCAGACCGGAGTCAGTGGCCGAAGAGTTGTGGGCAGGTAACCTGTGATGCTGCAAATCGCCATTATTGAAATAGCAGAAATAATCCTGAGTCATTTCACAGCTTTTAAATGCAATGCTATTCCTACAGCGCTATTTGAACGGTTTCTATTGGCAGCCTATATCAATCAGATCCCTGCATATTACGTTTCTTATTTTTTCTTTCACTTTTAGTCATTTCCTATTCTCGCGCGGATGCAAACAGAAAATATCAGACGGAGCACGATACTTTTTTATGTGAAAGCAGTGACCTTTCCCTTTTACTAGGACTAGCATTCTGCAACAGATTATGGTTTTAGTAGAATCACAACTGGCCAGTGCTGTTAGCGCAGTTCAACATACAAAGCTATTCATTCTGAAATGAACTAACATAGCACTGAACATTTCAGACAGACAACTCACGATTTGAATTGAGCAATGTTTATCGAGATTAATGTAAACGCAACTTTGGCGTCAAGGGTCTGCCTATTATCTGCCTGTTTGCACAAGCCAGCCAAAATGATAACAAGCAGTGACCCTACAAACGAAAAACTGTTCAAATTTACAACAGAAAATAAACATTGTTTCACAATATTTCGTGTTTCGCGGGAGATGGTAAAGTACAGTGGTGAAGGATTGTTTGCACAATAACGTTTGACCTACATATGCCTGCCCTGACGTGCAACACAATCATTTCTTGTTTTCACCTGAGCTGGGATTCAGCATAGCTGTGCAACACATCATAAAGATTTTATTTTCCCCACAGAATTTCACAAGGTATCCAACTTTCTTTGCTTCCTTACATTTCTTTTCTTAATGTAAAAATTACATTACAAGAAGGTCCTGGGTTCGAATCCCGGCCTGGGCCTTTCTGTGTGGAGTTTGCATGCTCTCGCCGTGTCTGTGTGGATTTCCTCCAGGTACTCTGGTTTCCTCCCACAGTCCAAAGCCAAGCCAAGGCTAATTGGAGACTCTAAATTGCCCATAGGTATGACTGTGTGAGTGAATGGTGTGTGTGTGCCCTGCGATAGATCGGCGGCCTGTCCAGAGTGTATTTCTGCCTCTCGCCAAATGCATGCTGGAATAGGCTCCAGCACCCCCTGCGACCCTGCCCAGGATAAGCGGGTATAATGGATGGATGGATAAAAGAATGTGAATGTACAACAATGTGAATTAAATGTGCTAAGATTTATATTTCAATTGAACAAATTTGCATTATAATGTTGTCTGATATTATTTATTGGGTATACAGTAGGCAGAATTTTGCAGGCAACATATTAAAAATTATTGCTATTATGAAAAATCCCCTGAAAATATGTATGTACCTCATAAATACTGAAAACTAACAATTATTAGACAAGCACTGATCAGAGGCTGCCCCTGATTACCCCGCTGTAATACTGGGAGAAAGATTTCTTGAACCATATAATGGGCGTTTATACCATTGTTGTCAGTCACTGACTTTCCATACGGCCCGTGAAGCCTTTCTTCCCGTAACTTTTGTCGCCATCTAGTGGTAAAATACGGTAGTTTGAGTGAATAATACAGCATAATCCAGTAACACTCTAAATATTGTGCTGTCATCTTTGTAAACTCTGCCAAAACTGTTGAAAATGATCAGAGTTGCCGTGAAAAATCTATAAATATTCTATAAACGCACATTTATATCAATATTCAAAGACAGCTGAGGTACAACAATGCTTTATAATTTTCCTCCGAAATTCAAAACAAATCATACTAAAGGTACAGTTTAAGTACACATAGCAATAAATACCGATTCTCAGAAGAAGCCCCATTAATTTTCAGGTTAAAATGTCTTTCTTGCTGTCAGAAAAAAATATATTGTAATTATTGCACACTTCCATATGCATTACCACACAGCCATCCATGTGCATGGGCAGTGTAGAATAATGGTCATGGATCAGGGCTTGTAAAGGTTGCAGGTTTGAGTCCCAGGTAAGAAACCGCTGTTGTTCCCTTGAGCAAGGTAAAAAATAAAAAATAAATAAATAAACTTTTTAAAAAAAGTTGCACCTGGATACAAGAGTCTGCTAAAAGCCTGTTGCCTGTGCTCCTTCTTCTAAAACTGTAGCTGCTAAAAGGTGATAGTAAGTGATGTAGCTAACTTCTTTTGTGTGGGTGGAGCTTGATAACTGCTTCTTGCTTGGCTGAAACTTGGTTGAAAGCATTGTGCTTGGGCTGAATTATCTTCCAACATGGCTAAGTTCATCAACTGTTAGCAACAGTGATACTTATAATGTTTCAAAGTATCTAAATATTTGGATTACTCTTCAAAAGCACACATATGTTTATGCAACTTTATCCTTTTAGAAATACTTATGTTTGAGACATCTATTGCCGAAGATGCTCTTCATAAATCAAAATCACAAAAAGCATGTTTGAGACATTATGTTATGATTTATGAAGTGTATCTTTGGGAAAACGCGAGAACGGCAGTATTGTAAGATAAGACAAATTTCCAATCACAGGGAAGAGCTGTTTCATATCAGTTCAAAACTCCCAACACCCAGCAATTAAATTTATTATAAGCTTTAAATTGCCGCCTACATTCCCCATAAAGCAATTGGTGCGCTGCGGCCTCCTATGAAATATCCCCTCCCAAACTGTGTTTGTTCATGTCTGGAAGAGCTTAGCTTTAGCATGTTCATTCGCTGTATTTGCTGTGGAGACACCAGGACGGACAGAGGAAAGTTTCCGTCAGGATCGGAATGAAGGTGTAAAATGATGATTTGAGAAACTGTACACCATCTGAACAATTAGAATTTTTAGATTTCCGAGATTGGTTGCTTGCTCCTTGGCAAACTGTGGGTGCATTATAACGGTAGACTAGCTATTTCGTTAACTAGCTGGGTAGCTATCGTTGCCTGTCTGGATTTCTGTTTCGGATTTCGCACATCTAGCTAGCTAGCTAGCCATGTAGCTAGCTAGCTAGCTAGCTAGTTTATCTAGCTAATTAAAATCAAGTCTTTTCCTTTACAGTATTGGATATGCCTGCGGATCTGATTTGGATTAAGATGCGGAATACTTCATCAATTTGGCTTTATTGTTTTCTGACTGACTAGTTGGTTAGCTAGTTAATCGCATCTCTCTTTTGGAAGATCGGGGTTCTAGCTGGCTCGCTAAATAATAAAGAAGAGAGAAAGTAACAGCTATTCGGCTCTATTTTGTTCCATCGCCGATAGTTACCGCTTTAATAGTATGTGAATCCGTTTAATTTTTCTGCGTTCCTTTGCAATGGTACCCAGTACGCTGGCGCTGTATGGAATTGAATCAAGGCGAGGGAGCGGTGATAAATCAGGGCCTGGAAATTAGTTTCTTTAACTAGCAATTTGTTAGCCAAGTTGGGACACTTGACAGTTGTGTGCGAGAAATCTGGTCTGCAGTTATGTCATCAAGGCGCTTTTAAAATGTCAAGCGAGTAGTTATTCAGATCGTTTGCTTGGTAGTCAGTAGCCAGTAAGCTGCACTTTTTGTTGAGACCCGTTGCTTATACGCGGAGCGTTTACAATGGGATTGCTTGCTTGCTAATTAGCGAGGTCGCTTTAAAAGTACTCGAAAGCAATACCTTACACGGGTTGACATCTCTTCATAGCCTGAATTAATCTCCTTTTGCATCGAAGTTCAGGCTTGGGCACTCACTGTAAATTGGCGTTTCACACCCACTTTGGGTTTTCACAAGGTCCAACCAACTGAAGAACACCTCCTATTTAATTTGTCTTTGTAATAGGCTCATTGCTTTGCCATGGAGGGTGTTGGTGGCGGTAACCCACAGAAAGTCACCCCGCTTGCTCGTGAATTGACAAGGATCTTTAACAGTTACAATAAACACTCCATACTGCTGAAAAAGAACTTGAAAGAGACCAACGCATTTTTCCGCGAGATCAGACAGAACTACAGCAATGCATGTGCATCTGCCGCCAGCTCGGAGGCCGCTGCATTGGAAGCAGGTAAGATGAGAAACTCCCAGTTCCCCGTACTGTTCTCTCTCATCCCTGCAGTTACTGTCGTTATAATTCAACATAATGTAGGCCAAGTGCTCATCATATTAACACCACCACCATTTTTAGGGAGTGCATCATTCTTACTGTTGCACCCAAGGAATATCGTTTGAACGGAGCACAATGCTTTCGTCCTTCCATTGCTGGTAGCTATTTCTGTCAAAAATGCTCCTCGGGTTTTTTACGTTCAGTCGCCTCAAAGTTGTTTGGCTGTCTGACAGCATTTAAAAAGGAGCATGCGCTTAGAAAGACACAATGGTTCTTTTATCCACGGAGGAGAGGAGAAAAGAACAAGCCGCATAATGTACAACTCTGTACTGTGTTAGCTTTAGTAGAATAGCCTGTTTTTGTTTGGAAAAAGACGACGGCCACAATTTGTCGCGTACAGTGACCAACTGCATTAGTTCCTCGTTGAGTCGCAGCGAATACAGTTGTTCCCATTTTGGACATTTTAATGACTAGAGCGCTATATTTAAATTTAGTCTGCTATTGGGTTAATTTAAAAAAAATGTGATTCCCAAACCTTTGAACGACTTATTTTCTTTTAATTTAACACCTAACCTTTCGCGGTAGACATATTTTCCAGCCATTACCTCAACTGTAGAAATTGTTTTAAATAGGATTTAGTCAAGGAGATTATGGGTAGTGAAAGGGACTTTTCTTAAGGGGGGGGGGGGGGGGGAGTCAAGTGAAAATTCAGTGTTCGTTGAGGAATTCAATGGTTGTTCTAAGAACCCATGCAGTACCGAGTTTATGGTTTTCAAAATAAGAAATTTAATCCTTTGAATTGTGAGAATCAACATTTTTCTCAGCTTCCAAAGGGGTTGCTGTGTCTGTAATTCTGTCCAAAAAGTCATGTGCTGAAGAGCCTGTAGTGTAATTACTTTTGTTTAAGCAAAATGGTTCGACCTGTAAACATGATCGATGTTACATTTTGTATCCGCAACAATGAAACGCATATTTATATGAGCTGGCACCACTATATTTAAGTATTAGCTTCTCATGTTTGTTTGTTTAAAATTTTTTTTTTTAAAACTCGCATCAGTGAGAACACGACATTGCAAGTACATTACAGTGCAGCAAGCACCTGCTTAGAAAAAAATCATTTTATAAAAACCGCATTGGCTTTCTTTTTTTAATTCCGGTATACTAATGTGTCACTGTGCTGTCTTGGCACAAGAGGAAAGCATCAAGTGAATATCCTTGCCTGCATGCTGTGTTCTAATGCGACTGTGTGACAACTTGGGTTTTAAAAAGGGCCACGCTGATTTAAGGAGCTCTGTCTAACATATTTGGCACGTTTATGCAAAAAAGGGAGAAATTCTCCGGAGATTTAAGAAGGCTTTAAGCAGCTCATGAGCACTCGCACCATACTATGCAGTCTTGTGAGGCAGGCATACTTTCCTCATGTAACGAGCATAGTTCTCACCTTTGGTGCTGTGCTGTCATTTGAACACACATACAATCAATAGAATGTGTTAGTCTGTTGAATTATGACATTTAACCGAATTGCAATAGCATTTTGCACCTTATTTATGTACCAGCACGGTACATAATATTAATTATTATTATTATTATATTTATTATATTTCTTTTTTGTCCCTCATTTTATGTGAAGCACTTAGAGCTGCATTTTATGTATGAAAGGTTCTATATAAATAAAGTATTGTTATTATTATTTCACCTGGAATGCATGAGTTCAAGTCCCTATTGGTCGACATCCGTGCCAGAGTCGCCCCCACCACTGAACTTTCAAGTCCTCTTTTTCAACAAACCACTAATACTCTGCTACCTTTAAGACAGCCTACAATTTGCTGGACAGCGTAAACCAAATCTCAGTGAGGAAGTCATACTTCTTGGTGTTATGCTCAAAGTAGGTCATTAGCATACTGATATCTGGGTGGTCAACATTCAGTCCACTACAGGCAGAGAGACCCGAATAGCACAAAGGTTGTTGTGATACTTCAGCCTATTAAAGCCACAGTTGCAAAATGTGCACACTTACTGTGTGTTATTAATGCTCTGCTGCTGAGTGCTGCTGTTGTTTTTAAATATAACTCTGTGCTGCGTTGCCCAATGTTTTGTATGCATTTGTTTGTCTACCTATATCTCTGGGTTTCGACATTCATTTGTTGCCTAAACCTTGATCCTATATGTCTTCCTGGGGAAAAAATGGTTCAATATTCATTGGCCGGAACATTAGTTAATGAACAATAATTAGGTGCATTGGTTTTGGAATTGATGGAGACTTTTTACACTTATCTGAGGTAGTTTAGCTTCTACTGCTGTCTAAATGTTAGCAAGAACTAGTTAAATTAGGCTTCATTAAATTTCATGTGCATAAATTCATGGAAAACATCTTCTTTTATCATGGTCTGAATACCTGTTAAAAAATCTGGGTGAAATCATACTGTCCTTAAACTCATTTCCACTCAATAGCATATTTCATTTTTACAATGGTAATATAATGAATACTCCACCTGTTTAAAATAATAGTTTAACTACAATGTAGTGTCACTTTCTACTAGTATTAGGCAACAGTTTTGCCTAGGCCCTTGAGTTAAATACAGAAAGTTCAGGCGATATGCATGCTCTAACTGAATTTTGAAAAGGCCTTTCCTTATTAATGTAAAGTGGAGTAATGCATTGCTGGATATTTTGTATATTGATATTTTGTGTAGGAGTATATTACCTTCACATGTTACAAAAATGGAGGTTCACAAATTAAGTGCAAGGTTCACAAGTTCACAAAGTTACAGGACTGTGACCAAACAAAGTTTGTTGTTGCATGTTTCATCAAAAAATGCCATGGCTAATTTCACTTGCTAAGGCAGGCAAACTTCTTATGTAGCTGGACAGTTTGTGGGAAACACAAAGTGGCTGTTTTCATGTGGAAACGGTACTTCAGGTCATTGTTACATTGTTGTCAATAATTGTTTCCCCCCAAAAGGACATGTAGTCGCAGTAGGCGGTTTTTCTTTGTTTAATGTCTCCCCATCCGCTGATTAGTTAAGTTATTGTGTCATTTGGACAATATTTTGGTATTTTGTGGATGAATCGGGCAGTATGAAAACTGCACTTCCGCGGTTTAAAAAAAACACTTCTCACCAAGCCCATGGAAAGTCAATGGGTGACATCACAGTAACTTTGTCCGTGTTTTTTGCTTAAGCTCGAAGCATCTTCCTCTGACACGTCGCTCCTGATTAGCCAACTGTGACGGGAGGGGAGGAGGCGGCAGCCTTTCAGTGCTTCGGAGGAAAGCGCAAGCTTGTCTGCGCTCTCCCAAATTGACAGCGGAGTTTGCGAGGTGCTATGCAGTATGGGAATGATTCAGCATTAAACAAGCTGCGGAGAGAAAGGCGAAAAGCATTCAGAAAAATAAATTTAGACGTTTAATGAGACTTTTTAAGTAGAGAGTCATTTTCCAGAATGCATAGAGGTGAATGAAAGGGGGGGGGAAGGCCTTTTAAAGATTTTTGAAATGAAAGTAAAAATACCTTGTCATGCTATATGAGATTTAAAAAATACACTTTGTGAAAAATCCTTCTGGAAGTAGCTTAAATGCACACGAAAATCATGCAAAAAATGTTGTGCTTAGCTTCCAAAGGGCTTTACAAAACCTATAGGTGTATGTGATATCTGCTGTGGTATATTAGTGATAGCCACATTGGTGAGGCTATGCACCACACAGTATATTTACCGGGTCTTAAAGTGACAGTTCACGCAAAAATGAAATTAAGGTATGTATCCACTTGGCCAGTGGTGACAAATTTTCTAGATTTGATGAGTTTGATGAGTTTTTTTAGATGCAGTTCACCTTCATACATCGGACCTCTATAGACCAGCGATGGTGATTTTCAGTTATTTCACAGATGGAGTGATCGCATAGCGTGCTTGATTCCAAATGGAATCCTAGCATTGGGAAGAATCTATTTTTAGAACACATTTTGGCCAGGCGGCACCTCCTCTTGTATAGAAAATGCATGCACACATAACGCATATCAGTAGTAATAAATAAATCATAATAAAGTCTTAATGCCTACCCTGTTGTGTCAATATGCACTGTCAGTGTGAGATACAAAGAATTTTATTGTCAACTCACGAATGTTGCGCACCCACAAAACTAATATACAACAACTTGAATCTGAATATTCAATTCTGATTGGCTGGGTATCTCATAACAAACATGCTGTGAGGCCACTTTGACTTAACAAAATTTAATTTTAATATTGGGTAATCCGGTTGAGGTAGCAGAAAGACGTGTTCATTGCTATTGCCATTAAGTGATGCTGGATATTGGTAGGGACAGTCAATTGCAATTATAAATAAAACCTGCTAGAGAGAGGTGGTATCAGTCCCACTTTTATAGTGTAATGTCTTGTGGCTGTTACTATGACCTGGATATTTATGTGACCCAGAAAAGTGTAAGCAGCTTTTCAGGAGGTCAAACATGCATGCTGTTTTCTAGAACTGGGAGATTGTGTTTCATCTTGGCTGGATGTGTGGTCCCTGTTGTAGTACTGAAGTTGCTCCTAAGTGCACTTACATTTCAATCTGGTATCTATAATTGCACCTGACTGCATTGAAATCTAACGCTGCATCACTGATCTTAATTCAGTATGACAGATGGGGGTTATGACTTGCATTGGCGAGATGGTCTGCCTGAGATTCAGTCACATATTTAAAAAATATTAATAAAGTAGTTCAGTTGCTGTAGCAACAGTTCATAAGCCATAACCTTGCAGCCAAGACTAGCGAGGGAGCGATTTGAGGAGATGGGGTGGGGGGTGGAGAACAAGAAAGAGAAAGAAAGCTCAGACTGCCCTCTGTTCTTTGTCTCTGTTATTCTGTTATATAACAGCCTGCACTGTGACTCAGCAGTGGAGAGGATTATGACCACTTCCTGTTATTAACTTGAGATGAATCAAAACTACTGTTGTCAGGACCAGAACACAGATGGACCTTAAGATACACATGATCAGACTAATTCTCTATAGCATGTCAGTGAAATGCAGGTCATGTTACAAATAGGCCAGCGCTCAAAGGACGGGTATCGGTAAAAAAAAAAAAAAAATCTCAAGGGGTCCAAAAGTCCTACACCTTATTGCAGAAGAAAACTGATTAGGCTGCCCTCTCCTTGTCAGCTATAGATGGTGAAATTATGCAAGAGGTCAGAACTGTTAATGTCGTGAAGGTTTATCATTTACCAAACCAATTTTCAGAAGCAACAATTTTTGCAGTAATGGTCTCTGTTACAGACACACCTTTACGCTATGGAGGATAATATACTCCTATAAGAATTTCTATGTGATTATAAGTATTGTATTGGTATACAATATTTGTATACACAAGTATTGGTCCCATACACCTGTACAGCTGCAGTGTTTATCTAGGTTTTTATTGGCCTCTGTTTTGACTGAGTGGAGTGACGCGTTTTTTCCCTTTTGCACGTGGGTCAGTCGCTCTGCTCTCCCTCTCTCCCTCCCCAGGCCAGCTGAGCTGCATCGCCTTCCCCCGGCACGAGGAGGAGTTCCTGCAGGCCAGCGTGGGCAGCACCCCGTACATCCTGGTGCTGGGGCAGGACTGCGCCGCCCGCTACCAGCTGCTCAACTGCCTGCTGGCGGAGAGGCTGCTGCCCGTGTGCGAGGGCGGCGGGGGCTGCGGCCAGGGCGGCGGGTGCAAGCGGCGCAAGCTCTGCTTCACGCACGGGCGGCAGACCCGGCTCAGCCTGGCGCTGCCCGGCCAGTACGAGCTGGTGCACCAGCTGGCGGCGCACTGCGGCCGCTGGGACACCGTGCCCAGGGAGGACCTGGAGATCCACGAGGACTGCCAGGACCCCGCCCACCGCCTGGCCGAGCTGGAGGTCACGCTGCATCACCCCCTGCTGCAGGTGCGTGGCCCGGGCGCCGGCCGATCGCTGAATTTCGGGCGATAAGCGGGCGATTGCTGTCCGAGACGCAAGGTGCGAGGGGGAGGTTTTTGGTGCGAGGGGGAGGTTTTTGGTGCGAGGGGGAGGTTTTTGGTGCGAGGGGGAGGTTTTTGGTGCGAGGGGGAGGTTTTTGGCGCGAACCGGAGCAGATGCTGTTTCGTGACGGTTGCGTGGAGTAAGCGCTGAACTCGGCAGTTGCTTATTGTTGCTAGACAGGTTTTCAGAACGATAAGGGAAAGTGAAATTTGTTCAGATGCAGGCTTTAACTTCAGACTTTTAAATTTCATGAATTTCATGTCTTATTTCTTTTATTTAAAAAAAAAAAAAAAAAGTCGTTTTAAACGTGCGTTTGTGTGCGGGCCATTCAAAAAGTAGTGTGCTTTTCACAGAATTTCACAGATAGCGCGTGTTTGTGCACGGTGCGCGCTGCAGTGGTACTTCCACGCGCTGCTAGCAGTGACACTGTGCTAGAACTGAGTCACAGGGCCCTGCAGGTACATGTCGAAAACTGGGCGGGAGCACCTTTCCTCCGGCCCTCTGTGACTGCGGAAGGCAAGTCACAGCAAGGGCGGGACGTCAGAACTGGCTTTTAATTTATTCTGCTGCCCGTGAAAGTGGTTCAGCAGGTGAGACACTGCTGTGGGTTAGACGGACTGGGCCACAGTAAAGAACAAGGTGAAGAAAAAAGTTCCAGAATGGAAGGGACTTAATTTTTTTTTTACCGTGTGGTCAGTTTTGTAGAGCTAAAACATAGGGCCATCCTCTTGCTTCACATATGTTTAAGGCCAGCATCAGCCAAAAATAAATGTGTTGCGTTTTTGTATTTTTGTCAGTTTGTCCATGACATAACATCACTAGACACAATTTCAAGGAACGATATAATTTCACAAAGTAACTTTGTGAGAGCATGTTTGTGAGTGCAGATCAGGGGGTAGATGCTATAATGCATGGAGGCGTTTGTGCTCTATTTTAAGGATTTGTATTTAAATATTTGCAATGTGAGGTGTTGGATCACTCAATGGCTGTGCACTGTGTCAACAACATGTAATTACATTTCACAAACGTTGTTTCTTCGTGCCAGCAAAGAGATGGAGATCGATTATTTCCTTTTCCCACTGCCTCATTATTCTCCCAGACTGCAGTGTGTGGTATTTACACTGTTGTGGGCACAAGAGAAAGCACTTTGGGCTATTGTAGTTTCCTGGGTAACAGGGAGTTGTGGAGGAAATAGATTTTTGTTTACTTTAGCTTGAATAATTCTTAGACTCTGTCTGCAGAAATATGTAGCGTACACACCATCGCATTTGTACTACAGAAAAGACAAAGGACAACATATGGGGGTAACTCTTATGACGTGATAAGAGTTTATTGTGCAGAATATTGGGCCAAAGGCTAATTTAGGTTATATTATATTAATTTATTTATTTGATGGGGACAATGCACATTATTGAACATTTCAGGTTCCATGTGCCGGAGTTGGCTAATGAGCTAACTGTCATCCGTAGTCCCTGGACAAATGAATGCCCTGATGAGCCAATGGCTTCAGGGAAAGCAGCTGTTACTGGTTATTAATTGAATTCATGTCATTTTTTTTTTTGCAATGAATGAAAAAATAAGTCGCTGTTTTTTTGCTCTGTGGGACATGTTACTATGAACCTGTCTAAAATGAAGTACATAAAATGTGATTATAATTCTGGGTAACTGCTATTATTACTACTTATAATGTAGAACTAAGGATCTTCTGAACAATCTGTCCCAGTTGTTTGTAGAGAACATTCCCACATGGACTATTGGAAAAGTGACAGTTAAGTGACTCTGAAACTAATGGCAAACTAGTATATCAGGTTCCCTTCACAGTTTTGACATCAGTTAATATTACCTTTACATATGAAATGATTAATAGTTGTGAAGAATTTGAAATGTCACAAATTGTGCTGAAAATGGCAACGGCTTTCTTTTGGTCGTGTGTGTGCTTGTTCTCTCTGAGCATCACACATTTGATGTACATATATGACTATGACTACATGCAACAGTGAATGGGAGAAAAAGATTTCGGTCTATAGAACTGTGCAGAAAACATTTAGGGAACTGATGCGCTCCTGTTTTTCTGCTCTGTGGATTCTTTGAGAAATATCCCATATAAGGGCCCCCCATCCGTAGTACCTGAGACCCTGGTACTCTTCCTGGCTGCCATGCATGCCCCTCGTATGACAGCAGAACTGTGGAATTCATCGTACCCGTGCGAGAGCTGAAACTTCCTCATTTCAGTTTCTGTAGATTTGTGTGTGGAATAGCGGGGATGGCGGGAAGGTCTGACTCAAAGCGCAGGCAGAGCTGCGCAAACAATCTGCAGTGAAAACCCGACCCCTCCTCCCTCCGTAATGCCCAAAACAGTGGCACAGCGCAGCCCAGCGGAGTGTGTCCCTAACAGCGCAGAACAGCACAGCCCAGCCCAGCAGAGTGTGTCCCTAACAGCACAGAACAGCACAGCCCAGCGGAGTGTGTCCCTAACAGCGCAGAACAGCACAGCGGCGTGTGTAATAAACAGCACAGCACAGCACAGCCCAGCGGAGTGTGTCCCTAACAGCACAGAACAGCACAGCCCAGCGGAGTGTGTAATAAACAGCACAGCACAGCACAGCCCTCCGGAGTGTGTTCCACACAGCACAGCACAGCCCAGCGGAGTGTGTACCACACAGCACAGCACAGCCCAGCGGAGTGTGTACCACACAGCACAGCCCAGCGGTGTGTCCCGCACAGCACAGAACAGCACAGCCCAGCGGCGTATGTACCGCAGAGCTCAGCACAGCCCAGCGGTGTGTGTCCCACACAGCACAGCCCCCCCGGAGTGTGTACCGCACAGCACAGCCCCACGCTGCTTTACAGGCCCCTCTGCCTCTTGCGTAACGCGACCTGGTCTGGTGCGTTTCACATGACCGCGGTTCAGATGGGTGGAAAAATGAATTGCTGTGATCCGGTTGCTATGGTTACATCAAAATCCTGATCCGAGGGTACTGGTAACAAAATCTGTTGCTCGTTGTTTTCAGCTCTACAGTCTATCAGCTGCTCTGCTCTGCTGAATACCCTTAGGGTGGCTGGAACAGAACAGAACAGAATGGAATAGATAATTGACCCTTAACCCTTTGAAGAGTAGGTTTGTTGGAATGTTTTCTCAATTTTAAGTCAGTGTTCCAGAACTCAAATGCTTTCAGTTACCAGTAGTGATTGTTGCATCAGCATAAGAGATTTCTCTCAGAAGTTCAGAATATTTTACTTGTATATTTGTGATCTCACACTGAAAAGGGGTTAAATGTGCTTCACTGATCTACCGCATCCCAGTAAGCCTATGAAAGTGGTTTGTGTGCCATCACTGTCTATTGCATTCTTACAGCCGGTAATGCTCACATTCGACTCCAGCTCAGAATTACTTTGAACGAGTAAGAGTCCTGACAGGGATGCATCAGTGCTGTTTCAATCCTACCCAATGTTTCCTTCTGAAGAATTAGTCCGGTGACATTGGGCATCATGCATTGCTTTGCTTTTTATTCATAAAAATATGCTGCACAACATAGTACAATAGGTTCCAGTGACATTTATGTTGTGGGAATTATTGTGCCACCGCCATATTGAAAGACGGATGCAATCTAATTGAATTTACAATTTACAATTGAGATTGGCCCACAGCCTGCAGGTTAATACACAGAAAATCTGCATGTTGTTAAACTGAAGTTTTCCACTTTTAAAAACTGAGCGGTGGCAAATTTGATGAGCAACACTTGTGCAGAGCCTGTAGAATCTGTACCTGGTGTGTTTGGGCCTGTAGGAGCTTAATAGGCATTTGCTGCCGGACTGGTTTGTGGATCATTCCGTTTCACTTGGTTTTTAGTGGGTGAAGGACAGATGTCTATTCTGTCCCAGTCAAAATGAAAAGTTTGTCACAAATCCTGTGTTGGGTTTGAAATGATAATTGCCACTCTATATTTAACAAAAAAAGGTCTTTAAATGTGCTGTAAGCTATATTATATATAACATAGCGAATACATTCTAAATTATTCATACTACATACAGCCCCCTGTTTAATACTACGTTTTGTGAAGATAGACCTGAACGAAATGTGTGACAGAATATATATGTATGTGTGTGCATGTTTGTAAAAAAACCTAATGCACGTTTGCACTGTAACTTCCAATAGCCTGGCCGTGTGCTTTTCTAACATAGGGTGCTCATCTAAGGGCTGTTTGGTGCCAAGGACACCCCCCCTCCCCCCCCCAAAAAAAGCAGTCCTGTAATGAGTTTGAAGTTGGGGTTTAAAAGTTTAAATGCGGCGAGTCGGATGCTGTCCTGTTTACCCGATGCTAAACGGCACTTCAGAGGCCCTGGCGGCTCTTCGCTAAATTCGCACCGCTCTGCCAGATCAACACCAGTCCTTTTTTTGGACACTGGGGGGGGGGGGGGGGGGGTGCAGAAACAGGAACTTGTTAATTACGTTTGTGCGTGAACGACACGGCCCTCGCCCATCTGCGTGTGCAGGGCCTGGAGGAGGGGAAAAATGCTTTCCCCGCACGGGACGGGCGCATCACCCCCCCCAGCACCGAAAATCAGCAAGCGCTCGCCCGCCGCTTGTCCGAAAGAAGATTCACACGGCAGACGGTCCGAGGATGTGAAACAGCCAGCAGATGAATATGAAGTTGTGTCTATACACAGTTGATAGAGGACATCTATGCACTGTAAATAGGGGTACATGGATGGATAAATTACAGAATTAATCGGTACACATGAAAGTATGTACAGTCATTTAAAAATGTAAATGCTAAGCATTTAGCATTTCTGTGTATTTTACAGACCCTTAAGTTTGTTCATTTCTGCATCAAAATAACGCAAAAAACATTTGGACTTGGGTGTCGTGACATTTATGCTACTCTGAAATATTATTTTGTTTTAAGATTGGAAGCAGTGGCCATACTTGTCCTAATGAAATGTCTCCACTATCCCACAGCTCTTGTTTCTTGGAGATGGCACTGTCTGTCTCCTTTGTGAGTTTGTGAGTCATGTCTCTCTCTCTCTCTCTGTCCCATCTCCTCCCTTGTTCCCTCCCTCCCACTCCTTCTTGTCCTCCCTTCCACTTTCTTTTTCTCTCTCCCTCTCTTTCAACAACTTCCCCTCCCTTATTTTTCACAACCTATTTGTCGCTGTCAGTTTCTCTATGTCCTTACTCTTTCAGTTTCTCTTCTGTTCGGAGTGGTCTGGTCACAAGTAAACAAGAAAGAAAGAAAGAGAATCTGGTATTCTTATTTACTCTCATCTGATGGGTCCTACCTCTGATTATTTAGACAGTGGGGTGTTTTTTTCTGGCAAGGACAGCCTCTCTCTGCATTGGCTGTTTACCCTGTTTGTGCAGTAGTGACCGTTGTCTCATTCCACCCCCTTGGCATTCGATGTGTGCTGTAGACAAACGGCTAAATGCTAACATGCTAAGTGGAGCAGCGCTTGGTGGCTTGCAGTTGGTAGCGCTGTGTGGAGCTATCGAGAGCCAAAACACACAAGCGGCAGCCGTGCAGAAAATATGATACGACTGCAATTTTGCCACTCCCCTGAAGTGATGCGTACAATCTATTGTGTTGAGGTCAGGCCCTGTGGCAACCGAAACTCATGCAGGAAGTTTTCTGGCACAAACCCCCATCCCCTCCCCCCTTCCCCCTTCCCCCTTCCCCCTACCCCTTCCCCCTACACACACAGCTTGCACGCAACAGCACAAATCACTCAAGAGACAGGATATGGATCTGAGTGTCATCAAGCTGGCACACTACACAGTGTCCCGACAGCCGAGGCAGAATTTCGTCATTGTTGTTTTTTTAAAAATCGCACGTTGGTGTATTTGGCCGTGTTTTTGCATCATGATCACAACGCTGAGGTCAAGGGAGATGGTGATCTCTTGCTCTTGACGACAATTGTGTGGCGCTTTTTGGTTTTATGTGTTTGTGGTGTTTCTTGTCTGTCTGAATTGATTCCTGCACACTTCTGAATTGCACCAGTGCATTGATACCCTTACTTGTATGGTTGCCAGGGTCAGTTGCTTTATATAGACCTATTCCACCAGAGTGGATCAGAGGGTGTCACTGTTGACAAAAAAATATAATGCGCAAACTGCATTTAAAAAAAACTGTGAGCTTTCTTTCTAGTGCTTTTCAATGAAATTGGCCCAGCAATTTGGCTGCTAATGTTATATGAACATCTCCCTTCATTGGTGTCTTGCAGTTTAGTTTTTTCATTTCATGTTTGGGCGATTGTGCAAGCCAAAGAACAGACCGATGGCTCAACATTTGTTCTGCTAAAATTTGTTGAGTAAAAATGCAGGATGAATTAATGAATTTAATCATTTAAAATTTTAACTTTTAAATTTTCTAGGGAGGCACGTTGCTTTCTTGGGCAGTGCTTGGGGGGACACTTTGTCCCCACACAGTTTATCTGTGGCAGCAGTTCAGTCGCCAGAAGCTATTGGGGATTGTGAATTTTGATGTGCACCAAGTGGAAAAAATAATTTCAGAGCACATCTACTAATTGGGATGCATTAGTGTGTTCCTAACTCTTTTAACTTAGGGGCCACATGTGCTCCTTGGGAAAAAAATGTGATCACAGAGGCCTGTGCTGGGTGTCCGGTACCCCAGTCATGTGCATCACTGCCCTTCCCCTGTCTGTCCCTGCCTAGGAGGCTAAGATCATGGTGGTGCCCTGCCCCAGCGTGCAGCCCATAGAGCAGGCCCTGGAGGACTGCCTTCGCAACGTGGTGCCCATCCTGCTCTACGCCGCCAACCAGGACCAGCTGACGCCCGCGCAGGTGTCCGAGCTCCAGAAGGTGCGGGAGGCCCTGCCCTTCCCCATCTGCTTCGTGCGGGTGCCCAGCGAGCCGGGCCCCGAGGGCGGGCGGGGCACGGAGCGGGACCGGGGCGCCCTCCAGAAACAGCTCCTCACCCTGGGGTTCCTCAGCAGCCCGGCGGGGAACTGCGCCTGCGGAGCCCCCCCGCAGTCGCCCCACCCGGCCGCCAAGCCGCAGAGCGCCCTGGGGGACAGCCTGGAGCGGCTGCACCGGCTGCTGGTGCCCTTCGCCCGGCAGGTGCTGCACAACCAGCAGGTGGAGGCCGCCAACCTGCTCAACGGCCTGCACTGCCGCTGCCTGGACCTCTTCATCAACCAGGTACCCCGCCCTTCATACTGAGTTTCACCCAGTGGGGTTAGGTCTAAGCCCCAGTGGGTCATATGTGCATACGTATTGGGTCTAAGCCCACGTGTGTATAGGGTTCAGTTGGATCTTTTCACCCAGTAGGTCATATGTGCATACGTGTTGGGTCTAAGCCCACGTGTGTATAGGGTTTCAGTAGGACGTTTCACCCAGTAGGTCATATGTACATACGTATTGGGTCTAAGCCCATGTGTTTATGGGATTTCGGTAGGAAGTTTCCCCCTGGGGGTCATATGTACGTACATGTTGGGTCTAAGCCCACGTGTGTATAGGGTTTCAGTAGGAACTTTCACCCAGTAGGTCATATGTGGGTACGTGTTTGGTCTAAGCCCACGTGTGTATCGGGTTCAGTAGAAAGTTTCAAATATTTAAACCGTGTCGTCGATACGTAGCTGATGTCATACCCGGGTAGATTACATCACGGCGTGTGGGGGGCGGGGTTTCAGGCCTTCGACATGCAGCGGGACCTGCAGATCACGCCGCGGCGGCTGGAGTACACCCGCGAGAAGGAGGGCGAGCTCTTCTCCTCCCTCATGGCCATCGCCAACCGCAAGCAGGAGGAGATGAAGGAGATGATCGTGGAGACGCTGGGCAGCATGAAGGAGCAGCTCCTGGAGGATGCCGCCAACCTGGAGTTTACAGGTATCGGAAAGGCGAGGGGGCGCGGGGGGGAATACCAGCTGGCACTAAGGGTGCTGGAAAGGGGGGGGGTGATGGATATCAGCAGACAGCAAGGATGCTGGAAGGGGGGGGTGGGGTGGGGGGGTTTAATATCCAAATGTTTTTGGATATTATGTCTCCAATCCTGTGAACTCCATTTGCATAATTTCCTTCTGGGAGCAGACCCAGTGTAATTACCCCACGAGAGGGGACGGTAATTTCCAATTTATGCACTCAGTGACTTTGTTAGGAGTGCGATTGGCAAACTCGTGGCCAGATGAGCATGAGCTTGTTCACCCGGTCGCCATGGCAGCTTATCCTATTTACACTGGCTGTTGGAGCCGCTGCATAGTTGTGGAGCTGGAGGGGAGGGGAGGGGGGGGTGGGGTGAGAGAGTGCAGGTTCCTCCAGCGGTCCAGCGCAGAAACTGCACCTTGTGCGACCGCTGGGAAATGAAAGAGCCTCAACTGTCCATCATGCTTCACATTTGCTCTACATTTGTAGAGTAATATTTTGTCTCTCTCCTTCTCTCACTTTTCCATCCTTCCGCCCCTCATTCTCCCGCTCTTTCCGTCTCCGTCCGTCTCTCTCTAACGTCCCAATAAGATATTATCGTTACGCCCAACGGGGAGCCCGTGACCTCCAAGGACATCAAGTCGTGCATCCACCAGATCCAGGAGCTGATCGTGGTGCGGCTGAACCAGGCCGTGGCCAACAAGCTGATCAGCTCGGTGGACTACCTGCGCGAGAGCTTCGTGGGCACGCTGGAGCGCTGCCTGAGCAGCCTGGAGAAGTCCACCACGGACTCCTCCGTGCACAACGTCACCTCTAACCACCTGAAGCAGGTAGAGGGGAAAACGCATCGCCGTAGAGAGGGAACGATCTGCGTTTCGGCAGCTCGTAAGAATTACCGCATCGCGCTGAACGGTGTGTGTGGTAAAGCCTTCCGGGTGCCGAAGTTTCCTGTGGTTGTTCTGCATGGTGCATACCAGACTAGTCCTGTATCTTATTATATTATAGTTTAGGGTCTCTACACAGGCAAAGCTCAAAACATTTACCGAACGTGTTAGTATTAGGAAAACACGCCTTTTCGGATCATTACATGGCATTTTGATGTACAGTACACGGATGATGTTATTCAATAACAGTAATCTGTTAGTAAGGCACTATTCAATCCCTTTTGCAGTGTGTCCTTAGCTCTGACTGGTGAATTAGCCATTTGTTTTTGTGTGCTACGCTTTCTGTTTATCTGAATGATGGCCAAACTCATCTAAGCCAACATGATTGAGCCAAGGAAAAAAAAAACTGCTGCACTTTAAGTCCTGAAGTCAACTAAGTGCAAACTGCAAAGCTTGAGGATTGAACAGCTCTTTGCATGTCATATTTGGCGAATTTCCCAAATGACTTGCTGTGTTTCCGCTTCAGTTCCCTTTTCAGCGGTTCCCTCTGTCTCTCTCAGATTCTGAACGCTGCCTATCACGTCGAAGTTACATTCCATTCTGGATCCTCGGTTACGCGGGTAGTGTGGGAGCAGATCAAACAGGTGAGAACCTCGAGAGCTGAAGAGGCCTCTGCCTACATGTAATGTAAAAGTGCACGTGTCCGTTAGAACGCAGAGAACTACTGGAATTTTGGTAACCTACCGATGGGGGTGTGTCCTGCCACAGTGCTGGCCTTCAGTGTAGGGGTGTGCCCTGTGGTTTGGCAGCAGAGTCCCCCCCCCCCCCCTCCGGCTGGTGCCTGGTTGTGCTCTAGCGTCACTCAGGAAGGGGGCAGGTCAGTTAGCAAGGATTTTCCTCCTCATCCGGTTTAGCCAGAGAGCAGCTGCCCTGGTTGACGGGGTGGCAGTGGAACGCTAGCACAGGCTACACGGGCTCTGCAGCGCTGCAGCCAGGCCGCGCACCGACGCCGCTAGCGGAACTCGTTGCCATGGAAACACGCTTTGGCAACCCTCCCAAACTGACGGGGTGTTTGAGTGACAGGCCGGGCCCGCGTGTACAACTGGACTTTCCAAAATGAATGGGGGGGGGGGGGGGATTCAAGACCGAAAAACATCCTAAAAAAAAAAGAGGACGATTCCAAAACATTTAAGAACGAAGTAGTAATGCGTGAATGTAGATTATGTAGATGACTAATTCACTTGTTGGACTGGTGAATATTTGTAACATTTTATGAACACTTAGTGTGCTGGCTTTCATTTTTCTTGGGAGCCAGCCATGCATAGGTATCACACCCCTGTTGTGGTTGTAAGTGTCTGATCCATGTTATATGGAAAGAAATTAGAATTGTACAACAAATATTTAGCCTGGCAGTGTTAGCATAATGGTCAGAGTACTGGGCTCGTAACTCTTGAGGTTGTAGTTCTGATTAAACAAAATGGTGGGAAACTGTCCAGCGCAGTTTCTTCATGTAGCCTGCGCCATAATGAAACGCCACTGCTTTGACAAAACAAGCCGAGCTCAAAGAGTTAACGGGTGTGCCTCCCGGAATGAAGAATGAAGATATGCGACTTTAATAAGTGACACGTCACTGTAGTATTCGCGTGTACACAACACCTGTTTGTCAGCCATTAAACCTGTTGTCTATATTAAACATTATGCTGCTGAAGGATGCTCTAAAAGGACTCTTGTATTTTAAAATGGCTTCTTGGCCCCCGTGGCCTAAAAATCAGTTAAAGCAACCGTCCTGACTATAAATTTGTCTGCTGCTGTAATCACATAATGCAAGCATCCTTTGGTGTTGTCATTTCGTGAAGCAATTAGAGGGCTGTCACACGTTGCAACAGTGTGATTGATACAAGCTACATGTGCACTGCATGTGGTGGCTATTTTTACTTTAGGGTGAGGGTGTCAAAACAAATCTGTGTGTCTGTGTCTGTCCACACGTCTACTGGTAATTTCCTTATTTCCCTAATCCTTTACACTGCAGCTTTAAATTAAATTATTTGATATTACATTTGTGCCAATGTGGTCAAATATGTTTGCCAAAGTGTATTTTATCAGTGTAAATTAACTTGTGTAAATGTAATTTTGGAAAATGTACTGTAGGTGTTGTATTTTCAGTTTAGGGATGAGCATTTCAAAGGAATTTTTGTGCACTTTGAGCAAAGTTGTTGGGTCGGCGGTTTATGTGTCACGAAACTCCACATGTATTTGAATGGCATTTGTATCAGCATCTGTGATATAAAACGGGCTGACACCAGAGCTTGGTTCTGCTGGGGAAGGACGCAGAATGTGAATGCACTACAGTGCAGCCCCTCTCCTCATCCTGTCTCCCCTCTCTCTCCCGGTCCTGTCTCCCCTCTCTCTCCTCATCCTCTCTCCCCTCTCTCTCCCGGCCCTGTCTCCCCTCTCTCTCCCGGCCCTGTCTCCCCTCTCTCTCCCGGCCCTGTCTCCCCTCTCTCTCCTCATCCTGTCTCCCCTCTCTCTCCTCGCCCTGTCTCCCCTCTCTCTCCTCATCCTGTCTCCCCTCTCTCTCCCGGTCCTGTCTCCCCTCTCTCTCCTCATCCTGTCTCCCCTCTCTCTCCTCATCCTGTCTCCCCTCTCTCTCCTCATCCTGTCTCCCCTCTCTCTCCTCATCCTGTCTCCCCTCTCTCTCCTCATCCTGTCTCCCCTCTCTCTCCTCATCCTGTCTCCCCTCTCTCTCCTCACCCTGTCTCCCCTCTCTCTCCCGGCCCTGTCCTGCCCGGTTGGTGCCGTGTGCAGATCCTCCAGCGGCTGACGTGGGTGAACCCGCCGGCCATCACGGCCGAGTGGAAGAGGAAGGTGGCGCAGGACGCGATCGAGAGCCTCAGCGCCGCCAAACTGGCCAAGAGCATCTGCTCTCAGTTCCGCACGCGCCTCAACAGCTCCCACGATGCCTTCGCTGCTTCCCTGCGCCAGGTACCCTCACTATGCCAGTCACCAGCTCCATATGCCAGTCACTAGCTCCCCATGCTAGTCACTAGCTCCCCATGCCAGTCACCAGCTCCCTATGCCAGTCACCAGCTCCCTATGCCAGTCACTAGCTCCCTGTGCCAGTCACCAGCTCCCTATGCCAGTCACCAGATCCCTATGCCAGTCACTAGCTTGCTATGCCAGTCACTAAATCTCTGTGCCTGTCACTAGCTCCCTGTGCCAGTCACCAGCTCCCTATGCCAGTCACCAGATCCCTATGCCAGTCACTAGGTCCCTATGCCAGTCATCATCTCTCTATGCCAGCCACTAGCTCCCTATGCCAGTCACTAGCTCCCTATACCATTCACTAGCTCTCCATGCCAGTCACCGGCTCCCTATGCCAGTCACTAGCTTGCTATGCCAGTCACTAAATCTCTGTGCCTGTCACTATCTCCCTATGCCAGTCATTAGCTCCCTATGCCAGTCACTAGCTCCCTATGCCAGTCACCAGCTCCCTATGTCAGTCACTATCTCCCTGTGCCAGTCACTAGCTTCCTATGCCAGTCACTACCTCCCTATGCCAGTCACAAGCTCCCTATGACAGTCACTATCACCCAATGCCAGTCAATAACTCCCCTTGCCAGACTTAACCACATTGACCGGTCACTACTCCACTGGAGGTCACTTACGCGCGCACCATTCTTTACCCCACGACCCAAGCCACACTGCGGGTTACGCTTCAGTACTACAGACAGACAAAGGAAACTCTGGCTTAGTGCTGACATTTCAGCCCAGTGCAGTTCATGTGAAAGTGCAAAGCAAGCACAGCCAAGCGCACCACCGAAACCACACCTCACGGGTGTTCACCCGTGAGCAGTGGAGGGGGGGGAAAAACAGGAATATTTTCTTTCTTGAAAAACAGAATTCTGTAATGGAATTACTGAAACCCTTTGGAAAATAAGTGTCAACATCTTAAAAGGAAGGCGATGTGAGGTGCTGGTGTTATTTTCTGCACAGAAGTGCTCGATGTCGGTCGCTGTTGCATGTCCTGGATTTTTTTGATCTGGTTATGAGGTGCGTTTTCTATGTCGGCTGTAAATGTTAGACTCCATTCACCTGAGCAAAACCAGTTTTAACCTAATGTTGTGAACCATTGCAAATGCCCAAAAAAATGACATTTTACTCAAGACAGACGGAAGTCATTTGACCAGTGGCCAAGTCTTAAGAAGTAAAAAAAAAAAAAAAAAATTCTTAATCCCTTTCTTGTAAAAAGAAAAAAACATACTGGTTGTTTATAGTGCAGAGGGTACACCTTTTTTTGACTTCATAAAGGCATTGATGTGAGAAAACAACATTGTAATAATAGTAATAATAAACACTAACAAAACAATTTTGTGATTATTACACCTTGTCTGTATTCCAATTCAGTAGTTGTCCCCGTATCTCCACTCATTTCTCCGCTATATGTGCAACTCGGCATTTGCCAGACACTGATGACATCGTTGAGAAGCACAGGTTTGAGAAGCCTGCTGGTGAAAGCTGTGCGGTCGGTCTCTTAGCATTGGCCTGTGGCGTAACTGGGCGTGTCTCTGTGCCCAGCTGGTTCTGTGCTGTGGTTGGCTGTCGGTCTCTAAGCGTTCGCCTGTGGTGTAACCGGGCGTGTCTCTGTGCCCAGCTGGTTCTGTGCTGTGGTTGGCTGTCGGTCTCTAAGCGTTCGCCTGTGGCGTAACCGGGCGTGTCTCTGTGCCCAGCTGGTTCTGTGCTGTGGTTGGCTGTCGGTCTCTAAGCGTTCGCCTGTGGCGTAACCGGGCGTGTCTCTGTGCCCAGCTGGTTCTGTGCTGTGGTTGGCTGTCGGTCTCTAAGCGTTCGCCTGTGGCGTAACCGGGCGTGTCTCTGTGCCCAGCTGGTTCTGTGCTGTGGTTGGCTGTCGGTCTCTAAGCGTTCGCCTGTGGCGTAACCGGGCGTGTCTCTGTGCCCAGCTGGTTCTGTGCTGTGGTTGGCTGTCGGTCTCTAAGCGTTCGCCTGTGGCGTAACCGGGCGTGTCTCTGTGCCCAGCTGGAGGAGGGTCACACGGGCCGGCTGGAGCGGACGGAGGACCTCTGGTTACGCGTGCGAAAGGACCACGCCCCTCGACTGGCACGCCTCTCTTTGGAAAGCCGATCGCTCAGAGACGTTCTGTTGAACGGTAAGGGCAGCACCTTCTTTCTAAGACTTCCCCTGTCTTGGCAGGGCTCTATGCTAACCTTTTTCCCCCCAAAAAGTTTAAGTTTAAATATTCAGGAGTGCACTAATGCATCCCAGTTAGTAGATGTACTCAATTACTAAATAATTTTTCCAGTTAACACATGTAGATTTTCAGGAGCAAATACTCATAAAATGGGAGACCTGCCTAGCAAACTAAATAAGTGAATGAACAAACAAGTGAATGAATGAATCCAATGAAGGCTGCATGTCATGGAATAAAAACTTGCTCAGGTTTGTGGTATGTATGGAAACCCCAGTCAGCAGCGTTTGGTTCCGCGTTTTTGCTTCCCGCAGGAAAGCCTAAACTGGGCCGGGAGCTCGGGCGGGGCCAGTACGGGGTGGTGTACCTGTGTGACAGCTGGGGAGGCCACTTCCCCTGCGCTCTCAAATCCGTCGTACCCCCCGACGACAAGCACTGGAACGACCTGGCGCTGGAGTTCCACTACACCAGGTGAGTCTGTCTGTCCAGTGGAGAGGGAGGAGCAACTGTGGGAATGAGAAAATGTCACCTGTGACACAGGTGTAACCTCACATAGTCCTAATAAAAGTCATACGTTGAGGGGTTCACCAATTATCACTGGTGAATCATAAGATGAAAAATGATTATAATGAGTATAGAGGAATAGGG
Organism: Anguilla anguilla; assembly: GCF_013347855.1. Lineage (NCBI taxonomy): Eukaryota > Metazoa > Chordata > Actinopteri > Anguilliformes > Anguillidae > Anguilla > Anguilla anguilla. The sequence continues at coordinate 32,903,488 of NC_049213.1, read as the reverse complement.
TAATCCGTAATTGGGCAATATCATTATTCTTATTATGCTTGGCAAACTGGGTGACGTCTTCCAGTGACCTGCATGGCTAAAATTTTTCATCAAACATCAACAGCTGTAAAATGAATTGATGAAAGTCATTCAAGTAAAGGTCCAACATGTTCTGGGTTAGAAGGACAGTCCACCTGGGAATCAAACTTAAAATCTTTTCTTTACAAGCAGCATTGGAGCCCTTTTAAAAACAACAAATCACTAAGGTGTGACACGCATAAAGGCCATATGGCCATATAAAGGGAATTATTGATTTTGTGCTAAATAATACACAGCACAATATTTCTTTAGTGTAAATGATCTGCAAACATCTTCAGCTCGTTGCTTTAAGGAGCACATCTTGTATTAGCAACCTTTTGCATGACATCAGAACCTTATGATCGCCAGTGCATAGCGTTCAGTAGTCAAACACAGGGGGCTTTGTTCAGCTGTATTACACCGTGTGAACCACCTTGTGTGCTTCGATTTAAATAAGTTTTGACATCTCTAAAAATGAGAGAAGCTTAAACGGAAGGCATGCATATGTATCTGCATGCAGCTCTTGGATGGGGTTCCTTAAAGCCAGCGTTTACACTGGAGACCAGATCCAGGGGGGAAAGACTTTGCATCAATGTGAGCCTCTCTCTCTCTCCCTCTCTCTCTCTCTGTCCCTCCCTCTCCCTCTCTCTCTGTCCCTCCCTCCCTCTCTCGCTCTCTCTCTCTCTCTCTGTCCCTCCCTCTCCCTCTCTCTCTGTCCCTCCCTCCCTCTCCCTCTCTCTCTCCTCTTTCTCTCTCTCTCCCCCCCACCCTCCCCAGATCCCTGCCGAAGCACGAGCGGCTGGTGGACCTGCACGGCTCTGTCATCGACCACACGTACGGCGGCGGCTCCAGCATCGCCGTGCTGCTCATCATGGAGAGGCTGCACCGCGACCTCTACACTGGACTCAAGGTAGAGCGCGCGGCTTTACCGCCGCGGGGCAAGGAGGGGAGACCGTCACGCCGACCGCGCACATCCGCATCTCAACTTCGGAACCTCTAGGTTCAGTGCCTAGTACCTCCGTTTCCGTGGAGCTCGTCCCACTGATTAACACAACTGTGATTTGTTATTCTGCTTATGGAGAGACAATCTACGGCCTAGAACCCTACCCCGCTGTCTTATGACCCCGCCCCACTGTCTTGTGACCCTGCCTCGCTGTCTTATGACCCCGCCTCACTGTCTTATGATCCCGCCCTGCTCTGATGACCCCACCCCCTCTCTCCCAGGCGGGGCTGTCCTTGAAAGAGCGGCTGCAGGTGGCCCTGGACGTGGTGGAAGGGATCCGGTTCCTGCACGGCCAGGGGCTCCTACACAGAGACATCAAACTGAAGAATGTTCTAGTAAGCACCACCCAGCCAAACCCATTTCCCTTCCTCCCACCATTCCGATCCCACTGATCTTAAACCCTGTTAGAAGGGGGGGGTGGTCTTTGGGCAAGTCCCTCTGGAAGAATTTTTTTTTAAATAACAGTTGTGAAAGCATTTATGGTGTGTTTTGAGGGGAAAGTGTCAGGTCTTGGAAATGTGCCTTTGTGGACATTTAGTGACATTTTATTAGTTTAATTTTTGTGTCTGAGTGTTATTGCCAATAGGTGGCCGACCCACAATACCTGCTAGTCTCCATTTCTCTGGCTTCTGGTGTAAATAGTATGTGGCTGAATGACCTCCTCTTTGGTGGCTCTTAGTGATGTTGCTGACAGGTCTGTTATTCCGTATTCAGGCACATATCAGCCCGAGTGGCCTGCCTGTTAAAATGAGCACTCAGACTTTCTGTCGTCAGCTCATTGCTAGCGAGGGATCTGTTCACAGTGTGCCACTGATTTAAATGCCCCTCTTCTGAGGTGAATCGAATCAGTCTAAATATGAGAAGGGACGTCTGCAGTTAGTCCTGCAAGCCCCACCGGATTCCTCTCGTGTGTCTGGAGGCTTTAGACATGTGATGCAAACGCCGGGACCCTTTGTGATGTCACGCTCTGACTAAATTACTTTTCGCCTCAAATTCAAGTGCACAGTACATTTTGTGGACAGCGGTATATATAGAGCATGGAGAAATATACCCTGTGTAAGTCACTCTGGGTGAGTGTCTGCTGCATAGTGAAATGAAAGGAAGCACAATGTGCTGTACATAACTGTGATTTCCCTTAAGAAAAAATGCTATTTTAAATGCTGAATTTTGTATCCAGTGTGTGCAGATCAGTTCAGAATCTCCTGAAATGTGCTCCATAGCACCTGAGAATTTAAGTTTAAGAGTAGAAAAAAAAAATATGGGGAACACGATGATTCTTTAAGAGCGATTAATATGCCCATATGCAGTTCAGTGTTTTGAGGCCTTTTTTTTCTCCTTCCCACAGAATTCCCTTTTGTCCACATGATCCTTTTTATTTCCTCACATGGCTCTTTGATTCCGTTTCATGCACATAATTAGCATTTCCACAAAAATGCAATGCTGTCGTCAAGACTGTGTACTCATACATACAGTTTGCCTTTTTATTTTTTACCGTGAAAGGATTGGGGGAAATTAGTCTCGTTATTTGGCCGAAATCCATTTCTGGCCTATCTGTATCTGTGCTTTGAATTTCCCAGAAATTGAGAGACACATTTTGTCCTTTGGTACAGCCATCATAGTTGGCTATTTATATATGGGAGGGTATCACGAGCTGCGCATAAACGGGCATCTAAATAAATACATTTTTTTTAGAAATGGCACAGCTTCTTGCTCCTACACTAACTCTCTCTCCCCCCTCCCCCCTCCCTCCCCCGACTTCTGTTCCACAGCTGGACAAACAGAACCGTGCGAAGATCACGGATTTGGGGTTCTGCAAGCCGGAGGCCATGATGTCGGGCAGCATTGTGGGAACGCCCATCCACATGGCGCCGGAGCTGTTCACAGGTCAGAACCGCCCTGCTGGAGAGACCCGACACCGGGCCGTGGAACATGGAGGGCGTTTCTGTTTGGATCGCGACAATCCGTTTAAAATCAGGGGAGGGGCACAGGATGAGCTCTGTCTGGGGAGAAATGCTCACGTGGAGTAGTTCACCAGGAACCATTTTGGAAGCCGAGTTCCTTGGGGGGTGCCCCAAGTCCAGGGTTGACAGTGCTAGAAAACGTGTATGAGCAAACCGATGAACAAACGATTGACCAAACGGCCTGGTCTCATCATCTAACACTAGGGGCTAACTGCCAAGTACTAACTGCGAACAGTCAGACACAAACGGCTTCTTACGGTGGTAACTGGGGAGCAGAGTTACAGGTTAGATATTAGGGCTATAACTTGTCTTATGCCTTATACATTGCTTACTTTAAGGGGGGAAAAAAAGTTAAATACCTGTTTTGTTGCATATATTGTGGTAGTAATATATTCCAAACATAGCTCGGATCATTATAAGATTAAAAAAAGAATTTTCTCACAGCCGTTTGAGGCTTGTCAGAACCAATATTCCGATTTCACACCGTGATACAATTTCCATGAAGTGCTTCACCAACTCACCATCTGTTAAACATCACAGACGAAGGCTCTGCAATTAACTACGGGAGCTTAAAGGGAAACATTTTCATTTCTTTCATTTCTTTCAGTATTGTTAACATATCTTATGAAAATACCAAAAAACCGAAAATGTTTCTGTCCAACCCCCAGTACCGGTTGGCATTTTACAACCCCATCTAGCGTACAACCAGGAAAGCCATTAATTTCAGTTGTGCAGTGAAGTCATTAAATGCAGTACTAAATCATTAAATATAGCTTACCAGCGTTGTCGTTTAAAGCAAAGCAAACTTGGCTGCATTCACTATCTTTCGTAAAAAATTAGAACAAGAGGAAACATTGTATTGACACACTGACTCGCTCGATTTACTGACGCTTATTAATATGGAAATTGGAAATGTAACGAAGTGTCAACAGCATGAATGCAGTTCTGCATATAAATTTCGTATTACAGGCGTGGAGTTCTACCCAACTATGTAATTGGGAGTCATCTGTCATTAGGAGTCATTTTCATGGACACTATTGATGCAGAGGCATTCCTTGTGCCATGTTCAGGCTGTTTGCATCATCTTCTGCAGATTGCAAAAACTAAATTACTTAGTTTTTCCATTTATCCTTCAGATACTTTTCTGTCAGTTGTATCATCTTTTTGCTCTATATTACTGGCATGGCAAAACTTATATGATATACAATCTTTCAGCATCAGGCTTTCTACCAGTTGCAGTAATGTTTGTAACAATAGATGATTGTATAATCCAGAGGGTGGATCCAGTGATGTCATCACCACACACCCTTCTCCCACTGCATGTTTGTGGGAAACGAGGTGAGCTGGCAACTGGCCTAACGTCCATCTGTTTTTTTCCAGGGAAGTATGACAACTCTGTGGACGTGTACGCCTTCGGAATCCTCTTCTGGTACTTGTGCACGGGCTCCGTCAAGCTCCCAGAAGCCTTTGAGAAATGCGCCAGCAAGGATCAGCTGTGGACCAACGTGAAGAAAGGTAATCCAAAATCCTCTTATTGGAAGGAGGGGGATTCTGCCTTGATGTTTCAGGACAATCTATGTGACTCTGTCATTATCACAATAGGACCCAAGTCCAGCTGTAGCCATTTGATGTAAATCCTGTTTCTTGTTTATTTCTTGCAATTCACCACACTTTTCCCTCTCAATTTATAATGTCCAGTGTTATATAGGCTACTATGAACCCATTTGTGCAAGGTCTTCCATACACACGGGAACTGCAATAATAACTCGGCCTAATCATTGTTGAACTTTTTTAAAAATATGAGACTAACTAGGTCAACGGCGTGTAGCGTTCCGGCAATCTCGCTGTATATATTAATGTAGGTCTTATGCGACGACTAGCGCGTAAACTCATGAGAGAGGATCCATTGTTAACATTGGGGACCAAAATTTGTGAGTACGATACTTATGAACAACTGTATAGTCGGTAAACGCTGTACATTTTCGATAGCGTCGAAGTATTTCTGTTATTGAAGGAGTACGGGAGAAATACTCATTTTAAAGTCGTAAAAATAGTTCGTATATCATATTAAAACACGACTTAAGGACAGTGTTTGTCCACAGTACGTTTATTGTAGGTTAACCTAATATTTATGCTATACTGAATTTCGGAATAAAATAGAAAGTTAATGATAGCAACACGAGCAATTGAATAAACCAAGACTGACTGGATTAGCAATGTTATGGGTTTCCACTGTAGCGCGTTAGCTGGTTTGGCTAACTTAAAATAATTTAGCTTACCTCTCAGAATGCGTGTAGACCCAGACACCTTTGATGTCGTTCCACGTTTCTCCTTGACGCTTGGAGGTGGAACATTGTTCCGACGTTTTGTGTCTTGGACTGTAAGTATAATTTGCAAACGGAAATTGTATTACCTTTGGTACAGACATTTCGTATTGACCAAAATGAATTCCAGACAAACAATTTAGTGTTATCGATCAAACGTACTACGTCACTGACGCGGCTGCGTAGTAAAAGGTTGATAGTGGAAAATGCCATTGAAAATGATCTATTGAGAGGTCCGTTTCTTTTTCTTAAATAACATAAATTTATATAATTAGATACTTTAACTATCAACAAAGGGTAATTGTGTCTTATAGTGCAAGTCTAAGTCGCTTAACATCAAGTTAAAACTATAACGCTGGCATATATAAGACTAGCACACATGACTAAGTTGGTGTATCAGAGGCTGGGAAATATGTCCGCTGAAACGTCCATGCCTGGGTGATAGTATGAAGGGTCATTATGTGTCACTGAAGGGCAGCTAACACAGTCAGGATTTCCTTTCTGGCTGAGGCATGTCACTGAACTCAGAATAAGTGTTTTATCTGGGGGGAAAACACACAACTAAACAGCCCTGAACCCCCTGACCCCCTCCCCCCCTTTTTTTTTAATTTTTTTTTTAAAATTATTTTATTTTATTTTGGGAAGGCTGTGTAGTTGTGTGAGTCCCCCTCACCCCTTCCTTCCTGCTGATTTCTTGTGTATTCGGATCTCACTGACTCAAATTTTTCCCGTGTCACTCTTCCACGGCAGGTGCCAGGCCGGAGCGTTTGCCCAGTTTCGACGAGGAGTGCTGGCAGCTGATGGAAGCCTGCTGGAACGGAGACCCATCCCAGAGGCCTCTGCTGGGCATCGTGGAACCCAGCTTGCAAAGCATCATGGTCCGTTTGTGCACTACAGGGTCTGACCGGAAGAGCGCCAGTTTGGAGGACTCTACGTGAATGGAGGGAGGGAGGGAGGGAGGGAGGGAAGACGACTGCGCGTGTGGCAGATAAATGTGGATTTATGTCTGAATTTGAAAACCCGGGCGAGCTTGAGTTCTGTTGGTCAAGGAAGCACCATGAATTAAACGCCAAGTCAGATATTTCTTCCATCGCAAGTAAGTTAATGTAAACGTGGTTTGAGACAGACCGGAACAAAATGCAACACTTATGCAAGTACTTGTGTATATATGTTTTTGTGTCTTGTATTTATATATAAATTCAGGCATACACTATGCTTCTTTCATAGCATGCATGCTAATGCCTGCTTCTCATTAGATTATTAGCTACTAGGGATAAAACATTGTTTTAAAAATAGTAAGATTCCCAGTATTATGAAAAAAGACATTAATTTTAGTCTGTATTTAAAATTGATATTGGAGTATTACATGCATTATAAAATGACTTTTTTAATAAAATGACTTTGACAAATGACTTGAATATGTTTTGATTGTTATATTCTAGTCTGTTCTTAACACTCAACTCACATGTTCACATGCAAGTTCTCTTTAAAGTAACAAACAACGTTTGTGCTTGGGAGCACTTCTTAGGTTGAGGATGAGCATGAAAGCGGTTTTGGCACAGGCCTAGTTTTGTTAAAGGAATGAATGATTTTGAAACTGAGGCAATTTCCTTTTTATTGAGATGGCCATTTTGAAAGCGTTGTTTCTGTTTTGTTCCACAACAGATGTTTTTGCATCCAACTGTGGTAAACTTATAACAGGATCAAGCTGGCCCTATGTAAATACAAATACAAAACTAGTCAACAGTTTATGTTGGCCTGAAATTGGACTCTTCAAATAGTCCAGCAGTTAGTCACATTTAGCAGAGGAAAAGGCTACATTAAGGATGAAGTTGGATCACTTTTGTTTCCCATTCCATTGGTGGCCTGTGTGGGACCGTTATAGTTGTGCTGATGGCTTGGCTTTTCAAACCATTGGATGGGTCACAGAGCAACATGCCATAAGGCCAATATTTGACCAGTGGAGTCTTGTTTACTGGGTATCTACTAAATAAAGATTGCATATAGAAGAAAACACACACAAGCAGCAAGCCTCATACAGAGCTGTAGTGTAGTCACCAAGCCACTTTCAAACTGGCCTAAGATATATCAGATTAGCATGTTTGCGAGTATAATGTATTCTGTCCCAAAATGTCTGTTAAAAAGAAACCGGTCAACATTTATTCAGAACTGCTCCTGTCAGAAGCGATCCTCAATTTGTAGGACAGGCTGACACTTTGATGGGAGGCTGAAAGGGAGGTGTTGAACATGCATACTGACTATAATGGAATGTGACTGTTGAAGCCAGCCCAAATCACCCAGTGGTGTGGAAAGCATGTTAATCTGGCACCCAAAGGGGGGGGGGGGGGGACCAGTACCACCCTCAGAGATGGGAGAGGGGGACCAGTACCCCCTCTGAGATGGGAGGCTCCCAAGCCAAACTGATAAAAACGCACCTGTTCCCGCCACTCAACAGGAATACTCCTTCCCACAGAACACTGTCATGGAAGACAGCATAGTGTTCAAAGCGAGGACGTTTTGTGTAAATTTAGTTACCGAAGAAGAGTCACTTGGAAAATCCAGATACAGCCCCTCCTCTTTAGCCTTTGCACATGTGGAGAAAATTATATAAGGACAGTACGGGCTGGGCAATATACCACAAGGATAATTATCGAATGCAGTAATGGTCTTTGCACACCGTATGGTGCATTATCGGTGGTGACGACCGTTTATTGAATTTGATAATTATCCTGGCGGTATATCGTCCAGGCCTAAAGGAAGGAAAACCATTCACTTCTCAAGTGCCTGCAGCAACAGTGCACACGTACGTGAAGTCCCTGGCCCGCCCCCACTCCAAATCTTCTCTCTGTGAACCAGGGAAATGTCCCTTATTGGAGCTTTTGGGGGAGCGAGGGACAGAGGTGGAAAATCCAGGTTCAGAAAGCAACAGCATTTGGTTCACATCACCTGGATTAACTAATCAGCACAATTCTTTAGCCAGGAGGTGGAACTAATTGGTGAAACTCGGCTGGCTGTGTTCATGGGTGGAAGAAACACATGGCAGGACTTTTACTTTCTGACCCCTGGACTCTTCTCCTCTGGAAAGGGAGGGTAGACAAAAAAATAACAATCGCGCCATTTTGGTTTGGGCTCCAAAGTCACTTTAATTTTCCAACTGAAGTTGTAAGGTTTTTTTTTTGCATGGCGACAAACAACAGGGAGAAAAAAGTGGACCCATGTTTATGTAGTTAAGACGCATTGTAGCAGTTGAAAAGGACTCTAAAGCAATCGGTTTTAGGTTTCCACTAAAACGTAAAGCTAACTAATTAGACGGAGTCTAGAACAATTTGAAGATCAGTCTTGAGAACATTTTGGGCCATATGCTGAGATGTCATTGCAGTCCAGAGCACAGGAATAAGTCATATTAAATGAGTAAATGGAAATGGTCTTTGGTAAATGACAAACAACAATAAACTTTGCCAAAAAATATTAATAGTTGTCACCTGTCAAAATCTAGTTGGAAAAAACCCTTGCAGATATGAACGGGTGGGGATATTAATTCGGCACACACATTGTAACTGTAAACTGTACAGTGATGCAACTGATAAAAATATTGACTGAAAATGAAAATTATAAACAGATTGTGAATTTTTATGAAAACCTTTTCAAAGCAGAGTTTAACACAGAAAATGCAAGCAATGGCTAGTCTACTACTTGGAAACATGAGCTTATTCAGTTTTTTTGTGTGTGTTACTAAACTGAGGAAGACGACATAAGCAATGGTACAAGTAGATAACCGAACAGTATTTGCAGCAAAACATTCCCAAAAAACCATTAAACGAGTCATTTCCAGAGTTGAAACTTCACAGATTGCTATAGCCTATGAATGTACAGTGCTTGATTGCTATATACCCTGTAGGCCATGAATAGACGTGAGAAATGCCCCGAGCAGGAAACTGGTTTCTGTGCAGAAACACTCGCGGACCTCTACGGGCTGCATCGGTAGGTAAAGGTGTGTCACTATCTCCATGGCAAACGCTTGCGCTCGGCGACTCGCGCGGAATGCCCGGCAGAAGTGCTCGATCGACATTGTAGCCATTTGACCTGTTGAGACGTAAGAAAATACTATTTCCATTAGAAAATGACACTTGGAAACAAGTGATCGAGGAAATTGTCCACACAAACGACTGGAAGAAGGGAGAGGTCTGTACACTTAGCGCTATTTCTTCACAACACACAAAGTCGTTTCTCCATGATTATGCCGCTCAGTATAGTAGCCCTGAATATGAGGCTTGTTTATATCAGCCAGCCGCAGCATATAGAGTGTAAAAATGGGGAGGGGGTGCAGAGGTATTAAAGGTGTTGTTCTGTAAATTTGCAGTAGTGATACAATATTAGCATAATTTTTTACAGTAATGCGTGAACACTTGACCTGCTGATGTTTCTCAAGGCAAGGGTTTCGCAGCATACATTTAAAAAGTCATACAGCAAATATTCTTTTTACAAAAAAAAAGCCCCAGATCTGTACAACATAAACAAACTACAAAGAGTTTTCTTCACAGGATTAAATAATAAAAACAAATCCTTTTGACAAATTTTTCAAAAAAAGGGAAGCCTCTTAATCATATAAAATTAGCTCCCAGCAATTGATGTGGCAAAAAATATACAAAAGTCTTCCTTGCTATGCAGTGTTGTCGCACTCAGTAGATTTATTTTGTCTTGTACCACTGGCATCACTAAAGGAAGGCCGAACCGTGGAAAAGGCAGGGTCCTGTATATGGAGGGCTTAGTAATGACAAGTGGCCCCCCGCCCCTCCATCCCCCACCCTATCCCACCCCCAAATCACAAAATCAAACAGGCAAGGGATTTGGGTTTGATGGGGGAGGGGACGGCAATAGTGAATTTTCATGCCGATATCCCTCCAAGCTCTCCCATCGTGTCCCGACAGAAATGGGGCGGGACGGACGATCCTTCCAACGCAGTGCGATCCTTCGATCCGTGCCTCCACGTTATGTTAGAAAAAACACAGGCAGGGCTTTTTCATCAGACAGAAAGTCCCTTGTCTTCTGCCGTTACTAGTGTTGAGTAGACGGCAGCGTGTGGTCAGGAAGAGGGACGTGTCCCTAAATGGCAGTTTTGCTCCTGTGAGAGGTGTTAATTGGACAGAGAACGATTAGGGGCCCAGTCCTCCACTGTGGCCCTCCAGAGCAGCATCTCCTCTCTCGTTTTAGAAAGCAGTCTGCCACAGTTCATTTAATCACACTGAAGCCAATTCTCTATCATGGAAAACTGCACCACTAGAGGAAGTAAATTCCCTGAATGTTAAGTATTTTTAGGCTAAGTACTCCAGCCAATCAGTTCAGTTCAGTGTTTTTGTTTTTTTTTTGTTGTTTTTTTTTTTTTGTTTTTTCTTAGTGAACAAATCTTTTTATTTAAAAAAAATGAAACAAAATTTCAGCCGTCCTCCCTGCACGTCCATTCGGGCGCAGTACATTGAAAAAAAGTGCATCCATTCAAGTATGTAAACAAAAATCAATTTTACCCAAAAAAAAAAACCAGAACTTTAAAATTAGAGAAAACTCGCAGTCTCTGTGTATCTGCATGCAGTGGCGGTGTGAGGTTTTTCAATGTCCTTCAGGAACAAGAACAGAGAAGCAGGAACGGGGAAATCCAGGAAGGGAGGAAGGCGGGAAAGTTCTGCCCTCCCTCGCAAAAAAGAGTCCAGTTAGCTTCTTCCGGTTCCTGACAGGAAGTGGGTGTGGCGGGGGGGGGAGGCGGAGGGGGGGGGCGGAGGGATCTGGAACGACGCGCTTCCCTGTCGGCCAGGCTCCGCTCCTCAAGTCGACGTCTTTCGGCTCCTGTGGAGGGAAAAGCGAGTGGGGCGGGGCGCAAGAAACAACAAAAGACGAGAGGAAGAAAACAGAAACAGAAAAGGAAAAAAAAAATGCATGGTCATGAATCGAATGCCATCATGTGTGGGAGATGAAAACGCCTAAATGCGCAGTGACAGCTGTTCTTTTTTTTCTCTGATCGAAAGAGTGAAGAATGCTTAACAAATGCTTGGCTTGGTCTGACGATTGGGGCCCCAGGGTTTGGATGTGACCCGAATGCTTTAATGGGTAAAATTAAAAAATAGGAATCTGTGGTTTTATTTTTGGAGACAGAAAGAAGGACAGGGGAGGAAAAAAAAAGAGTTAGATTTGTTTTCAAAACCAGGCAAAGCTCGTACCGCCAGCAGTACAACCTGCTAAATCTTCCTGTGTGAAAGTAGGCTATTTTTAATGCATTTTTAAAAGGGTAAATGCATTTGACATCAAAAGCAATTTGTGCACTGGCATGGCCCAAATAAATAATTCATGTGATGATAATATGCAGAAGATATGTAGCTCCTTTTGACTGCACAATACCCAGGGGAACCACCAAGCGAAAAAGTTTAAAAAAAAATAAAATAAAGATTGTTTTCTTTGCTCATCCCTCTTCATGAGTTGCACACTGTAACTATGTAATGTGTCCATAAATAGAAAAACAATGCTTACAATGAATCATCTGTCTCCGGTTTATTTCTTAAAAAATGTAGAACACCAAATTTATATTTGCATAAAAATAGTCTAATTGTGTAAAACCACGAAAACCAATAATAATGTGACGATATACTGATGTATACGTGTCTGATCTGCTAAAGAACATGTCCGTCCTTTCTGATGCCAGCTGCCCTCAGCCGCGTTCGGGCAGACCTCACACTCACTCCGAGCCTGACGAATCGTCATCCACGGTCCCCGCTTTGATGCTCAAGGCGATGGGAGCCATGGAGACCGGCGTCACCCCGTTGGCCTGCTCCTGCAGGCCGGTCTTGGCCCCGCCCCCGCAACCCTCGCTGGAGGAGGAGCACCGGGAGGAGGCGGGGCCGGCAGCGCTCATCGAGAGCTCGTTGTGGACGCGCTTGACGCCGTTTCTCTCCGCGATGGGGGACAGGGGCTTCTTCTTCAGGATTCCTGTGAAAAGACGAGTGTGTGTGTGTTTATACTCCACTTGGAAAATCGCCTGGTCTAATCTGAAGATACCCACCTCCCCACCACACCCCCAACAAAAAAAAAGTAATACCAAGGCCACTGCTTGAAAATAATTGCCTTGTACAAAAGGTATTTGTAACAAATCGGTGAATCCCTGCTGACTGGGTCACTGCGTGGTATAGAAACGGGTGAGCATTTGGGGCGGGGCACCACGCCCGCGCTCCTCCCTCACCTTTCTGGGGATACACGCTGGGGTTGGGAAGACTGGACAGGAAGAGCAGGGCGCTCTCCTTGGCGTGCCCCTCCCCCGTCGCGTCGGGCCTCTGCTCCAGCAGGTCTCGGCCGTCCTGGGACGGGCACAGGTCCGGGTTGGCGACCGTCTCCACCTTCAGCCTCTCGGTTCCGCAGGGACCCTCGCTGTCGCTCGCCGTGGTCACAAACTCCCCCGGCCATAGCAGCTTGCTCAGGGTATTGTCTGGGAGGGGAGAGGAGGCCCAATTCGGTTTCCCACTGCTGCGTCAGTAGCCCTTCATTTCTAACCTATTGTGCTCATCCGAGTCAAACAAAGATAATGGCGGAACTATCTACGGCACTGTCATAGATACCTTTATATAGTTACCCCCGCCCGTATAATGTTACAAATAGGAAGTGGGGGATGTTTTCATAACTGCAGCGTGGAAAAGTTACGGGAGTTACCACAGTATTATTTCTGTATCCTGAGCTGCAGAAGTACAAGTGGAGTAGCTGTCCTACCTGTCATGTGTGTGTGTGTGTGTGTGTGCGCTTGCGTGTAATTATAATTACTGTTATAATTAAAAATTACAAGCATTTTCCCCAGTAATTTGCGCATACCTTTGTGGGCGAGGTGAGGCTGCTTGCCGATCTGGGCCGCCAGACTCTCCCAGCATGCTTCGGGAGGGTAGGGTCCCTCCTCGTCCTCGCTGTCCGAGGAGTGGGAGGACGCGAACGAGGCGCTCTGGTCGTCCTCCAGGGACAGGTCGCTGTCGGAGTCGGAGTCCTGGTCTGGGGTTCGAGGCGCAGACACGCACATATCAGACTCCCGTGAGTTCTCAGCAACACAGAGAAGGTTGATATTTATGGGCGTGGTGCCGCAGCAGTGCGTTTCCACATTTCCAGAATAAATATACTGCTTCTGCTCTACTTTCATATTTTTTGGGGTCTGCAACAAGGCTGTGCAGAGACCTTTTGAGGGGCAGGTGCTCAAAGTGAGAAAAGGAAACCCCAACCTGAAAAAACTGTTTTAGGACACCCAGTTATTGTACAGAACATATTTTGATAAAAATTAATGAATGAAAATGAATGACAGCAGCAATACTAATATAAACGTATAATTTTTTAAGATACAACCTTTTTAAAATTGAATTAAAATTTCTACGAGAGTATGATGTAATACATTCTTAATTTATCAAAACATAGCCCCAAAAACCAAGTCCTAGATCGAAGCCCGTTTTAAGCTTCTTAAAATTGAAAGTCACTGAACCATTTTTATGTTGCTGGCTTTTTCAACAGGCTTTTAAAAAACACCCAGATGGCCCTATGGGAACATCTCCAGAGAAAGTGTTTGATAGATGTAGCAAGCAATGCAACACTGTTACACCACCACTGAGAAAATCTTATTTACGGAAAGAATGAATTACTGTTAAGCTACACTGATGTGCAAAAGACCACTGATGTCTGTAAGGTGTTGACAGTTTTTCACAAAATGGGAAAACTTCAAACCAACTCTAAAACCCCTCTGAATCAAATGACTCAACTTAATAGGGAAGCCACGCTCTTCATGAAAACCACTGCTGAGCGCAACGGTTGTCACAGAGAGGATGTGGGAAGCACGAAGGCTTTGCTTTCTATACGAAAGCAAACTGAACGAGGTCATTAAATATAGAATGAAGCACTCACTTTCAATTTGAGTTAAAGTAGATGTGTGTGCTTCCACCAAAAGTGAGCACCTCTGTTCCGTAGCATTACCAAGCCCTGTCCTTGTATTACTAAGCCCTGTCCTGGTATTACCAAGACCTGTCTTTATATTACCCAGGCCTGTCCTTGTATTACCAAGGCCTGTCTTTATATTACCCAGGCCTGTCTTTATATTTCCCAGGCCTGTCTTTATATTACCCAGGCCTGTCCTTGTATTACCAAGGCCTGTCTTTATATTACCCAGGCCTGTCCTTGTATTACCAAGGCCTGTCTTTATATTACCCAGGCCTTTCCTTGTATTACGCAGGCCTGTCCTTGTATTACCAAGGCCTGTCTTTATATTACCCAGGCCAGTCCTTGTATTACGCAGGCCTGTCCTTGTATTACCAAGGCCTGTCTTTATATTACCCAGGCCTGTCCTTGTATTACGCAGGCCTGTCCTTGCATTACCAAGCCCTGTCCTTTTGAACGTTTTGGTTTCCCAGGCGATATTCCGCACTGCAGTAATATGAAAGCAGCGTTAGCTCGTTATGAGAGCGGTAGCTACGCGCCCGAGCGGGTGCTGTCGCAGGCTGTGTGGGGGAGCGGCGGAATGGACTCGTACCGCCCACGTGCTCCTTCGTTTCGTGGAAGAGGGAGCCGAGACCGTCGTTCAGGCTGAGGTGCGCCTGGCTGTTGTTCAGGCCAGCGTCCTCCCTGGAAACAAACGGAGAGGCGTCAGCACCGAAACACAAGATACACCGATACTGAGCAGCTCTTTGTGCTCACCAGGACAATAGAGCTGTTCCTCTCTTACACGGGACGGAGGGATTACCTGCGCCTGGATCCCTTTTTCTAACAATAACATAAGGGTAATTAACCATTTAAAATGGTGCAAGATCAGAGATGTAAGTGTAAGAAGGATTAAGATCACTAATATGTTTTTAGAATGTTCAGCTGAGAACATTCTAATGCTGATGTAACAATCGCTAATGGAGTTCTAGATCACCACTCTTCAAAGCATAAAATGGGTCTGCGTAGGTGTTTTGCACCATGTATGGCATATCTGAAGGTTGCAGACCACGTCCGCAGAGATGTCGCATACCTCCCCTAAAATTCAGAATACTACTCTTCAAAAGGTTAAAGCATAGTCCCTCGGGTGTGTAAAATACAGGACAACGAGCATTGTTGGTTCCCCAATAAAATAACCATTTCCTTAAAAATGACATGAAAGTAAAAATCATTTTTTTTCTCATAAAAATTTTCTTAATACGCATTAGCACTACGCATTAGAAGTATCTGTTGGTTATAGTCAGGGTTTTAACACTGTACCTCAGGACAAAGGGCACATAGCTCTGCTGACTCTTCCCTGACTGCAGTGTGCCGTTGAGGGAGACGCTGGAGTCCCCAAATGGCGGCTGGTACAGGCGTCCACCCATGTAGATGCTATTACAGTTATAAGCCTGCGGGGGTGGGATGAACAGCAGAGAGGAGGGAGAGTGAGAGAGCATGAGAAAACCACAGTGAGGAGAGGATAGAAGAGGAGAGAGAGAGAGAGAGAGCATGAGAAAACCACAGTGAGGAGAGGATAGAAGAGGAGAGAGAGAGAGAGAGAGCATGAGAAAACCACAGTGAGGAGAGGAGAGAAGAGGAGAGAGAGAGCATGAGAAAACCACAGTGAGGAGAGGAGAGGAGAGAGAGAGAGAGAGAGAGAGCATGAGAAAACCACAGTGAGGAGAGGAATGGAGAGAACGAGAGAGAGAGGGTATGAGAAAACCAAAGCCACAGTAAGCACCTCCCAGCCCACGCTAACCTGCACTCTGCGGCAGCGCTCAGACTAAGCTGATGAGCGATGAGGTAAAGTGTGAGACAGAATGAGGAGTCTGAACAGAGGAATAACGTCTCAGTTCCTAAACAGAGGAATAACGTCTCAGTTCCTAAACAATGTTCTGGCCTGTTACAGTACAGGAGGGTCTGCAGCTCAGAGAACAATGCCGATTAAACTCCTTGCACTGCAGACTGCTGTTCCATGTTAGTTTGTTTGACGTGTTTTATGATCTATTCAGATTTTGTGCTTCTCGTGCACTGCACCACAAAAATGGTGGCTGGTTGATTTAAAGTGCTCTGGGTGGAACACAAATGGCTTGAAACACAGTCATCCAGGGGCCACAGCTGAACTGCCAGTCCCTGTGTCTCCACACTGCCCCCTGCTGGCTGTAGCAGTGAATGAGTCATGCAGGATGACACAGCTCTGGAGCATTTTCGGGATCGCCCCAGCGGTTGTGAAAGCTCTGCGGTGGCTCAGCCTACTGGGGCGGGGGGGGCTCACCGAGGTCAGGGGCTTGGAGCCCATCATGTTGTCGGGCCGCTTGCGGCTGCAGCAGTAGCGCATGGCGTTCCTCGCCTCCTTGTTGAAGACGATCCGGAAGAAGAAGATGAAGGGGCCCTGGGGGGGGGGGGGACAGATGCAGACGTGTCAGCAAAGCTCCCAACTGAGGGCCCCTTACAGGTACCCTAGCGTACCTGTGAATGGCCAGATCAGCAGCAGCCAAGCTACAGATTCTTTCACACTGAATCATATGATGTGGCGAGACTGCCCACAGAGTAATAGACTCACAAACCCATTTACAAGCGCCACCCCTCTGTGGAACTTTCTGTACTGTGATCCCATCGCTATCTGACTAACTGTCTTTTCATCCCCCCTTCGGACTAACAGTCCACTTTTGTAAAAAAGTGAAATAAAACAAGTGAAACGTGGCGGTGACTGAATTCCTAAGTGATTTTCTCACCCTCATTAATACAAGAGGGCGGTGCCCCTAACAGTGAATACCATCATTACCTGAAGACAGTTAAATCCAGCAAACATGTAGTGAAAGATGACCGAGTCGCTGTTCACTGACAGCACAGCCAACAGGCACGTCACTGTAATCAGCAGGAGAACTCCACAGGCCGTCCTGAGCCCTGAGCTGTGGGGAATGAAGAGAGAGTTATTACACACATAGGCATGCACACACACATACACACACACACACACACACGCCCATGCACACAGCACACATACATACAAAGTACATGCATACACACAAGAGAGTTCCTAAACCAAAGAGGATACATATAAAAGGCAAGTTGCACAGTACAGGCATGTCCAAATTAGTACTGACAGCAAGTGTTCCATAGAAACCTGTGGAAATATGTGTTTACGTGTTTTTAATAGGTCCCCGTGGAAGACCACAAAATGCCACGATGCTGTACTGGAGCAAGGTTTTATATGTCTCTTCGCAATGGGGACAGAAAACATTGTTTTAAAAAAACAAAAAAACATTTGTAGTCAGGCAGTAGCAGAGGAACTCACACGGGGCTTTCTTTCTTCTCAAATCCATGGTGACGCAGAGAGCAGGAGGCCTTGGAGGTTATTATGTACAGGAAAATGTTCATCTAGGGGGAGATCACAGCGCACGTGTCAATCAACAGTCAGCGTAGGGCTATCACTGAGCAACAGTCATTTTAATTGCGTAATCTTTCCGAAGAATGGCACGGACACAAGAAAAAAAATGTAGTCAAATTATAAAATAAGCATGTAACACTCATGTAATCACGTAACAACATGTAACACAATACATCTTGCCCAGTAGGATTGATTCTCTAACATTCAGTGAAACAAAGCTGTTTTGGTCAGTTTTCACAACTGTCTTTTGTAGTTTTTGAATTATGACAAAAAACTGAAAGACAGGGATATTATGTCCAGATAATATGTCTTCATTCTATGGTCATCATAAAGGATTTAAGCGATGGGCTCTGCTGTTCTAAAAGTTCTGAAATAATGGTACAAATATTTGGGGGTAAACAACAACCATGACATTCTCTTAGTTTATCAGGTTTACAGTAATCACGTTTTTCTTTATCTATGATCTTCTCTCCGTGTGTCCCTAATGACAGGATTAAACCTCCCTGGCAGAACTTCTGGAATGTAATGAACATGATCACATTACTCTCCACAAACACTGCCGGTCAAAACTACAAACAGAGCACCGTGAAACGTGACCATCACTCTACCGTTTCTTCACCATTTCTTACGGTGCCAAACTGGCACTGGGGAGAAAATGTCACCCAAAAGAAACGTTTTTTTGGCTGCTAAAAGATGATCCAAGCAAGCAGCTAACACAAATAAATTACATTATAGGCATTTATAGGCATTTTTATTAATATATTTATATATAATATATTTATTAATATATATATAAATATAAATAATTTATAAATACTGCCATGCACAGATAAAATGAAAATTTCAAGGATGAAGAGAGAAAAACAGCTTGAAGTTGAACCTGCTGATAATTCTGAATGAAAGATAAGAGTCTGGTGTTATAAGCTCTTCTGGTTCTCAGAGAGAACAGTTCTCTTTGGCATAGTCTGAGAATCACAAACTGTCACTTTAGCTTCAGACTCAGAACCCCAGAGAAAGGCTAAATTTGTCACCTGTCCACTCGACCGGATAACCCAGTCCATTTCTCAAAATGTTCCTACGACCCCCATCAGCGCCGGGATTAACAAATAAATCCTTGCAGTCTGGTTCTGTGCCCCTTGACCTTCAGACAGCTGTTATAACCCGAGTTCTAAAATAAACTTGGCTGACTTAAAGCACGATGGAGCCATTTCCAATCTTCCTTTTTCATGCCAAGGTCTCAGGCCGTGTTTCCACGCAGCTGAATGACTTCCAGCTCAGAAACTGACATCCAACAGCCAGGACCAGGTAAAGAGACTGTGCTGATAACTTCATAACTTTAATTAAAATAAGTGAAACAAATAAGTAAAAATAGAATATTAACCACAGTAAGAAGAGGAACAAGAATCATATTTTGCTCTTAATTGGTGCGCAAATAAGAAACTTCTCAGTACTGGTTCCAGCAATGCCCAAGGAACATGTTAAATTTAACATTTACAGTAAAAACAGCTTGTCTTCTCAGATTTAAGAGCGCTACTCTTTTCATGCGTCCTTACTGCTGGTTCATATTTAATGATGCAGAGGAAGAGGCGAACGTGGCCTAAATTCACTTCATCAAGCATCCGCTCCACATGGGGGGGGGAAGGCGGGGGGAGGGGGGGGGGTTACTCACGGATACAACCAGCGCTATGGGGCCAGCGAAGCTCCAGATCAGCGTGTCGTAAATGGAGAGCCAGCAGAAGTCAGGGTTCCCATAACCCTCTGGGTCCAGCCCCACCGCCAACCCTGGGGGAACACAAACCGCCATGCGGAGAATGACATCACACCCGTCAAGCAACGAGAACGCAGCCGCCTGTAACAAGCTCGTAAAGCAAGCGCTACTTTTTTTTAAATACAGATTTTCCCACTTCGCTATTTTAATTGCCAGTTTAGTGTAGCTTCTCCGTGCCTTGGTTGAGATAACAAGCTGATATTATAATGTGAGAAATACAGCAAGTTCATTATACATGCAGCTAAAATTAATTCCAGTCCAATCATCGCTGGGTGACTTGTAATAAATGGTAGAGCAAATATAATAAATATCAGTAAAGGATGGTTTGGATTATTTCAGACGCTGTAAGTCAATACAAGCGTTTATTTAACGTAACTGAGCAAATGTTGAAGGATTTAGAGAAACCTGGGAAATCTGCAATATAACAGGATCTGACTAAGAGACAGGGCTGTTTAATAGCCTTGCCTGATGTAACCTGTTAAGTTAATTACGCAGGATTTGTGGTAATCCTTAGCACATCAGCCAGGCAGCAAGGCGGCAAGCCAGAAAGAGAGGTGGTACAAAATGGTACAGCTTAAAATGGCTCATCAAGTAAAAGCTCACTGGAATAGATATCCGGGCTGAAGATGAAGTCTGTAAAACAGTGGATTTTGACAGAGCTGTGTTTCAGAAACACGTTTTCTAACTTTAATTA
The DNA here is from genome assembly GCF_013347855.1 of Anguilla anguilla. Lineage (NCBI taxonomy): Eukaryota > Metazoa > Chordata > Actinopteri > Anguilliformes > Anguillidae > Anguilla > Anguilla anguilla. The sequence goes on along the minus strand of NC_049213.1, from coordinate 32,883,332 downwards.
ACGTCTTAATGTTAGCAACGGAAGATAAATTACCGTGTCTTAAGAACAAAAGGTAACCGTATAAGTCCATACATTTGTTTGGTAGCATGTTATTTTCTTTATAAATGTAAATCTAGCCTCACAAGCAGAAGACAAGTGTAAAAGTGCAAGGAACAGGCATTCTAACCCACCACAATCATAATCAACATACTATTGATTTTGGCGTACGTGCCTAAAGAAAACGATTTTTTTAACGGTCTTTCAACAGGCACCTTGAAGTCCCTCTGATGACAAAGCATCGGACTCATTTTCAAATACACTGAATCAAATACGCCTCCCCGCTCAGTGTACCCAATCATCAGCCATTTTCTCCACCGCGGCCCTGTCAGCTCCTGACCGGCCAGCAGGGGGCGCCGGCGGCACTGACCTGTGATGAAGGCCGGGACGCCCCAGCCGATGGTGTAGTAGAAGCGCATGGGCCCGTAGTTGACGTCGCGCACCTCGCTCAGCATGCGGTACACGTGGAGGCCCTCCAGGAAGAGCCAGGCGAAGGTGCACAGGTAGAAGAAGTGCAGGAGGATGGCGATGACCGTACACAAGAACTGAGAGAGAGAGAGACAGAGAGATAGAGAGAGACAGAAACAGAGACAGAGAGAGAGAGACAGAGACATAAAGAGAAATAGAGAGGAGAGAGAGAGATGAAAGAGGGAGAGAGGAAAACGGAGAGGGAAAAAATACCATTTTCAATCAATTTGTTTACAAAAAGGCCTTCAAATGATAGAAAAAACAAAACCTGCTTTGTGGGGTAAAGCACAAGGAAGTTTGGAGCTAAGAAACTAGTCATCATTAATATTACCACACAGATTTGTGATTAAGCTATATGTTTTATTTAGATAAGTTGTGATGACTTATCTAACTAAAACATCGGAGATTAAAGGAATCCCAGTGTGAGTTTGTGGGACATAGAGGGCAGAAGACCGTACCGGATTGTCGGCCTGGTTAATGCCGAGGATGAAGATGAGCTCGGCGAGGAAGAGGGCAGCGGACCCGTTGTTAATGATGCTCGTCTTGTTGCAGTGCATGGCACGGAGGCAAACGAGGAAGAGCGTGGTGAGGAAGAGGAAGCCTAGGGTCACCCCAACCGTGCTCCACGTCACCAGCTTGACCGGCAAGATCTCACCATTCTGCTCGACAAAAGGAAGGAAAGACGAGTGTGGGGAAGAGAGGGAGAAGGAAGTTTCCATTTTTAACATTAACCAAAAAAAATAATAACAAGAGAATTGCATACTGCAGCACACAATCAAACACCACGCCCTGTAATCGAATATCAAAACTCAACCCTACTGTTCCCCCTTTTCAATATAAAAGAGAAGTAGAAAAGGCCATCTATCACAATGCACAGAGGCTAAACATTAAATCAACTATAAAGGTTCAACCTATTTTCCCCACGGAAACACTCACTCAACCACTGATTTAAATAAACCTGGGAAGATCTTTCAATAATCTGTAATAATTGTAAATTTTGATTCCCATACACCAGCTATTATTTACGTCATCTTGCTTGTGTAATCAGACACTCTTTTCCTCACATAGCAACACTTTGATCACTATGACAGAGAGAAAGGGAGTCGAGCCTGGGGGAGGGGTGTGGAGAACGGAGAGAGAAGGGTGGGGAGAGAAAACGAGGGAACGACCAAGGGGTGCGTGTCCCACTTTCAAACAGGCAGGGAGAGAGGGAGATCACAGCAGTGAGTTATGAGGTGACACAGTTCAGGCGACAGGGAGGGGAAAAAACTAGGAGAGACAGGAGATAAATTATTTACGGGAAAGGAAAAGAGAGACGGACTTTGGGAAACGAAGAAAGGGAGAGGTGGAGAGGACGATAAACAGAGAAAAATCAGAGGTGTACAAACAGGAGGAGAGACGGAGGGAAAAGACGCACAAAGGTGACACCAAATTTTGGATCGTCTGTCTCACCTCTCTACGAGAGACGTCCATGAGAACGGCGAAGCTGGTCATGTGATAGCACTGGCAGCTGATGTGGGTGTGGTTTCGGAACACCACCTCGCACCCCTTCGCTGACCATCCACCGGTGCCCCCGAGACTGCAGAAGGGAAGGGGGGGGGGTATTGAATTTACACATATGACAACACCGTCCCCACTTCAGTTCTAGTGACCACCATCATCCTCAAAACCCCTGAGGTTTATCAGCCATGAAGTGAATGCTACTCCTCCACCCAAGTGTATGACCCACACTGGGTTAGACAACATGGCTGGTGCGTCTGTCTTATTTAACAGATTAGGGGAAGAAAATGTGAGCAAAGGCTTATGGGTATTCCCTGAGGGGGGCGGGGTCTCACGGGATGGAGTGGTTCCAGAAGACGCAGATGGGCTTGGAGCGGTCCTCGGAGTGCACCAGGCGGAACTGGACGATGATGGGCTTCTCCAGGGCGTGCTGGAGCAGCTCCTCGTTGTCGTGGACCGCGATGCTGACCACCGGCGTGTTGATGACCGGGCGCTTGGGCACCCTGAGGAACGTGCACAAGAGCCGGTGGTGAGGGAAGGGGATACCCGACCGGAACATCACAGGCTCAAATCCCGGCTAAGACACGCCTGAGGCGCGCTTAGCCCTGAATAGCTTTACTGCAAAAAGCCCGTCTTAAAGGGTTTTAGTCTTGTAATTAGATTTAAAATCTTATTTTTTCACTCAGGTAGAAAATGCTAGCTTGTTTTACATTAAGTTTACTTAACAAGTCTAAATAAACGACCAAAATACTGACATATTCTTTTGGTTTTGTAGGGTTCAGTGAGTACTAGGCTATGTAAATGGATAATACGAATACACTGTATGATATGAATGTATTTATGATTTTTCCCTCATCTTCCCTGTCCCTGAGTTCCCCCCTCCCTCCCTCCCTCCCCCCCCCCCCCCTCCCGAGTCCCGCCCCCACCTCAGGCTCCTCTTGTCGGGGTCGTAGCGCTCGGGCAGCAGGGGGGCCAGGCTGTGGAAGATGATGACGCTGGCCACCGCCTCCCGGTCTGTCTGGTCGGGGTGCCGGCGCCTCCTGTTCACCGTGTGGTTCCCGGGGGCCTGGGAGGGGCTGGCGGGGTCCGGGGCGGGGGCCGGGGCCGGGGCAGGGGCAGGGGCGGGCATCGGGGGTTGGGTCCTGGGACCCTTGCCCTCCCGCGCGGACTCGAACACGGAGTCCGGCAGGGTGACGGCCGTCTCCAGGTCCGCGGGACGGGCCCCTCTCAGGGCCTGGTAGCGGGGGAGCTTGGCCCCCGCGAAGTTCATCTTGTCCAGGCGATCCACCGAGATGACTGCGGGACAGGCCGGGTCATGAGAAAGGGGCGACAGTGACGCCTTTTCCAAACAAACCCATCGCAACGCTACGCCGCTCTACAGAGAACTCCCCGTAAGAGCCAGGGCTCCCACGTCTCTGACTCTACCAGGCGCACAGGGCGATTCCCTGGGAAAACGAAACTCAGGAAGGGCGCAAGGCTGGACCTACGACCTTCATAAGACTGCAAGGGCAAAGGCCATTGGATAAAGACATGGGGTGCACTTGGTTTATTCAGTAGCAGATATTCCCTAAGGTGCACTTTCAGATACTTCTTTCATTTTTACCAGAAACCTTCAAATTAAAAGCTCCAAGAAGATACATACATATAAAGTAGTATTATATTTATATTTACTTAACCAGAAGGGTCAACTGACAACAGGATCACATTTACAAAAGAAAAAGAGAGCAAGAAATAACTGTAAAATGGTTTTGACTGCACACACCCACCAGAGCACATTGAGCAACTATCTTCAGATGGATTACTTCACTAAATAAGCTTAAGTCTCAAAATATTATAAAAACACTCTGGCATTTATAGTACAGTGAGTGAAGCTCCCTGTGTAGGAGGGCTGGTTGGCTGAGGAATCAAACCCTTATGACATCAGTAAAAAATGAGCGCAATGTGCGGTTATGTTTTCGGGGGGGGGGGGTGTGGAGTCCCTGCACTGGATAACAGGGGCTTTGTGTCTGTTTTTCGTACAGCGCGAGGGCGTTCGCGTCAGCCGGTGATGTCACGGCGTCCCACTCACCGATGTTGGGCGTGACGATGGTGAAGGGGCTGAGGTAGGTCTTCCTCATGTTCTGCGCCAGGGTGCTGGCGTACTCCTCGTACTGCTGCAGCAGCTGGGCGGTGCCCCCCTCCGTCTGCTGGATCAGCTCCCAGTGCGCCCGCGTCTCCGGCGCCAGGATGGCACTGCCCACGTGCAGCAGATTCTGAAAGAGCGAGGCGGCGCCCCCCCCGGGCAGCAATTTAACGGCTCGTTTTAACAGAGGGGGGGAAAAAATACATCTTTTTCCATTTCCGTTTGTTTTTAAATGGACACAGTTACGCTAATGACTGCAGTAGTGCAGTTTGAAGAGGTACTGCTGGCTGTGTTTAGTGTGTGTGTGTGTGTGTGTGCATATGTGTGTGTGTGTGTGCGTGTGTGTGTGTGCATGTGTGTGTATGTGTGTGTGTAAATGCCTCTGGGTGTGCAAATGTGTGTGAGTTTGTTTGTGTGTTTGTGTGTGTGTATCTGTGTGTTTAGTGTGCGTGTGTGCATGTATATGTGTTTGAGTATGTGTCTGTATAAATCTTGTGGGTGTGTGTATGTGAGTGCGTGTGTGGTGTGCAAGCGTGTGTATGTGTGTTCGTATAAATGTTTGTGTGTGTGTGGTGTGTAGTGTGTGTGCATACATAGGGGGTGTGTGAGTGTGTGTGTAGCGTGTGTGCATGCGTATGTGCGTGTGAGCATGTGTATGTGTGTGTGTGGTGTGAATTGCGTGCATGTGTGTGTATGTTTTATCACGGTGCCGTGCGTATGTCTTCACTGCTGAATGTGTGTTTAATTTGCGCGCGCCCCCCTGGGCGGGGGTCAGCAGGCCCCCCTCACCTCAGTGAAGTGGACGTCCTGCGTGGCGGACAGGCCGAAGCCGTGCTGCCCGCTCTCGTGCTGCAGCAGGCCCTGGGTCAGGCGGTAGGCCACCTTCACGTCGCTGCCGTACAGGGAGGCCGTGTGCTGGCTGGCGTTGGACAACATGGCCGCCGTCTGCCGCACGCGCGCGGAGTCCAGGCGCGAGGCGTTCCGGGCCAGCTCTTCAGCCTGCGTGCGTGAGGGAGGGAGGGAGGGAGGGAGAGAGAGAGAGAGAGAATAACATCTCCATCCCCACACATGAAAATTATCAAATATTCATATAATCATACCATAACAATTACGTATACAATCGGGCCATGTTGGATGTGTTATATGAAGGGGTAAGCGGACCTATACTGTGAACATGCAAAAAACACACACGCACACACACATGCACACACACACACGCGCGCACACACACAAACACACACACACAAGCACACATGCACACACACACACACACACGCACAAGCATGCACGCACGCGCACACACAGACAAGCGCACACACACAAACACACAAACACAAGCATGCACGCACGCGCACACACACACACAAGTACATACAATGGTCTTGAGCTTAGCGAAGGAGACGGAGGTGCAGTTGAACAGGTTGGGGGGCAGCCATCCCTTGTGTTCGTCACAGTGACGGATGGCCGTGCCTGAGAGAGAGAGAGAGAGAGAGAGAGAGAGAGAGACGCAGTGAGATGCCCTTACGGACGAGCGAGCTCTGACAGGCTGACACAGTCACAGTCCAGCGCACACCAGTGAGCAACAAAGTCCGGAACACTGAGGCAGCCAATCACATGCGGTCTTTATCGTCTCATTATCATAATGCAGTCCTGGGTGGACATCCCTATCCAAGACTACAAAACCATCTGGGCTGGACGCCAGTCAATTATCATCACTGTTAACTTCATTATTCTTGGTGCCAAACACCCAAATGGGGACCCATGCACCATTGCTGAGCTCCTCTCTCTGTGTTTAACTACTGTCCAAAATATCAACATTATGACAACGTCTGCACATTTCTCACTAGTGCCACAATTACTAGTGCTACGTTTACAATGCTTCTTTTATGTTCCGTATTTCCAAAAGAGCGCAGGTGTCACTAGTAATGAAGAGGTCATGAGCAATTTTTAACCCTGATTCTGAGCTGCTTATCCACATTATCAATACACACCATTTATCTGCTGGGCAGACAGCCTTAACCAGCATGAGTCATGCATAATTTATGCTTTACACTTTTATCATTTATCTAATTGCCATCCATTATCCTGGCTGGAGCTGTGTAGTTACAGAAGCAATCCTGCATAAGTGGCCTGCTGCAGCAGCAAAGCTACTGTCTTATCTGGGAATCAAACCAGTAACCCTGTGGTTGCCAGATTGGTCTCAAACTCACTTCTCTTGGTAACACTAAATACACATCAGACCTGCTTCAAATACATATTTGTTTTGGCTTCAAATCTTTTCCACACTTTACAGAGCTCGTCTGGTGTACTGGAACCACCTATGACATACTCTCAAAAGGTGAAAACCCCACCTTTTGGTCCTATTGGCAGGTTCAGCTGTACCAGGCAAGATCAACAGAGCACAGAAAAGTATTTGAATCCAAAACGAATATGTATTTGACCCAGGTCTGATACATGCGTATGAAGAGGAGCGTAAGAGGCGCTCGTACCGATGGAGCCCCTGGGGCAGGGCACTGCGGCTGGAAGGCCAAATTTAGTCCTCGGCCACCAGATGGCGTCCTCTTTCGCCTGAGGACAGCTGTCATAGATCACTGCGGGTAAAGACAGAGAGGTCGGTTAGGAGCTCATCCCACCTCAGGGAAGAACCATCAGGCTAGGATGCGTGCTTGAATAGAGGACCTTAAGGCAAAAAATACACAGGGCCCACCATTGGGGGCAGTGCCTAAATCAGAGACTTTGAGTCACACGAACAACACAACACCAGTAATGAGACTTTGAACAATGCACTGCGGTTGTTCCAGAATTTTAATAAAAAAAGATGAAATGCACAGTGATTTAAAAAAAAAATGCGCATATTAAATTACTCCTTGAGGCTCATTAGACTTCTGAAAGGAAACCAGGAACGGCTGTAGACAGTGACTACTCCAGTGTAAAGTCACGTCACTATCTGCAACCAAAATCCTAATGCTGTAATGATCTTCACATCAAACGCAGGGGTGTAAAAGTAGAGGCGGGAACGGGAGCGGGAACAGGAACTGGAATGGGAGCGGGAGCAGGAACAGGAACGGGAACGAGGGCGGAGGCGGGAACAAGGCCGGGAACGGGAGCTGGAACGGGAACGAGGGTGGGACCGGGAGCGGGAATGGGAAGGAGAGCGGAGTGGGAATGGAAACTGGGGCAGGGGCGCACCTTCGCAGCCGCTGGGCGTGACCTCGGCGAAGGGGTTGTCGCAGCGGTCGCACTGCCGGCCGATGACCCCCGGCTTGCACTGGCACTGGCCCGACTCCTGCTCGCACGCCCGGGAGAGCGAGCCCAGCGGGTAGCAGTCACACAGCAGGCAGGCCTCGCTGCCCGCCGGCCGGTAGTGGTTATCCTGTACGGGGGGAGAAGGGAACGAGAGAACAAAGGAGTGAGAGAGAGGAGGGAAGGAACAAGAGCAGGAGAGCAAAGGGGCGAGAGAAAGGTAGAAGGAACGAGAGCCAGAGAACAAAGGAGTGAGAGAAAGGAAGAAGGAAGGAGAGCCAGAGAACAAAGGAGCGAGAGAAAAGAAGAAGGAAAGAGGTGAATGGGAGAGAGAGAGAGAGAGAGAGAGAGGAAAAAAGACATGCTGTTTTTATTATTCAGCGTGGCAAAGCTGTCGCTTAGCAGTAAGGCGTAAAAGTGGCATTAAAGTGGCAGTAATGGGTGCTTTTAAGCGGTAGTCACGGTGCCCGGTCACGGATTAAACTGTCACAACATCTCAGAGGGAATTCAGGGGAGGCACGCTGCAGTTATTTCACGTTCGGGCTTCGCTGCACCTGATCTCAGTGCGTTTCCTCAGTGTCATCACGCAACACCTGTGACAAACTTAGAATTCCACATTGGTACATTTGTCCAGCGCTATATTTAGCTCTGACCACACCGTAGACTGTCAAAGCAAGTTTTTTTTTCTTTTCTCACTCTTGCACCACCACAGAGAAATACGAGAGCACTGGTAATATTCTTGTGTCGCGAACGGTAATAAAACCTCAAATCTCAACACAGAGGCACGTCGGATTGCCCGCTTGAGAGGAACATTTCGATTATAAGAGCCCTTGCCATGTATGAAAACATCCATCAGACATGCTCTGTAACAGTCCGGGGCTGAGTAGGGAGGAGCCAGGGTTGGGTTGGGGTGGGGTGGGATGTGTTGGGGCGGGGCTGAGCAGGGCAGGGGCAGGGATGGGGCGGGGCAGCGGTGACCTACCTTGCAGTGACACTCCCCGGTGGTCTTGTTGCAGTCCGCGTCGAAGCCCTTGTCCGTCTGGCACGAGCAGGGCCCGCAGGTTTTGTGGCCCCACCAGCCCCTGGGGCACGGCTGGTCGCTCCTGGATTTAACAGCACAGTCGCTCTTTACCACACGCTACTTACTGATATGAGGAGTGGGAGAATAAGGGGACGTTTATAGGCAGGTAATTATATTTATGAGCCAGGGAGACGGTGTCATGCAATAGGTAGGAATCTGGTAGAGCTTGTAACCAAAAGGTTGCCGGTTTGGTCCCCAGGTAATGCCTAGCAGGTTGACACTGTTGCTTGAGCAAGGTACGTAACCTGAATTACTTCAATGTATATCCAGCTGTATAAATGGATGTGTTGTAAATGTTTAACGTTGTAAAAGAAGGAAGAAATGCTAAAGTTGCGTAAGTCGCCCTGAATAAAAGCATCTGCTAGACGTCAGTAATGTGATGTAGTAGGCCTACTGGGTTGTGATTTACTTCTTCTGTGATTCTTCTAATTAGGGAAACATCTGATGATAATTTAGACTGTAGGAGCAACGGGCTCAATTCAGAGGAGGGGCTAATACACACTGATCTGCGCTCTGATTGGGTGATGATGACCTCACCTTTTCTCGCAGTACTGGCCGAAGTAGTTGCCGGGACAGTCACAGGTGTAGCCGTGCGAGGAGCTTGGCGTCCTCGTGCAGACCGATTCGTGCTGGCAAGGGTTCAGCGAGCACACGTCCGTACAGACATCGCCATAGTAACCTGCCAAACAGATCACAAGTCACAAGTTAGGCTAATCATAATCACAGAGCTTGCATTCAAGCTACTATTTGGACCTGTTTTGGTTACGATTGCATTATAAATGGTAAACTGTCACACTAATGCATGGGACACCGATGAAATTGTTGATGTGACGGTGATGGTGATGGTGATGATGATAATCATGGTGATTGTGAAGGTGATGGTAATGATGATGATGATGATGATGATGGTGGTGGTAACGGTAATGATGATGATGGTGTTCCAGTGGAAGACTCTTACCTGGGTGGCAGGTGCAGGAGTAGCTGTCCCAGTCGTTGCTGCAGTAGCTGTTGGCGGGACAGGGGCTGAAGTCGCACGGGTCAGACAGGCTGCAGCCGCGCTCCACGTTCAGCTTCTTGGCCTGAGACAGACTCAGGGACACCGCGCTGGCCTCCGTCTCCCCCAGGTGCACACCCTGCAGGAGGGGGGGGACACGGCCAGGACAGTCAGAGACAGGACAGACCAGTGTGTGTGTGTGAGAGACAGCGTGTGTGTGTGTGTGTGTGTATGTGTGAGAGAGAGAGAGGGAGAGTGTGTGTGTGTGTGAGAGAGAGGGAGAGTGTGTGTGTGTGTGTGTGTGTGTGTGTGAGAGAGAGAGAGGGAGTGTGTGTGTGTGTGTGTGTGTGTGTGTGTGTGTGAGAGAGAGAGGGAGAGTGTATGTGTGTGTGTGTGTGTGTGTGTGAGAGAGAGAGGGAGAGTGTGTGTGTGTGTGTGTGTGTGTGTGTGTGAGAGAGAGAGGGAGAGTGTGTGTGTGTGTGTGTGTGTGTGTGAGAGAGAGAGTGTGTGTGTGTGTGTGTGTGTGTGTGAGAGAGAGGGAGAGTGTGTGTGTGTGTGTGTGTGTGAGAGAGAGAGGGAGAGTGTGTGTGTGAGAGAGAGAGGGAGAGTGTGTGTGTGTGTGTGTGTGTGTGTGTGTGTGTGTGTGTGTGTGAGACGCCACTGACCTGCACACAGCCACGGAATCCTTGCATTACTTTCCCATCACGTCCTGAAACGCCCCCAACGCTCACGGTCCTGAGCTTCAGTCCCTTCAGCTTACTGTCCACCTCCACACTGGCCTGTCCAGGAGCAGGGCCACACCCACTACTCAGCCACGCCCATTACCCACAAAGCATTACATACACCAATCACAACCCTGCCCACCCCAACCCAGGCTTACCTGTCCATTACAATTACTATTTAGCACAATAATAATAATAAAATGAAACAACTCTCTAGAATAATATACCCTCTCAACATTTCCATAGTACAGCTTTGAATATTAACAACATTTTTTTAAACTTAAAAGTCTATGGAAAATAAATCATAATCTGCGAGCCCCTCTCCGGTGGAGTCAGCCTCACCATGTGCAGGCCGTAGTCCAGGGACAGGATGGCCTGGTGGCGCGCGGCCACGCCCGCCCAGCCGCCGCGCAGCTCCAGCTGCAGGTGGTGCCAGTCGCCGTCGTCGGCCCGCGCCGCCTCCAGCCGCGACACGGTGGAGTCCTCCGCCCGCTGCAGCGACATCACCACGCTGCCGTTCCGCAGCTGCGCGCGCACACAGAGAGAGAGGGGCGAGCGACGCATCGTCACCGGCGACCAAACTCAGCCCGAAAAACCGCCCGCGAAAAGCTCACGCCACATTACATTACATTACATTACAGGCAGGGGCGTCGTAGTGGGGGGGAAAAGTGGAACTGGCTACCCAGGGCCCGGATGAGGGGAGGGCCCTCGAAAAGCCTGGAATGATGATCAAGAGAGGAAGGGGGCCCACAGAGACTGCTTATGTATGGGGCCCAGAATTTTGCGCTACACCCCTGATTACAGGCATTTAGCAGCCTGACACACCTTTTACGTAGCATTTACATTGCATCCATTTATACAGCTGGATACACTCAAAAAATGTAGGTTAAGTACCTTGCTCAAGGGTACGACGGCCTGGGAATCGAACCTGTGACCTCTGGGTTACAAGACCTGCTCCTTACCCATAATACTACACTACCGCCACAAACTGCGTTGGGGGAGGGGGCGGTTAATCTGGCTCAGCCAAGATAACGGAGGCACTGAATCAAACAGTTAAGCAAAAAAAGTGCACACATTGTAGCCCGGCTGGATGCTCAAGAGTGAGAGGCCCTCCTCCACACACACACACACACACACACAACCAGCGTGAGTCACCAACAATAGACTACATTTTAGTCTGCGATTACACATACAACCAACAGGTGGAGCTCTTACACTAAAAAGCAGGCCAATTCACAAAGCACTGAAGAAGGCATATCTAATAGAGCAATTTCAGCATGATGTGTCAGTGGTTTTGTTTACTGCGCTGGATCCAGAAATAAAAAGTGGATAAGACAGTGATGGACACCATTAAACATAATGCATAGCCAGCAGAAAAAGGACAAAAACTAAAAACATCAATTATTCATAAATTATTGAAAACATTATGACATTTAGGGCAGTGTTCCATACAGCTTTGGAGCAAATCCATTAAAATATTGGCAAACAATAGTGAAATACAAGAGATGCAAAGACTACATATAGTTTCTGTGATGACTCAGCAACAGCCCAACTGAAGACATTTTTTTTCTTAGTTTTCTTTCCCTGCAAAGCAGCAGATTAAAATAAGCATAAATACCGATTTGAACAAGTGAACTGATTATATAAAAGTTTTCCCTTTGATCTGTCTATGTGAAAAACTAGACGGCAATCTGAAAAGGAGATTACACACGGCTGATCCAGCACAAATCTAAATCTGTTGAATAAGCACAATGCAGGGTTATGCTCAACCTGAAGTGTGACAGCTTGTACCTGTGCTGTGGTTTAGTGACAGTGTGACTGCGTGTACCTGTGCTGTGGTTTAGTGAAAGTGTGACTGCATGTACCTGTGCTGTGATTTAGTGACAGTGTGACTGCATGTACCTGTGCTGTGGTTTAGTGACAGTGTGACTGTGTGTACCTGTGCTGTGATTTAGTGACAGTGTGACTGTGTGTACCTGTGCTGTGATTTAGTGACAGTGTGACTGTGTGTACCTGTGCTGTGATTTAGTGACAGTGTGACTGTGTGTACCTGTGCTGTGATTTAGTGACAGTGTGACTGCATGTACCTGTGCTGTGGTTTAGTGATGGTGTGACAGTGTGATTGCATGTACCTGTGCTGTGGTTTAGTGACAGCGTGTACCTGTGCTGGTTTAGTGACAGCGTGTACCTGTGCTGGTTTAGTGACAGCGTGTACCTGTGCTGGTTTAGTGACAGTGTGACAGTGTGACTGCATGTACCTGTGCTGTGGTTTAGTGATGGTGTGACAGTGTGATTGCATGTACCTGTGCTGTGGTTTAGTGACAGCGTGTACCTGTGCTGGTTTAGTGACAGCGTGTACCTGTGCTGGTTTAGTGACAGCGTGTACCTGTGCTGGTTTAGTGACAGTGTGACTGTGTGACTGCATGTACCTGTGCTGTGGTTTAATGAGTGTGACAGTGTGACTGCATGTACCTGTGCTGGTTTAGTGACAGCGTGTACCTGTGCTGTGGTTTAGTGACAGCGTGTACCTGTGCTGGTGATTTACCTGCAGCGTGATGCTGTGCTGCTGCCCGGCTGTGACTCGGAGCAGCACCGAGCTGGGCTGCCTCGTGCGGAACATCATCTCCACGTGCCAGGGCACCGTGACAACCGCCGCCGGGTTGGTCCACTGTACGAGGCTGTTGCCCTGGAAACGCTGCGGACTGGACATCGCTGCAACACACCGGGGACAGCACACAAGAGAAATGTGTTTTGAGCCACATACGTGAGTTCAAGACAGCCGTGACATGTGACACGTGACAGGTGGGGGGGGGGGGGGCGTTTAAAAATTTTTTTCTTTTACTAAAACCACATACATACTGGTATGAAGATAGTTGAGCAGGAAACTATCTGTGTTCAATGCAATCTTATCTCATGAGTAACACAGGCCACCTCTGCCTGCGCACTCTCCCTCCCAGTTTGTACACACTGCACAGGCCTCAGCAGGCTGTGATGTTCCCAGCAGCCAGTAGGGTTGTTTGTCCTTCCCTGGCAGAGATAGGCTTGTCAAAATCTCACTAAGCAACATAAATGCGTTCTCTTGTCGAACAACGTTCGTTTTGTACCTCTCTGGCCTCACACAACCACCCCCACCCCCCCACCACTGCCTCCCTCCCAACTCCCCTGGAAACTGTGATGATAAATAATAATAAGCGGCAGGTCAACCAGGAGCCACGAGATTGGACGGAAAAAGAGAGGGAACCCCCCGGGGAGAGCTGTGATTGGGCATCCGCCCGCAGTTGTTCCAACGCTGCTGGATGCAGCGGCAGGAGGATAAAACGGCTCTGTGTCTAAAGAGAAACACCGGTGGTTTAAAAAAAAAAAAAAACATTTTTACTACACAAAACGGCAGCCACTGAGACTCTAAAGACCGCGTTTAAGAGAAGATGGCAGAAGTTTACGGCCTCGGCTGCAGCAGGCCGGGGCGGCTGCAAGAAGATGAAAGCAGGCTGGAAACGTCAATTATTTTTGTTTTTGTGGCGAGCCCCCGCCCCCCCCACCCCCACCCCCACTTCTTCTGCTAAGGCATAAGCTCCCGGGGCCCTGGAGACCGCATTAGCCGGAGAGCCCGGCTCCCTCGTCTTCAGTCACGTCTGCTTAGCGGCCTCCCGTCATCCCCCCTCCGCAGACGGAGGTAACGAGGGATGGCTGTCTTCCCTGCCTCCCTCTCCTCCCTCTCCTGCCTCTCATCCTTCCATCTTTCCCCCCCGTCTTACTCCTCTCTCCCGCGCCTCTCCTGTCGGTTTCTGCCTGCGTCCGCCCCCTTGCTGCAGGAACAGCAGCTGTTTTTTTACGCACCTCTGTCCCATTCTCATACTCAGCATTAACTTTATTTCTACTGTTCATCCTTCAGTCTGGCAGATGCCATTCTCCAAGGAGTCTTAGAGGAGTTTTGGTAAATACGATGTTGTTATGCTTCATTAGCCTGACATGCAACAACTTGCTAAAGCTTTGAGAATAGAAACCCCACACCCCCCCCTCCCCATCCACACTCACCCCCCACAGTCAGTCTTGATTACATACATCATCAAACCAAACAGCTATGAAGCTCCAGGACCAGACACAGCCACTTATTTATATGCAAAGATGATGAGATGCAAAACACAAACACACACACACAGGTACATGCACAGATGTACATGCACACACACACACACACACTCAAACACATACACACACACACAGGTACATGCACAGATGTACATGCACATACACACACACACACACACAAAGACACACACGCTCATACACACACAAACAGGCACATGCACAGACATACATGCGCACAAACACACACAACTGTTAAGCAGTTGTTATACAGTGGGATAAAAACCTTGTTACCCACTGAATTTAATACATCTGCATTTGTTTCTTGCTTTGACTAGCGTCTTCACCAGCAAACGCAAAGTCAGACACTGAAAGTCAGACCATGTGGGTAATCTGGTCAATCCCCTTTCACTGCAATCCTTGGTTTTACCCCTCTCCATTACCCAGCCCCAATTCTGACCCCCCCCCATTTCTCCACACTTACCCTTCTCGCAGTTCCGGCCTCCGAAACCTAGGGGGCAGTCACAGCTGAAAGAGCCCCAGCGATTCACGCAGGTTCCTCCATTCATACATGGGTTGGCGCTGCAGAAGTTCCTCTTTGACGAGCACCCTGGTGAGCACAGCACAAAATGAGGGACTGGCTGTGGTGTGAAACCTGCAGTCCTGAACAAGGACTGCCTTTAAGTTCATACATTAATCCAATATCAACTGAATGGCATATATAAACATGGCAATGCAAATAAAGAACAGATTAATTTAGAAGTTTCTGCGATCATTTAAATTCCATTTGGTGCTCATTTTATCATACAACAGGGCAGTTATTCCCCAGCACATTATGGTATTATAAACCTGGCTAGGTTGACGCTCTCACTCAGAGAGATAAGTCAAACTTTCGGGAATGTGTTTCACAAAATGATCTTGTGTAGGTTTGGCCTCAATTATAAGCCTGGCATCAAGACTATGCGATTTTTAACCAAAATCTATTTGAAACAAAAAATACATCCCTGTATATTGTAAGGTGTTACACACGGAAGTATGTAGCTGTCACAAACAATTTAGAATTATGACGAAGATGGGTGACACAGACATTAAATGACACACCCTGTGATCTCTATTCAGCCTTGACTCTACTACTAGAAGCAAGCAAGTGTTTCTAGTTCCCCAAGTCCTGAGGGTCCTGTGCTAACTCACATGCAATGGGTCCCCACCTTCAGTCAGCAGGGGTGTGGTGCTGTTCGTTAGCCTTCGGGCTCTGATACCCCAACATGAACTCCTCTCCCGCTAGCATACGCTACCCTAACATGGACTCCTCTCCCGCTAGCATACGCTACCCTAACATGGACTCCTCTCTCGCCGGCGTACTGATACCCTAACATGAACTCCTCTCCCACTAGCATATGCTACCCTAACATGGACTCCTCTCCCACCAGCGTACGGTACCCTAACATGAACTACTCTCCCACCAGCGTACTGATATCCTAACATGAACTACTCTCCCACCAGCGTACGGTACCCTAACATGGATTCCTGTCCTGCTAGCATACGGACGGTACTCTAACATGGACTCCTCTCTCACCAGCGTACGGTACTCTAACATGGACTCCTCTCCCACCAGCGTACGGTACCCTAACATGGACTCCTCTCCCACCAGCGTACGGTACCCTAACATGAACTCCTCTCCCACCAGTGTACTGATACCCTAACATGAACTACTCTCCCACCAGCGTACGGTACCCTAACATGGATTCCTGTCCTGCTAGCATACGGACGGTACCCTAACATGGACTCCTCTCCCACCAGCGTACGGTACCCTAACATGGACTCCTCTCCCACCAGCGTACGGTACCCTAACATGGACTCCTCTCCCACCAGCATACGGTACCCTAATATGGACTCCTCTCCTGCGAGCGTACGGTACCCTAATATGGACTCCTCTCCTGCGAGCGTACGGTACCCTAACATGGACTCCTGTCCTGCTAGCATACGGACGGTACCCTAACATGGACTCCTCTCCCACCAGTGTACGGTGCTCTAACATGGACTCCTCTCCCACCAGCGTTCGGTACCTGGCACGGTGCCGTTGTTGGCGATGTGGCTGGCCATGTCGATGTGGCGGTTGTCGATCTGCAGGTTCTTCATGCAGCCCACAAACTGGCGGGTCTGCACGGGAAAGTCCTCCGGGAGTCTGGGGACCCCGCCCAAGAGCAGGGGGCCGGTCAGGTCCAGAGACCTGAGGAGACAGTAGGGGAAGACCCATAACTGATCATGATCCTTAATTATTAGTTCTAGTACCAGCAGTAGTACTTGTAGTTGCAGTACATTTAAATAATTCATCATCAATTATTCATCTAAAAGAATTCATTATTCATAATGTTTCAGAACAAAATCTCATGGCGGATGAGTAGCAGCACAAGAATTTCTAGTGAACAAGTAATATCTTGTGAACGATAATATTTAACAAGTAGTATATTACCAGTCTTTTCAAAGCATGGATGTATTTTTGAATGCTGACTTGAACTAAAAGCAATTTTCCATGTGAACTAATGTTGTTATGCGAGTCCAATAAAAGTAACATTCAACACATTAAAGGTAGGAGCTTCAGTACAGTTTCTCTCAATGGATTCAGCTGTAACCAGACCTTAAAACATTTAGAGTGGTTTGTGTTTTTTTAATGAGTCCAGTAGACGGCCAATTAAAATCAGAAAAAAGGGCGCAAAGAAGCTTTTTAACCTGATCTGAGGGTATTTAACCTGATCTGAGAGTATTCGAATCACCGTGTTTCCAGTAAACCAGAAAACACAGGCTTGTACATCCCCGAAGATGGAAGACATGCCAGATCTGACCCGCCAGTGAAATATTAATGAACACGCAAGTTACACGCACGAGCAGGTAGCGTGTCACGATCTTTCCCTGAGTTTTTACAGTGCTCGTGGGATCAGAGAGAATGCCATGAGGTTGTCGAAAACATTCTTAATTGGGGTGAAGGGCTGTGCTGCTACCTACTGTACTCATCAAAACACTCGTTCAATACTGTTCACCTTCCCTTTTCATTCTGTCTAAATCCGCTTGTTTTATATTTTTGGTTTCACAGTAAAAAAAAATGCCATAATTTTATGTTCAATATCTTCTATACTTCTGTTTATTTTAGTCAATGCAAAGGCATTTAATTCTCTGTAAACACTGATATTGCTGCATCTGCGTTGCCCCTAGGAAAGCGGACAGTGTTCACTCTCGACACAAAAAAACAGAGGCCCGGTTTTCCTTTGGCTCCTTCCTGCCTTACTTCTTGGATCCTGATTGGCTGCCCTGGGCAGAGCAGGAATAGTTTCCGATTTCGTGACCGAATTCCAGCGCCACAGATGTGTCACAGTCGTCCACGGTCACCACGACAACCTTCTGGTCAGAGGGACCCTGGGGAAGTCCGGCCTGATTCAGGACAGGCTAGGAAAAGAGGTGAGGGTCGGGTGAGAGAGAGAGAGAGAGAAGAGAAGAGGTTAACTCAACAATCAGTCAACTGTCCATTCAATTGTGCACTTTTTGAGAAAAATAACACCTTTAAAAAAAGTCACCTTTAACATCTGTAAAACCAATTTACAATCAAAAAATGAACCCAAAGAAGGTATGTAGAGAAACTTATCCTGCTGCTATTTGGAATTCTTGTAAAGTGGAACGCCTTTTAGTGAACGTTTGCAAAACTGCTGCTTTTTACACAATCCAATGAGGGATCAACAAACGTGGCAGCCGCTCGGAGATAGCAGAACTCCTGCTGCAATTTCCAAAGCCGCCCTAACTCTCTTTTATTCCAGCTGTTAAAAAAAGGCCCAACACACAGAGCGCCCGACCGAAAGGAAGACGTATCGCTAAGAGACAAGCGGCCGGCCTGCGTTCACGTGTGCGTCAGTGAGCGTCAGTGATCCAGGAGGGGAGCGGTTCAGGAAGAACGAGCCGACGATGCAAACGAAAGGACTGCGGCTTAAAAGAGTGCTAATGCTAGAAAGTGGCCGTTTGTACGAGAGCTGAACCCCAATACGCTTTACTGATCTTGTCAGGTGTATTGGAACCAATTAAATACTCTCAAGAAGTGCAGGCCCCGCCTTCCGGTCATATTGGCAGGCGCAATTACACCAGGCAAGATCAACAGAGAACAGAAAAGTATTTGAATCCAAAACAAACACGTATTTGACCCAGGTCAGATACGTACAGCATCATCAAACCATTATCTTCTGGGTTAAGCAGCTGAGAATGGCTCGGGTCAGACTGGGGGGGAGGGGGCAGTAGGGTCAGGGCTCTGTGCTCAGACTGCACATGAGGCTCATTACGAAGCTAACCGCTCGCTGCGGCGCGTCCTGAGCTCACGGGGGGCCGCTGACCAATCACGGAGAGGACAGTAATCGCCAGCGACTCACAGCAGGCACGACTCCCTCCCTCCCTCTTTCTTTCCCAGTCAGACAACCGAAGATCTGCAAATAAAGTAATGAAATTCACACAGGGCATCCGCGGAAATCGGTATTTCGCAGCTCATCGTTTCGCTGGTTTTTTTTTCTTTTCCTTTTTTCCCCCCCCCACTCCTCCATCCGTTTCCTGAATGTTCACTTCATCTCCATCAGTGCGCCGGGGGGAAGGAGTGCCAGCGGGTGACCGGCACCATCAGTCACTGCACTGAGGCGCCTTATTCACAGCCACAAAGCCTCCACTGAGCGGCCCGGGCCTGCGCTGCGCAAGACCGGCACCAGCGCGTCAGCCGTATGCGCAGCGAATGCACCGCCTCAAAACAACAGCCCCTTCCCTGCAGGCAGGGAGCGGAGCGTGCACTGGTTTGCTCTGACCTTTGCTCATAATGACATAATTGGCCTAATTGTTTACTCACTCTGCCATATTTCACTTTTTTTTCCCCCGCAAGTGATAAATCACAAGTGAAAACTGTACTCTGCACTCAAGACAAATTCAGTGGCAGTAAATCCTGGTGAAAACACAGAGGTGTACATGACACAGCCAATTAACCGACAGGACCAGGCGTACCAGGGGGACGGACAGCCAAGCGAACAGGCCCTCCCCCCCGGAAAAGAGTTTGTCGCACCGGTGTAAATGCTGTTTCCATGGGGATGTTGTTCGATGGAACACCACGTCATCCCCCCCCCCCTTTCCCTTCCCCCTGCGCGAGTCCCTGCCATGGTTTCCACGCACCCCCCCCCCCCTCCTCGCACCCCCCCCCCCCCGGAACAGTCGGATCGATGGAGAAGTCTTTGTCAGCACGCCCACGCCGCTAACCGCGTCTCTCTCTCGGAAATCGCGCGGCCCGACCGATTGGCGGGTCCCGGGGCCCCCCCCAGAGAGTTCCATTACCGGCGCTCACCGCGGCACTCGGCAGAGGGCCGACACCCCGGCGGATCGGATTAGGAGGGCATTACCGGCACTCTCGCACCCCGAGCTCCATTATCCGACAGCCACACCGGGCCGGCGCCCCTCGCCGGAGAACGTTCCGGAGCGGGGAGCGGGAGGGCAGCACCGAGGGGGAGGCTCGATATAGACACACGCCACACAGCGAGGGGGGCTGTTTTTCCACTCCCTACCAGCCCCCCCCCATCCCCCTCACCCCCCCACGGCCCCTGGGAGCAGCGAGAGACCGAGCCACGTAGGCGACGTTCGCGTTTCGCTTTTGTCTTTCCGCTACAAAGTTTGTCGAGCGACGCGTTTCATTTTGCTCACGCCCGTTCGCGCTGCCGCAGGTTGGAGCTGTCACCGTCGTCTGCGCTGCGTGGGCACGGTGCTGGCTTTTACAGCAGGAAGGCTATAAATAGACCTCTTATCTGAGGATAGGCTATTATTGGCCGTATTTAATAAATGGAAAAAAAAAATATTCCAATGCTTCGTATCTGTCAAGCCATATGTTCAGAAAAAAAAAACATATTTTAAAACGTACTGAGCTTTGCAAAATGTACTTTTAAAATGAGTTTTTTTTTTCAACTGCAAAAGAACAGAAAATGCATGACTAAAATAGCTACTAACTTCAAGCAACATTATGAAGTTGCCACAAGGCTGTTCTTCACCAAAAAAAATCCTTGGTTTGAGAAATGTGGCTTGGTAAATGTGATCCTTCAGTCTGATATAGAGCTAAAGTAGATGTTATTCGATTACACAGAATTTATTCAAAGATAAACGTTACTTTAGACCTATACTCAGTGTCCGGTTATTTGGTCCTGATTTCAGTGGGTTAAAGCTTGCAGCTCAGCCAACTCTGGTGAGCACAGCAATCTAAGATTTGTGTAATTTCCTCTAGATTAAAAAATAATCTGTATTTACATCACGCTGGATGTGTCAGTATCTCACCTTGCACTCAGTAACATCAGCACAGACTGCAGTAGGTGCGTTCACCTACAGTACAGACCTGCTGCACAGTCGGGATGAAGCGTTTAAAGCCTACAGGCTTCCATACTTTTACACTCTAATGTAAAACTGGCTCAATGGAGACAATGAGGAGCCTCATCATGTGACTACCTGGGACAGAAGCCTACAGACACTTCAGCCCTCTGGGACCAGGGCTGTATAGCGCGGATACACACACACACACACACACACTCACGCACTCACTCACACACACACACACGTATACATACACACACACACACTCACTCACAGACACTTACAGACACACACACACACACACACATACACACTCACACACACACACACACACATACACACCCACGCACAAGCACACTCACACACACACACACACACACACACACTCTCTCTGTGGGAGGCTTCACATCCCGCCATCACAAAAAGAGAATCCCTTCCCCTCTAGGCCAGTATCGGTGCCAAACAAAAGACCCCCTTTTTTATTGTTGCTGAAATCAATGGCAGGACGGCCGGCTGTGGGGGTTGAGCGGGACAGATGATGACGATCAATAGGGTCAACAGCCCCTTTTAAACCCAGCCTCATTCGCAGGTCGCGACCCCGTATATTTCCACTGCAGGTTTAAAAAACTTATTCCATTACCTACGTGCGTTAAGGGGGGCGGGAGGGGGGGGTCATCCTGGTGTCTAAAATACGCCGCGAGCACTCACCGGTGACACAGCGTCACGCCGGCCAGGTCCAATGGGGACGGGCAGCGGTGGGAAGCACCGCGGAGGAAATCGGGTTTATCGGTTTACAGATTTAATGAAGTGAGGCGCAGCCTCCTGCGCGCAAGCAAATTATCTGTGCACAGTCTGGGAAGCAGCGCACAGCAGGGTGAGAAACTGCCTGCGTCTTCCGAGGGGCTCGGTGTGTGTACAACACATCCCCTGCATCCCCGGTCCTGCAGGCACACTACCTATCAATAAAAACAGGGCTGCCATGGTTACGGCTTCAGAGCATGATTTACCACAGCTGATCACTGGCTGTTCACTGGTCTCTGGCATACACTGAAGTGGCCTAACCGCACGGCCGCAAATCATATTGCGGGTCAGGTGATATTACACGAGCACGTCGAAAACCACCCCCCCCCCCGCCCTGAACCACAAAGCAACAGAAAAGTCCATCAGAAATTCAGGGGTGTCCTGGGGCATTTTGCCACAGTACAACCACAACAGGATGGAAGCATAATAAAGACTGAAGACTGACTGGATCAGAAGACAGCTACCCCCCCCCCCCCCCACCCCCACCCCAAACCCCGGTTATATTGTAGTCAACACCACAAAAAAACCCCAAAATAAATGTGTGTCTACGGTGGGAAAGCCTTTAAAACGGCCCGAGCCGATCCAAGTCACGGCCCCCGCTAATGACACCACCTCATACACCCGTCTCCCCTTCCATTATCACAGTGAGGGGCTCGGGGTGACGGGCGCTGGCTCTCCCTCTCTCTGGGCCCCGAAACGTCCGCCGTCCATCCTGGCAGCGGGTCACCGGCGGGGCAACCGTGCCATCCGTCCTGCCCGCTAAAGCAACCCCCCCCCCCCCCACCCCCGCCTCCTCAGCCGCTCCTGGCGCCCCCACAAAAGGAGGCGCTGCCAGTCGTGATTGAGGATTACATATTTGCCGAGGGCCCCCCCCCCCTGCATTCAAAGCCCCCCACCTCCCCCCCTCCACTACTTGTCACCGGAGGAAATGTTAATCCAAACCAGCAAGCGCAAGGAGCCGCCTCAATGAGGCTCTAACTTCCAGCCACCGTGACAGGCGGCAAGAAAGCACACAAGGGGGCTGAGGAAAAGAACGGGGGGGAGAAAAATAGACAATTAAACGATATTTGTTATTTTGCCGCTGGCCGGGAACCATGGGAACCTGGACCGCTGAGCCGTGGGACGAGCGTCCCCCCGACCTGGCGGGGCCGAGTCGCCGCTCTCTCTCTCTCGCTCGCTCCTCTCTTCCCACGCACGGCCCGCCTTGTTTACCGGGGTTGGCGGGGTTTACGGGAGAGGAGACTCCCGACGCTGCGGCCATCGCTGCTCTGAGCGCAGTTCTACATCTTAAAGAAGCAGCTCACCCCAGAAAAGGAAATGAAGCTGTGCTTCCGGTTACTCACTCGGAGTGCTGTCTATCCATCCAGATTGTCTCACAGAGATTTGACGGGTTTTCTTAAATACCAGCCTCAGTTAACCCTGATACAACGGACCTCAACGGGACCAAGTTTTTTTTTTAATCCAACCAGTGGGTCATTGTGGGCATGTCATGCTCCGTGAACCACTTCACTGGTGGAGCCAATGCAGGGCCACTCAAATATCCCATAATCATTTGCAGTATGCGCAAATTAGATGGCATCAGGTAAACAACTTATTTGGAAAGCAGACATTGGGGATAGAAGAGTTGAGATAAACAGTTTGCTAAAAAAAGAAATGAAGAACTATAATCATGTAGACACCCTATTCAAACTTCCTAAAGCATTCACTTCATGTCCCAATATATCCCATACAATTATGACACGTGTTTTGTGGTTGCCTGGAAGTTCAGTCTCAAACTGCCACAAAAATACAATAAAAATGAACAAATGTAACATAGCAAATGTGGCAAACTTGGTATATGGGAGGAAAACAACATTTTACCCTTCAAAAACTACTCAAACTAAGCCAGATAAATCAGAAAAGGTCACGACAGATCAGCAGAACAATTGCTCTCAATTAAATCACATGAGCCACAGCAAGTTATCTGTTACAAAGCTGCATTCTCTGAGTTCACAACAATTCCTCATGGCCTCCTTTGAAGACTTATAATCCTATAATATTTTCACCTTCTATAACCTTGTGTCATGTTCACTGCTGTTGGCTGGAATCTGTCATGCCTATGTTATTATGGTCATGCTGGATGGAATCCCAAGCCTCAGGAGGTTGCCTGGAAACAGCTTTATGATGCAAAGCAACTTCCTCAATGGACTGAAATGTCACATCCTGTTTACAAGCGTGGGGGGAATGGGGGAAAGCGAGTGGGGGGGGGGGGCATATAAAAGGGTGTATGAGAGGGCAGGATCCCATGAATTCTTTACAGATTTAAATGGAAATAAAGAATTCAATGGTTCACATCATGTAAAAAAAGATTTTGCAAGTGAAGCAAGTTTTTTTCCCCCCTTTTTCAAATGTGGGCCTATCTGCAAAAACAATCCCCTGCCCTCACCCTCACCCCCCCCCACCACCCATTCTTCCATCCTGCCTCTGGCTCTTCTCCCAACCCACTGTCCTGGAAGTGGCGAATCGTCGGGACCGTACAGCCCCGAGCTGAAACACGCTTCCCAGGGAGCGGGACAGACGGCTCTGTGTGCGCTCTGCCCCATTTTCATCCGAGGCCAGTAGAACAAAACAGCTACGATTCATCCAAGGCTATTCCAAACCAACAGAAACAGCATCAATGCAGCCCGCACTGGACATATCGACACAGCCAATCTTATGTCAGCACAACAAAAAATACATGATTCAAAAGCCCAATACACTGTACAGCAATTGGTGAAAAAAATGGATTTAAAAAATTTTAAAAGAATCAAAGGTACTGTATATCTTAAAACTGCATCGTGAGTCATGATAAAATAAGAACACACAAGATTTTAAAAAGCCAACTGTCACCTTGAATTCAGCCGGTCCAGAACACATAGGCTGGAGGCGCAAGCTTTAACAAGTCACCTCCACTGCTCTTCCTCATTAACTTAACGCAAAGCTCATCAATATCAGACCAGTGGGTGTAACTGAACGATGTATAGCATCTCATATATAATGATTAATCCTCTGGTCACACATGCCCTCTGTATTGTCATGTGAACGATTTCAAACCCCCCCCGTCAAGACCAGGTCTCCCCTCACCTTGTTGTAGTAGTGCACCTGGATCACATGCCACTGGCCGTCACTCACACCTCCCAGGACGAAAGGGGACACTGTCGTCTTCGTCTCTCCTGCACACAAACGCACGTCAGCAGTGAGAACACGGGCAGCAGTGTAGTATAATGGGTAAGGAACTGGTCTTGTAGCCTAAAGGTCACCGGTTCGACTCCCGGGCAGGACACTGCCGTTGTACCGTTTGAGCAAAGTACTTAACCTGCATTGCTTCAGTATATGTCCAGCTGTATAAATGGATGCAATGTAAAAGTTGTGTAAGTTTTGAGCATCTGCTAAATGCCTGTAATGTATCACAGCCTCAGGCACCGGCCACCCAAGTCACGCGTAATTTCAACCTGTTCATCAAAGAAGCCCTTCACTCGAATGTGAAGCTCCACTCAAGAGTGCTTCAACTGCATCTGAAGTGTGGCCACCCACCAGTTACAGTGCAAGAAAGTTCAGGGTGGGGGTCCTGCTTTTCTGGTGGTGGAACAACGAGGCTTCCCGAACCCAACAATGGGTGGCGCTACCATGCGTAGTCAATTACAGGCTTGTACAAATCAATCCGAATCTTTCCGTTCACATGCTGGCTCCACCCACTTTGGGGTTCGCGAACACTTTCCCACACCATTTTCCGCAAGAGTGGGAAAAGTGTAACGTGAGGACGTGTACCCAAGTCCCCGCATGCCCCACCCCCTACCCCATCCCAGCCCCCCCCCCCCCCCCCAAAAAATCCCTGCCCCCTCCCCGTCCCGCACCTGCAGAGAAGGTGAGCTGGATCTGCTCGCTGATGATCTCCACGGCGATGAAGTCGTGCTTCTCGTTGAAGCGTCCGTTGTAGAGCAGCAGCCCGTTGGGCTCCATGGTGGCGAAGCTGAAACACAAAAAGGATTCATTTTATTCTTTGTACAAAGCGCTCATCAAGAAAGGAGAGACCGGCCTGCTGTTCTGTGTTAGCAACACGCAGCGCGCTTGCTTTTAGTGTAGGCAGAAGCCATCTTCTTCATTTGATTTGATGATTTGGATTGTGAACTGTTCTGCAGCTGGTATTAGTATGGCCTGGAATCAATATGGATTACAGCACACATCAATGCAATACAGAGACCAGTCTTAACCAGATTTACCACTCCAGAGTCCCAGGAAAGGCCGTTTTTTGCACTAACCATTCGATGGACCTCTAACGACTGCAGAGAAAATTAACCTCCGAGCTGCAGTGAATCTAATTAAATATTGACCTTTCGCAGGCAAGAGGCAACCGGTCCTGCTTTGAAAATCTCATAATTTACTGAATATTTTTTTTGGAGTAGCAAAGGTGAACGGAGGAATGTAACTGCTATACAATGTTATGAATACGGTGTGAAATAATTAAAAAAATAAGCACATTTTATACATGTCATATATGTTATGTGTAAAATGTGTAATACGACAATAAAAAACACATTCAGTATACACTCCACAGCATAATTCTGTAGTAACTAATATAATTATGAATCCATTTAATTGAACTCCAGTCGTTTAGGCGCTGCAAGTATTCATATAAGGGTCATATTACAGTGCGCTTCACGTCTCCTTCATGTTTCGCATCTAAATCATGTCTCACTTACTTGCCAGTAACGATGGAATGCGAATTGAGCCACTACCGCTATTTATAGTTCGGCCATGAGAGAAATAGCCACTGCAACGGCATTTCCTTACGGGCAAGCATGGCAACACCGATTATTAACGCATCGCGTAAAAAGCTTCTGTATCTGCGAGCTGCAGCATACTGAGGAAGCGAATAGCGACGCGCTCATGCGGAGCACGAAACAAGGTTAGCAAACCGCGGATCTCGGCCGCACGCCAGCGGACGACGTCTAACGGGGTTAAAAATAAGCACACAGCTCTGTCAGCGAGATGGAGACAAATTGCCGAAAAAGAATGTCATGTTGACTTTGTCAGTGCGCTGGATAAACTGTAGAGCACGACTTCCATTCCGGAATAACAAACGAGGGGGTTATTTCTGCGAGGCGGAAACTGAACCAGGCTGGGGATCATTTCTCAAAAACAGGGCACAGAACAGAGGCAAGATATATAATATATGTGTGCGTGTGTAGAAAATACAATTGGGTGAATAACAAGAGACAAATATTGCACAGGGAAATCAGCTCAAAATTAGAATGTTGCCGTTCTGGGCCATGAATGCAGCCTTACTGCCATACACGTGGATACTTTAATCTAAGCAATTTTAACTAATATGTAAAATATAAAATGTAATTTGTAAGTGATTTCACCAGTGCTGGGATATTTTGCGGAAGAAATAATCTGGCCGAGAACATCATCTTTATCCAGAAAGTGTGAAGAGCTGAGCAGTGGAATGCGCTGAAAATAGTTTGTTAATAAAAAGCGTCATCAACATATTGTTAAACACTTCGCAAGATATTTGCAAACAAATTTATTCAGATTTTCTGAATCTGAAAAAAAAGTTTTTTAATTCACTGCTGTGATATATACTACATTATTTAGTCTTATAATTAAAAACATTAAATTATTCCACTTGAATACGGGCAAAGAGCCACATAAAAACAGTTACAGAGGGGAATGCTCATGCGCGTTTATTCACAGGATTCATCTTGCAGACAGCGAGGCCACCGTTTCAGGCTCCCCCTGAATGCACGTGGGCAAAGTCAATCTGGGAATCTGCAGAACCGCAACCTGTCCACACGGACAGAGCGTGACTGTTGTTGTCCCATAACGCACAGTCGGACACATTTTAACACATCGGCGCACGCTTTCACAAACGCCTCTCACTTCTGCCATCAGAAACGCTCCGGTCCTCTGGGTATTTTACAGGCCACAGTCCACGGCCACTTTGTTCATTGCGCCATGTAGCCGGAAAGCGTAAAAACAACACTGATTACGGCTTATTGACTCCTGTTTGCAATTCCCTGGTCTAGATATTTGCCTGCGTAATTCAAGCCTTTCTTTGTTTTACATTATCCACCGCCCACCTATTCTTCCTTAGTCTTTAATGCTTGCCAGGGGGGAAAAAAAGCAACTTTCTTTTTTTCTGATTGAAGACTACTGTTTTATTTTGTGACTCTGACAGAAAATTGGGTGCTAAGCACATCCTCCATGTTTCTAAGCAACCCACAGTGAACGCGGCAGGGATTTATAAAAATACCCAGAGGTCTGGCCCACTCAAAACGCTGCTTCCGTTGTCAGCCCCGGTAACGTGAGGATTGGCGGATGGCGGTATGGCCTGCACAGGTCTGCCCCCCCCCCCCCCCCCCCACTCCCCCTCAGGGGGGGTCACAGCGCTCCTGAAAACACACTTCCGTTCCAAAAGACATATTGCCCTTCAATTTCTCAAAGGTTTCCAACTTCACAAAAAACCCCAGAGGAACCCGACGCCATTTGGAAAAAAGAACAAAAAAAACGTTTGCATTCAGAGGACGGCTTCTTGGAGTTCACTGAATGTGATATTACGAATGGCTTCGGCGTGCTTGTACACAGGCCATTTTGATGATTTGTGCTTCTGCCTGACCCACAGTCCCGGTCAGATTTCTGACCCGGCTCTCTCAATCTGGCCAGCCCATCATTCCCCCCGTAACTGCTGACATAAATCCTGTCCTCTCAGCATCAACTGATGAGCAGTGATACTGGCACAAACATGGCTGCCGTATTTCATTTCATTTGGTGGTGGGAGACAAATCTCTGCAAAACAGCGGATGGAAGCATTATGTAAATCCAGCTCATTAACAATCAGATACTCAAGTTAAAATAATCACCCTTGATTACTTGCCTGACTTTTAAATTTAAAATAACGACAGTATTTACATATTCAGAATAGGGAAGTCTTGAATACACACAGCGTGCAGTTCGGCAACTGATCACTAATGTTTTTTTTTGCAGCCCACGGGCTCTGTCATTGGAAAGAAAGGCCAACCGACACATTGAGCGAAATTTCCCATGATCTGGAAGCCTCTGAGAACAAAGCAGGAGAAACACGATCACCTGGTTCTCCTCCGATTACAGGGGGATTGTGACGACCTCGCCAGTTTTCCCTTAAAAGAGACGGGACAAACACGGTCCTGGTTGAGCAATCCATCAAAGTATCAGGAGACGCTGAAAGGAAACTGGTCTGTGCGGGTCTCACGAACGACAGGAAGGACACATACCCCTTAAGACTCGTTACCGTCAGCCATCTTCTCCGCGCTGAACAAATGCACGTAACCTGAGCCCGCACAAAGCAAGGGCGAAACAGAAAATATGAAAAACTCTGGTGGCTGTGATAAACGCCCTGTGTAATCTGGAGTTATGTAAGCAAAGGAAAATACAATAACAAACAAGCATAATCCTAAAATGTAACTGCTTCAAAACGCAGGTGAGTATGGCTGAAGAAAGAAATTCATCCTCGCACTTTGTTTCCAACTAAAGAAACCGTTTGCGAAAAAGGGGAACACCCGTGTGCTCTACACATGCCTGCGAGCGTCTGCGGGCGCATTAATGCGAGTCCTTATTGCAACAGATCTCAGGGCCGCGAGAATGAAAGCGAAAGACGGCATTAATATTTAACTTCTGAGGATCCTGATTTTCATCGGGGAAGAGTGGCCAGATTCAGATCCATTTGCCCACAGCTTTGTTACCTCGTTAGCCATTCGTTTGATTTATTCCCTGCGAGGTGGGTCCACCTGTGGCTAAGCCTACACTGCATGCACTGCAGTCCAGCATCTCACATCCTCAGCACAGTTAGCAACAAATCCTCCTTCACTTCCCCCACACAGCCTGTGAACTGCCTTCCGGTTTTCCTTCAGGATCCATTACAAAGTCCTCCAGAAGGCACATAATCCGGGCTACATGGTATGGACGAGCTACCTTCCTCTTCACCTTTACCGCTTTAACAGTTTACACCAGTGGTCCGCAGAGGTCCTGGAGGGCCACAGGGTCTGCTGGCTTTCATTGTTACTCAGCACTTGAGTAGCACAGCAATTGCTCAGTTAAAGCAGCTGCTTACACAGCGAACTCAGGCCACCGAGGGTATTTGGGTCTGAATCGGTAGCTGATTTTAAGGCGAAAAAACAAAACCCAGCAGACTGTGGCTCTGCAGGACCAGGACTGAAGATCACCGGCTTACACACTCTGGTGCTCTGGTGCCATCTGCCTCTTCTGTGCCCCCCACGGCTCACATGAATACAACGAACAACACGTCCATTATTGCCCTGCGATAGATTGGCGGCCTGTCCAGGGTGTATCCCTGCCTCTCGCCCAATGCACGCTGGGATAGGCTCCAGTTCCCCCTGCGACCCTGCTCAGGATAAGCGGGTATAGATAATGGATGAATGGATGGACATGTCCATTATTGGGCTCACAGGGCACTGGTTCTTAAAGCGCTGGTTTCTGAGGTGCTGTGCTACACTGAACCCTGGCAATGTCACCGCTGTACCATGCAGCGATGTGTAATTGGCCATAACTCTGCTCATGAAGTGTGCAACAGTGACCCCTTTGGACAGTAAGATACCTGCGGTCTGCCTGTCTTGCTGTTCAAGACTGTACATGGATCCTCAATGTGTTTCCTATCATAACAATGTTAGTCTATTCTGTATGCTGTGAATTGGTTGTTACATGTTCTCATGTGTATTTTATCCATTATATGTGTTGATGAGCTCTGCACTTTTTTAATTCCAACGTGGTGGTCGCAAATGGCAAATAGACTCTTGACTCTTATAAATACCAGCTACTTACACATTGGATAGGTTGATATGAAGCAAACTGCACAGCTTCCATCTGAACAAACTGAAATTACACGATTTGTTTACGCACCTGCATAGTTGCTAGTTGAACAGTTTGGACCAGACACAACATGGATTTGAATACATAACGCCCCTCCCTTTCATTCTGAGACTCAGAGACTGCAGCACAGCGCCAACCCCCCCCCCCCCCCCAACTTATGTGCTTCCCTGCACCACGGAAACCAAATGTTCTTCAGCGACACGGAGACCAGATGCTCCTCAGTGCCGTAGTCCTCCAGTGGACGGCTGAAGGTCGAAGCGAAACGTTTCGCCGTGACTCGCCGCCGTCCTGTAGACGAGGCCGAGGATCCGCGGCTCCAGCAGAGCCCCGCCCTCCCCCCTCAGGACACTCAGTTTCACTCACGAGGGAGACGGGGGGGGGAGACGGGGGGGGGTGCCCGGGGGCAGACTAGGCAGAGGCCTCGCCTCAAACGGGCTCGCCCGTCACTCACGCGCAGCCCGCCCTCAGGCGCCTGACTGCGGTCGCGAGACGGAGACGAGGAGCCCGAGCTATGCAGGCCCCGCGGAATCCCAAGCAGCAGCTCCCCGGGCTCCTGTCCACCATCTCAACCACCCACCCCCCCCGTGACGCTCTCGGTCACCCAGCCCAAAAATCCCCAGTGACCTCTCTTTCACGTGGCACAGGGCCGCTGCACCCCCAGGCAGCCGTAAATCACACGGCACGTAGATAAGCGGAAGAGACCGACGGACCCCCCGAGCGATTTTCAGGAAAACCCTGTCAAAACGCCGTTACTGACACAACAAACAAGCGGATCAAACAGGCCGCTTTGGGGCCTGCAGGGGCCCGTTCACTGTGTCAAGGCTTCGCGCCGCGGCGCGCGGATGAGCTCCGCGGGCTCGGATCGAATCCGGACCGTGTCGGTGACGGACCTGTGGCCGATAGGCTCAACGAAATGTCGGCCCCTGACTCCGCTCTGCGTGCGCTGGGCTGTGGGGGCTGTGGTGGCAAGAGAAGCAGGCAGGTGACACCGCTTGTTTTGGGAGGACAACTGCAGATGCCTTCACTCTCCCGAATCGGGGGAACGCAGCGACGAACAGTCAACTGGATATTCCAAAATTAGGGTGAGAACTGGACTTATTTAGCACCATGCCATATACAAATAAATCATCTTTTGACCATATTTATTTTGCAGAGGTTAAACTTCACTGGGATGAAGTTAAATGAAATATGGTATTGGAATGACCTTGGATGCAAGAGAGAGTGACAACAACTGAAAATAAATCTTTAATTTCCTGTGATTTTACTTCGATTGCCTTGTAAAAAAAAAAAAAAAAAAAAAACATCACACAGAAATTTCTCTAAACCGAGAAATTCTTGAGGAGTAAAACCAGCAGGAATTTTCTGTAATTGTATTCTTAGTGAAGACAAAAATAGACAATGATATTACATTACATTACATTACATTTGAGATATATATAAAGGCCTGAAGAGATTCTTATGCATGGCAGGTCAAGACTGTCTTGACAGAGCTTTAAAGGTTTTTTAGATTTGAGCAGTAGATATTATGAGTCCGTTGTTAAAAATAAAAAAATAAATAAAATCCTGAAAGAGACCACTTGTGTGTTTAATTAAAAATCTTTCATTGCTAGCCAAGCCTCTACGTAAAACCACACACTCAACCATAAAAGGAAAATAGATTCTGTTATGACTTCAAGTGTCTTTGTTTTGATGTTATCAGTGACGACTGATATCTATTCAAGCATTACCTTTGAAGGTAAAACCACCAGCTGTTCTGTGCTTTTGTAATGTTTTAATGGAGTAACTTGCCTGGACAGCGACCTCTCAGCCATTAAGTTTAATTCACTAAAGGCTTCTCCATAAAGATGGGAAAAGAAAACGGTTATTACTCCTGAGAAAGTGAGAAAATATCAGATTCTTTTGTTAATTTGTCATGATGTATGAGGATACCAATACCCTACACATTTTAAACATAATTTAACTTTGTGTTCCCGATCTCCACAGAGTGGGGAGTTTAAGTGGGGCATTTCTTTTCCGAAATTACTCCATCAATCAAAATGCTTCAGTTTGATGTTAACAGCATGGTGCTTAATCAAACGTGAGGACTGCTTTAAGTGTGTGCTCAATGTTCTTTTCTATTATTTCACAATGGCACCTTAATAACCAGCATGCACGGCAAACTAGCATAACATTGCTGATGAGATTGCTAATGGGCTGTAATGGAAATCTATGGCAACTTAGACGGCCAATTTGTGCTGTGCGTCCCTGAGTGCATGCATGTGTGTCTGTGTGCATGTATGTGTGCCTGTGTGCTTATGCGTGTGTGTGCGTGTGTGTCTGTGTGCTCATGCATGTGTGTGCGTGTGTACATGTGTGATGCGTGTGTGTGCGTGTGCCTGTGTGTGTGTGTGTGTGTGCATGTGTGCATATGTGTGTGCCTATGTGCTTGTGCGCACATGGGTGTGCCTGCGTGTGAGTGTGTCTGTCTGCGTGCCTGTGAGTGTGTGTGTGTGAGTGTGAGTGTGTATGTGTGTGTGTGTGTGTGTGTGTGTGTGAGTGTGTGTGTGTGTGAGTGTGTGTGTGTGTGTGTGTGTGTGTGTGTGTGTGAGTGTGTGTGTGTGTGTGTGTGTGTGTGTGTGTGTGTGTGTGTGAGTGTGTGTGTGTGTGTGTGTGTGAGTGTGTGTGCGTGTGTGTGTGTGTGTGTTTCAGGGACACTCACGTGAGCGCGAGGGTGAAGTGGAACCGCTGGCGGAGCCCTCTGAAGGTGAGGAAGGACTGGGGGGGGAAGCCGCGGGTGCTCATCTGGCAGTACGGCTTCTCGTAGGCCCCCGCCGGGCACTCGCACCGGAACCCCCCCACCAGCAGGTTCACGCACGTGCCCCCGTTTCGGCAGACCCCCGAGGAACAGCGGCCGGACCGGGACGAGAGCTCACACCGCTCACCTGCACATGAAAACAAAAAACAAACAAAAAACAAAACAAAGATCAGAGACCAGCCGCGTGCTCTCAGTCCCTCCGTTCAGCCTGATCAGAACGCACTGATGGCCTTAACTCTGAGAGGCGTGTCTGAGGAAGTCTTACTTTACGGTTTCTTACACATTCGGTTCATTTCTATGACGGCCTAACTCACTCTTCTGGGAAAAATGAAAACATGCATACGTTCGTGTACGTAGTTTTGTTGCTTAAATGTTGCAAACAATAAGAACTGCAGTTCGTTTTAATAAACAAAGTCCTTCTCTTTTTATTCCTCTAACACCATCCATTCCACCGTGGTTCTAAACCATCGTTTCGCGTTGCCTGCAAAGCCTCCGTGCCACACGTGACAGAGTGTTACATTCACAGCACTTAACACATTAAATTATAACGGAGAGAGCTAGCGAGAGAGAGAGAGAGAGAGAGAGAGAAAGCGAGAGCAAGGGTAAGAGAGACAGAGAGAGCGAGAAAAAGGTGGTGCCAGTCAGTACACTTCAGGCCCCTGACGACGGTGCGGTTGCCATGGTGAGCTCGCACGCCTCTCGCACGAGAAAGAATCTGTGTCAAGGTGATGCACCAGCGTCGAACGCCTCAGTTAGTTGTGCACTCGGGCCATTTTCTTTTTTTTTTATTTGTGCCCATCAGGCAGACAAAGGCCTACAAGCCCAGCTATTGGAAAAATATTCAGAGTTAGTGTCTGGTTGGATAAGCATCGGAAATTCCAACCATTGACAGCCATTAGCATTTCCATATTATACAGATATAGACATTATTTCACGGTTATATCATTCCCATATTTTCTCATACGTACGTAAGTACAAATGTTCACAGAAATATAAAATGTATATAGTGATTATTTATGCACCTTTGATCTACGATATCCAAAGCTGGGTAAAGACAGCAATCATTAAGACTGAAGAAGAGATGACATCATTACTATAAGGCAGCTATGGGTGAAAGCGGGAATGTCAAGGTGCACAGTCATGCTTGTTTTGCAGATATACTGGAGACTAATGAATTTGTTGCATAATGCCTGTGTATGTGTGTGTGTGTGCGTGTGTGTGCATGTCCATGCGAGTGTGTGCGTGCGTGCGTGTGTCTGCCTGCCTGCCTGCCTGTCTGTCTGTCTGTCTGTCTGTCTGTCTGTCTGTCTGTCTGTAATGGTTGTTTCAAATGTGGTTTCAATTGGTGAGTTTTTAATATTGTAATATTTTTATTTCATTTTACTGCGAGATATCACAGACAGAACCACATATAGCACGTATAGCCATTATATAACGCTCTTAATTGTGTATGTACCACACCAGTGCAGGCCTCTGAACTAGCCCAAGGACACGGCACTGTGCAGTCATCAGGAAACTACACAGAGAGAAGCTGAGTCCGTAACTTTACAGTAAGGCAGAGTGTATTCACGATGCAGATCATTTGGCCCAGTGTACAATGAAAAGTAAACAGAGTTCTGCCATATTCAGCATGCAGACAGAATTATGGGTATGGAAGTGCTGCATTGTCATGAACAGAGAACCAATCGATTGATCATCTGGCATCATAAAGAACAATTAAATCACTCCGTATCAGTTCAATATGAAAATTGCGTATGTAAGACAAATGGCGAAAGACAAATGTGTTTATCACAAAATAGTTATCTATGGTCAGACAATAGTCTTCACCCCTTAGACAGCAAGACTAATAAAGCATTAAAAAAAATAAAAATGCGTGATATACTGTCCCAAGCCAAATGGAAATTCCATTATCAACAATCACGAGGATCAGCAATACAAATGTAAAACTAAAAAATATGAGACCCTAACAAAGGTGGAAACAGTAATTTAATAGCAATCCTAGAAGAAAATGACAGTACAATGGTATATTGCCCCAGTTAATTCTTGGGGCAGTTACTAACTGTCCATTGTCCCTTTCGAATAAATAAATAAATGAATAAATATGAAGCAGAATATCCACTTCTGTGCAGCAGCCTCCGCTTTTCAGCTTTTCAGCTTTTCAGCTTTTCAGTTTTTCAGTTTTTCAGCTTTTCAGTTTTTCAGTTTTTCAGCTTTTCAGTTTTTCAGGTCGACGGCGTTCATCTGGCACGGCCACATTTCCCGTGACAATACGGGGGCCACAGCCTCTCAATAAATCAAACTTTATTAGACGCGAGACGCTCGGACAAAAAAGGGGGAGCCGCCTCAGAGTGGCGGCTAAAGCCGAGGCAAAACCGGTAAAAAGCAGGCCGATCCGGTCGAACCGAAAGAGGAACCGAAAGAGGAGCCGCTACGCGCCGCCGAGCTGGGGGGAGAACCCCCCCCCCCCCCCCGAGGACGGCGGTATCGGAGGCCGCAGCGCGCCTCTCTGTGCGCGCTACCTGGGAAGCAGGCAGCGGCCGAGCGGCGATTC
Source organism: Anguilla anguilla (assembly GCF_013347855.1). Classification (NCBI taxonomy): domain Eukaryota; kingdom Metazoa; phylum Chordata; class Actinopteri; order Anguilliformes; family Anguillidae; genus Anguilla; species Anguilla anguilla. Next base: position 32,847,691 of record NC_049213.1, on the reverse strand, counting down.
CGGGGGGAGGGGGGGTCAGGGGGGCTGACGTAACCCCCCCCTGGGTGAACCTTTGGGACACAGGTGGTGACGTGACCACGTGACGACGAGGGCCGGGCGCGGTGTCCCCCCCCCTCCCCGCTCCAGCCCGGGCGAAACAGCGCGTGAATTATTCAAGCAGCCCCTCCCTCCGCTCTGCCCGCGACCCCCCAAGACCTCCCTCTCTCTCCCTTTGTTTACTTCCGACATTAATCATTAAGGCTGCCGAAATGAGACTCGCCCCCGGGAGAAATCTCTTTCTGAAGTCAAGGGGAGATGCTCCTTCCCTGAAAACACACCCAGACACGCACACGCGCACACACATGCACACGCACACACGCCCGCACACACACACACACACACACACACATACATACACATACACACACAAAACACACTTTCAGGGCTCCATGAAGAGAGGGCAGTTTTACACAGGTTCTGCCTGAACGCAGAGCAGCTCAGAATCCATAAGAGCGCACAATGACTCAAAAGATTACTGCAGAACTGCCATTTCACGTTAAGCAGAATGGTGTCATTATGGAGAACGGAGTGTCTCTCAATAGTTCACACTCAGCTGGACCTCGATAATTAACATTCGAAGGATTTGCAAGGCTGAGAATTCGCGTGGAATCGAGCCTATGGGAATATTATTTACCGAGTGAAACTTAACTCTTCATTGAACACCAAATCCCCACCTCAGCAAGCACACATAATTAGACCTTACTATCTTTCAGCCCTCCTTCACCTCAGCCCCAACCCCCCCACCCACCCACCCCCCTCAACTCCCTCCACCACCCACCCCCCTCCTCCTCCCCCCACCCCCAGCACACTCCTTCAAACAGAACCAGTTTGTCTGGAGTTCTCAGGGAGAGGGCACTGTCTGGCATGACTACCTCCCCTTGAAGCATACCCTTCCTGCCAAGAGCCGAGAACTCTCTAACCCCATCCCTCACTCCGAGGCGACGTCCACAAAGCGGGTCAGACGAACGGGAAGCGAGGGCCGCAAGGCCTGGGCCAACACGCTCAGCCGAGCGGAGACGCCGTTTCCAAGCGCTAAAACTGGGGGGGGGGGGGGCGTGAGTACACCATGCGCTCGGGGGGTGTGCTAGTGAACAGACCCACGCCGCCTCTTTGCCGGAGCGCAAGGCCAGCGGGAGTCAGCTCTGGCCCCCGGCCGTCGGAGCTCCGGGATACCACTCCGGGCCCCCGCTGGAACTGCTACCCCCGGCGTAACTCAGCGGAACAAGGCCACCGCCGGCGGCTCGGAGAGCTCGCCGACAGATTTACGGTCGGGTTTCTGTGAGCGGAGCGAGCCGTCCACTCAAAGGCCCTTTGAATCGTCGTTAACGAGCGCACGCGGCCGGCAGCACAGGTAGATTAAGGGCGAAGTAATTATGCGCTCTGAGCTGCAAAGCGGTCTTTGATACGGCCGATGTGAAAAAGGGAGAATAGAAAAGAATTTCAAACACCGCAGGAGGCCGCATTTAAAATGCAAATCTGTTATGAGTCCAGCACTTCACTCACCCCTATTCCCTGAACGCACTGAACACTTCAACCCTCAGACTCTGTGCTTTTAGCATTCGTCAACATCGGTGTAAAACTACAGCACCTTCCCACGCAGAATGTAATGAGCTCTGATAAGCTTAAACATTCATAACAGTGCTGGAAAGCGACCATTTTACACTCAAGTGCAAGACCCGCCACCCCCCCCCCCCCCCACCTCCCACTCCCTCCCTCCTCAACCGAACAGTTGGTGAGCTCGGACCCAAACGTGCCCCCTATTCAAAGAGCGGGGGTGGCTAGCGCGGGGCTGGAGGGACAGAGCGGCGCATCAAAACGAAGAGCACAGATGGAGGCACTGCCTGGTGTAGGTGTAACCGAACACACCGCCTCGACAAGTGGATCTGACCCTTCGACCTGCCGGTGTTTCTGTCGGGAGGCACAGACGGTCCTTGTTCAATCCTCCCCCAAATTTCCCCCGAGACTCCAGGGGAAATTCACAGGAATGCAGGTGACCACCCCAGTCAAATTCTCGGCTCTACAACTCGAAACCACCCCTCCTCCTCCATCCGTGAAACTCATACACAAGAACATAATTAATCCACCGCCAACTTGCGTCACAATGGCCTTCTCCAAGGGAAGGACACCGAGTCTCAAACTAAGCCTTATAGACTCAAAAAAAAAAAGTTCACTTACAATGAGAACATTTTTCCCAAAAGTAGTACATCACTCTTAGTTCTCCCTTTACAGTTGGCTGTTACACACACCAAAAGACACATAGCTCAGACAGCAGTAAAGGGGCACTATCATGTTCCGCGTTTTTACAGAAAGGATTTTTTAAGAATCTCGTCAGTTGAACGCTCGATGGCGGGAAGGACGATCTCGCCGAATGTCGCTGCGGCGGCTGGCCCCGGACCAGCCGGAATTCTGCGCGACTTCCCATCTTCTGCCAACGCAATTATAAATAATTGGTCTTCTCGATGATTCCTCCCACTCTCCATCTGCTCTCATCCGCGGTCCTCTCACACTCCAGCGCCCACGTGCCCACAGAGAGAGGCCCCGCCCTCCGCACACATCGGCTCACGCCCCAGAAAACCACCGCGGCGGCACCGAGCGGCTCTGAGGGTCACCTGACCTCGCACCCGAGGGGTCGGAAGGCAAGCGGCCGGCTGCCGCTTACATCACCGGGCGAGGCACGTGACCAGAAACGCCGCCACTGAAACTGCACGCCGTGCGTACAGAGACGCGAACGTCCTGAAAACCTTCTGAGCGCTGTGAAGCCCAAACACAACCCCGCGCTCCTGCCCGCACCCTCACCCTCACTCTCCCCCCGACGCGTTAGGCCCTCCACAAAGCAAATCATAATAATTTAATAGGAAAAATAATGGCTGTTTATTTTCCCCTCTGTCAACCCCCCCCCCCAGCACGTTTGCCTCTGAAAACGACTGAGCCTGAGGAGCGAGCCCAGTCAGTGACGTAGCAGAGCGGGGGGGGGACGTTCTGACACGCTGCGCGAGGCGGAACCCTCGCGCTCGAATTCCCAAATTCCCCAAAAAACGGCGAGAGCGCACAGATGGCCCCGTGCGCGACGGGAGCAGCAGACCGAAGGCATCGGACTGGATGCTCATTTGGCCCGAACTGTGAAGTGTGAAGCGGGAATGAACAAAAAAAAAAAAACAATGGCGTAGCGAACGGCTTAAAAAGCACCGCGGCCTGAACCTTACATTAAGCCATCCACAGAAAAAAAGGGTCTGCTTTTTTTGTTTTCACCTGCTACAGAATCGCAAGGGATCGTTTTCACGTAACTGGAGTAACAAGGAAACGTGGCTATAGCAGCCCGATTCTCTCTACCCGCTCGCTGGTTTATATCCAATCGTCTTACGGCATTTCCCTCCAATACATACTGGCTTATTACAAACACTGCCACACACAGCCATATCTGCTTTCAGCAATAAACAATCATTCAACAATGAGCAAGAAGAAAATCTAATTATACGGTAATTTAAAACACACATGCCCTGTGTATTAAACAACACTTGTGGCTCTTTTTCGAATAACTGCAGGGTGTTTTGTTACAGTGATCATGTGATATTTATATTTAATTATATTTAATTGGAGTTTGAAATTAATTTTAAATGCACTGGAATCTAAGAATCTTAAGGGGTATCTCAAAGAAAGATTAGCTGGACATAAAAAGCATGCAGAAAATCGATGGAGCTCACAGCTCACACTGCTCATATATAAATGACTGGAATGTCCAACTATCCCTGGCCATTTAACATAAAACTACAGTGAGTGGCCTTTGAATCTACAGACTACCTCGCTACCAAATAGCATGCTTTACTACCAACTGTGTGGCCTGCACATATGTATAACCTCATCAGTAAACTAATTATGGAGTTCGTTACAGCTACAGTAATCACAAATTATTTTATTAGTCATCCGCTATGTTTTGAAGTAGGAAATGGCTATGCCTCTGGCGTGTGTGTGTGTGTGTGCGTGCTAAATCTAGGCAACAAGAAAGTGAATGATTGATTCTTGCAAATGTGGATGTAGTAAAGACGAGTGGAATAAATTAGACATAGCTGCTTAGTTTATTTCGTACTTTAACAGTCCATGCAGACACTGCAGTATATCTGAGATATAACAAACCTTTTATAAGCGGCTTCAGCATAATACTTTATTTCATCTTTTACTGTTGGAATACACATGATGCTTGGACAACAAGGGCCTAAGAAGCCTTTAATCTTCTTGTGGAAATATGATGTGGAAATACTGAAATAATCTATATCTTCAGAGGAAAGTGATACTTTAATTAACTGAGCTATGGCACTTATGAGAGCTCTGACTGCATATTATGTGCATTTTAAAATCTTCATTTTTTTTGTCCAGGGGGAAATTCATTGGCTGGAAACAGGATTTGCGCTGGCTCTGAAATTCATACATAATTGAGAAGCATCTTCCATTGTATTTCTGATCCTCCTAGTTTTCCGATCCTCGCGCTCTCTGGCTTCACAACAGCGCCACAATATCAGGCTTTAAGTTCAGGCTGGACAGTCCAGTAGCCCTTCTGTTTCTCCCAAGCTGGCACCATTAAAGTCATGTACCATTAGCGAAACCAGCGGAACTACATTTACAGGATATAGAGTCTAAGTGGTACACTGCATCTTTAGAGCACCATCATTTCTCATGCTGCCATTTTACCTGGCACTCCATCTGTAACAAGCTTAGTCTTTTAAATTTTATACAGCGCACCATTTTTTTCCTGTATGCACAGTGGCATGTAGGGACTGGGGGAGGGACCGGGTCATGTAAAATGGTAAGATGGACTGCATTTATATAGCGCTTTCATCCAAAGCGCTTTACAATTGATGCCTCTCATTCACCCATTCACACACACACTCACACACACACACCAACGGTGAAAGGCTGCCATGCAAGGTACCAATCAGCTCGTTGGGAGCAATTAGGCATTAGGTGTCTGGCTCAGGGACACTTCGAACACTGGGGCAGGGCGGGGGATCGAACCGGCAACCCTCCAACCGCCAGACAACCGCTCTTACCTCCTGAGCTATGTCGCTATGTATTATGTGATAAGAATCATAAGAGGAGAAATTACTTTATTCGGCACATTCTGGGATTATTGTACCCAACTAGCTGTAAACCAAGAAAGCCAAGGCTGCCTGCTATTCATAAAGACACTAATCTTCCAAAGCAGTGTAGAATAGGCTGGGGAAGATCTGGGAACATTTGTCGGTTTTGAAATCTTGTCAAAAGAACAGAAAAGCACTCTAATGCTAAGTGCCCTTGATGCACAAAGAGTTCAGTCAGCACACATACACTATGAGTAGCATATGTATAACTTCTCCAGTTTCTGAGAAAACAAGAAACCAAGGTTTTTTAAAAAACTATAATGTGCATTTCTATATCACTGAAACCATTTTAAATGTGTACAGCACAGATAAAGGTAATATAAGCAATAGGATACATTCAATCCAAGTTCTTTCTGGAAGTTCCTCATCACAACTAAATGAAGGTCAAAAGGTACCATTAGTTCTGAATATTCATATTGAGCCAATTGCATTTCCAACGCTTATATACGATTAAGCGAATAATCTGAATATAGGCAAAGGCCCTCGCCCTGGCCATGCACATCTCAGGGCGGCAGTGTAGTATAATGGGTAAGGACATGGTCTTGAAACCTAAAGGTCACAGGTTCGATTCCCAGGTAGGACGCTGCCGTTGTACCCTTGAGCAAGGTCCTTAACCTGCATAGCTTCAGTATATATCCAGCTGTATAAATGGATTCAATGTAAATGCTGTGTTAAAAGTTGTGTAAGTCGCTCTGGATAAGAGCATCTGCTAAATGCCTGTAATGTGATGTAATGTAATGTGATGTGATGTGATGTAATGTGATGTAATGTGATGTAATGTAACACAATCTCAGGCTTTATCTGCAGTTCACAGGAGCAGACAACCCAAAGGGGACACAACAGGGACTGGGTGAGAGAAATATGTGTTCATGTCCAGGTAGGCAGCAGCGCTACTGATCATATAAAAGCCGCCTTTTTTACCATGTTCATCCATAACCCAGTTCACTCTGCTTCCAAACACTAGCATGCCGTCCGCGCCGCGGCGACGGTTTTCAATGGAGGTTGGGCCTTCCATTCAACTCAATGGTGTCTTCCGCACCACCCACACTGTTGCCGCGCAACTTTCTCCCCGCTATGCGATGGGCCGAATTGTTTCGATTTCTGTCCCGTTGCTAGGTAACCTCAACCCTTCTAAGGGTTGAAACCCATTCAGGGCTCCTGGGCCAGCCCACTGACCCTGCACAAAGTCACATGAGTGGGGCGATTCTCGCCTGGACAGATAAAGTGACAATCGCAGCGATCATAAATTAATTTGAGTTTGAGAGATATGGAAGTTAGCTATGAAATGAGAAAAATCATTTTTCTAGTTTTAATTATATGCTTGTGTAACTTAGGCTAACTGATTGCTACTGCACACACTGAGTGTTCCTGCAACAGTTTCACTTGCAACATAAAATTTTCAAATATATTTATTTAAGGAGTTAGTTAAAACTCTGGATCAATACTGGAATAAGTAAGACTGCTGTAATTACTCGCTTGGCTGAAAATTTCATTCATAACAAAAATTATAGCTAAAGATGGCTTTACTGTCCATAGACATGTCTTACAAAGAATATTCAAATAGATGCTTAAGTTTGCATGGGAGACAAACTCTGGTTAAGTCTATTTGAATCAGGAATTTTAATGACCGGGCTTAATAAAGATAGCCATTCAGCCCGTTATGGTCCACTCTACAGAGATGCTGGAACATATGATCATTTTTATCTTAACGTGACAGATAGCATATGCAACCATTTCCATGTTTCCCTTCACTCAAGCTCCAGTTCATAGCAAAGTGTTTGTCTGAGATGCCTATGACAAATTTGCAAAATGCCTTACGAGAATTGTATTACAATGCCAAATTGGTAGACTGGTTTTGCTAAGCACGATGCATGGTAAAAATAACTTTTTGTTTAAAGCCCATCAAAAAAACAAATCAAGCTATATTTCATATCTATGACAACCATGACAGTCACAAGTAAGAACGAGCCTTTAAGGAAAGACTAAATCAATGACATATGTAAAAAGGCTACCTGCACACCTGCAACGTGCAAACTCACCGGTGTAGTCCTCGAAGCACTCGCAGGTGTAACCCCCCCCCCCCCCGACCCGCGATACGCGCACACACACTCACCGGTGTAGTCCTCGAAGCACTCGCAGGTGTAACCCCCCCCCCCCCGACCCGCGATACGCGCACACACACTCACCGGTGTAGTCCTCGAAGCACTCGCAGGTGTAACCCCCCCCCCCCCGACCCGCGATACGCGCACACACACTCACCGGTGTAGTCCTCGAAGCACTCGCAGGTGTACCCCCCCTCGCGGCTGCGGCAGACGCCGTGGGCGCCGCAGGGCTTGGAGTAGCACAGGTCGATCTCCGTCTCGCAGAAGTCGCCGGTGAAGCCGGCGGGGCAGCGGCAGCGCAGGCCGTTGATGGGGTGGATGGGCCGGAAGAGGATGGTGTCGGAGGCGACGAAGGGCGCCAGGCTGTCGAACTTGAGCACGGAGACGCACTTCATGTAGTTCTCGCAGGGCTCGCGCAGGCAGATGTTGTCGTCGAAGGGCAGCACGCGCTGCGCGGAGAAGCGCGCCAGCAGGCTGCGGTTGAGGTAGAGCCGCTCCTGCAGCTCCTCCGAGCCGAAGTAGGACGCCCCGCCCCGCCCGCCCCCCCGCCCGCCGCCGCCGCCGCCACCCGCCACCGACAGGCTGACGTTGAGGATGCCGGCGGCAGCGCTCACGTCCGTGTCGTCCTGGACGTTGAAGATGACGACGTCCTCGCGGGCGGCCGACAGCACGCGGGCCACGCCCTCCAGGAACTGCGACAGCAGGAGGGACAGGAAGCGCTCCTGCGACGTGTCGGCCAGACGCAGCGTGATGCTGTTGGACAGCATCTCGTCCGTGACGATGGTGACCTGCAGGAGGCACTGCGCCGCCACCGTGTGGATTCCATCTGCGGGCACACGGGAGGAAACCCACAGGGGGCGCTGGTGAGCCAATGCGACATTTAAATTTAAGCACGTCTAAGTCAAATGCAGCCGTGGGCCTATATATTTACAATATATTTCAAAATGAGTTTCACACATTTAAAAATGTTTAGTGCTTGAAAAAACAATATGCCTGTTCACATAACAAAATATGGACAACACTATATTTTAGATTTAGAATATGGAATAAACTAGAGCAGGAAAACAGCACTATACACAAGCCAAAGAACCACTATACACAAGGCTTTTTTTCCCAGTTGCACTCATGTAATTCACCACCACCATCTACGCAGACAGCAGAGCATCTGAAGCACATGACCTCCGATATATTCCCCAACAAACCAGTGACCTTTTTTCCACACCACAAGCTACACAGAATGCTACAGGAGAGCCAGTGCTAATCGAAGGAGAGGACCTTTCACCGAAGGCAGCTGCTGACTATCAGGGGGTGATGCTGCAGTTTTAAATCAGGGAAGCTTAAGGTCAACCTACCCAAGTTGGACAAAGCAAATTATATCCCTATGCTTACTGCGTGAACTGGACTTAATGTGTTCGTGGTTAAGAATAGGCTAACTGTTACATAATGAGTATTGTACCTTATCGGAACTGTGCTTTGCAGTTGTTCCCATGACCTTCGGTATGCACTAGCTTTCACTTTGCTTTGGATAAAAGCGTCTGCCAAATAAATGTAAGGTAATGTAACACAATGCTATGATGAAGCCCACGCTCAAAATAGCATCTAGCCGCGATGTCTAGCCTACAGGGGTCATTCAGTGCACATGGAAAACACCTTTATAAACTTTCATTAACAACAGGAATGATTTAGGAGTTTTTTTTGTTGGCTCTCTCAAATATGTATTCCTATAAGATAAAAAAAATGTATATATGATGTTTAGGACTGACAGTAACAATGCATTAACATTTGTCACTGACAGATCTTTTGCTGCTGGACAGCAGATTACCAATTGCTTTTCAGGCACCCGAAGGAAGAGAGCCAAACACGTAATCAAATCAAACCGAGAGCGAAAACAAGCTTTCGCCTTTCCCTAAATAATCATCAATGGGCGCCTTTGTTTCAGGGGCCTGGAGCGGAGCCAGAGAGCGCGAGAGAGAGAGAGAAACCCCGGAGCTTTTTCATAGACAGGAACCCACACAAGCAAACAGCGCTGTCCAGGCCAGCAGCTCCCAGGCCGGGCCCATTGTGGGCAGCCAGGGCCAGAAAAGGAGAGAGGGCTCTGTGTTTAACAAGGCTTTAATCCGGACCTCTTCAGCCCAGACACTCCAGGTCCCCAGCCACTGAGGTCCCCAATTAGAAAGGGCTCAGGAAATTAGAGGAGTGTAGCATACACACACACGCACGCGCATGCCAAAACACATAAACACACACGCGCGCGCGCACGCACGCACGCACACACGCACGAACACATGCACACGCACGAACACATAAACATACACACGCGCGCCAGATGCACGCACAAACACATAAACACACACACACGTACACACAGACACACAGAAACACGCACACATGGACGGACACTTGCAAATACGCACACACACACACACACACATTCACACACGCATGCACACACACACACACACAGTAGGCTCCCAAAAGCAGGCATATGCGCATGTGCTTATATGTACATTTGCAGGATACGCAATGCATACCAATCACTTCAAAAGTAGGACAGTTACAGCAATGTTCAACTCAGTGAGAGAATAACGTTTTCTGCATTTATTCCCACAAGACACTTAGAGGGCGCAAACACTGCAAGAGCTTCAGCTTAAATTGTGAGGATTTCGATGTTACATTTGCAGTTACTGAACAGAACAAATTATGTATTTTTGCGTTTGAGCATTTGCTCTATTTAGCCATGTTGAAGAAATGCTCTCTTGAAACGAGATAGGGAGGGAGGGGGCATGGCCCCTAGTATCTGCTGATTTTACAGACAAAAAGATGCATTTGTCAATAATTCGTAAATCTTTCCCCTCCCCCCATTAAAAAAAATCAATCAACGGCAAACTGTTCCAGATTCAGTAGTACAAAACTGCCAGTGTCCAGATTTCGTGTCTTCCATGGAACATGTGACGGAGGCATTAAACTCAGTGGGCTGATATATTAATACAGCAGCAGTGCACGAAGGTCAAGGAACTGGGCCTGCTGGTTCAATTCCCAGGTGGGGCATTGCCGTTGAAGAGTAAGGTACTTAACCCAAATTGCTTCAGTACAATACGCAGCCGAATAAAGGCACTGTATGTAAAGAATGTAGCCTAAGCTGTGTAAATCGTCCTGGATAACACCAGCCAACAGCCTGCAATGCAAATCTTCTTTACCTCTACATGCGGATATGGTTTAATGCAATGCACATGTGACCAGTCATCTTATCTAAGGATTGTGTAGCGCTGACCTTTCCTGACCTATTCACAGATCATATACCCTCATTGGGTCTGACAGCGTTGCGCTCACCCTCTCCAACACAGCCTCTTTATCAGCGGGAATACTCTCACCCTCCGACGACACACCCTTCCCGTACTCTCATCTGCGTGTCTGTGCACTATAAATACAACTGCATTGGGTTAAACCCTGTTCATCCACGTTCAGCACTCTAACCGAGGTTCCTATCCACAGGTAAGCATTCACATGGGCAATACGGACTGAAAAAAGAAAGGTACAGCAAACAGATTAGATATGCAAGGTAATGTAGCCCCCCCCCTTTCAATAACATGTGAATTGGGGGCGGCAGTGTAGTATAATGGTTACGGAACTGGTCCCGTGACCTAAAGGTCCCCGGGACACTGCCATTGTACCCTTGAGCAAGGCACTTAACCTGCACTGCTTCAGTATACAGTATATCCAAGCTGTATATATGGACGCAATGTGTAAGTCGCTTTGGATATGTAATGTACTGTAACGTGGAATTTTCTAATACAGACATAAACGTGGGTATTCACATAGGCTCAGATTGTGTTCCCACAGTCTACTCCAGGCCGTTTCGGAAGTCATGTGAGCAGAAAAAACCGACCAAATACCCGAGTGGCTTATTGCTAAAGCCATTCGCCACAAACACGGACCGAGCCCTACAGCTCATAAATATGCAGATTCAAGCCTTAATTCTGCCATTTCCTGACCAATCATGGCTCTGGCGAGTCAGTTTGCTCGACCCCCATCGGAGGAAGGGCGGGCCCAAATCATCCGGGATACGTTCCTGAGGACACAGCTAACAACATGCCGGGCAGCCACAGCCGCCATCGACGGGACAACACGACACACACCCTCCAACTGCCGCTAGATAGGCTACCTCCAGTAGAACTGGCCTCAGATAGGACAGTGAAAAGCGCATGTGTCCACTTTATCCACTTTCACTGCGTACATGCCTGTGCACCCAAAGACCAAATATTTACACCTTCTCCTGGAGAATCATTACAGGAAGCACCACAGCATGACATATTATTACAGTCTGGATAGAAGAGATACACTACTGCAATTATTGTCAAAAATTATGACTCATTTGCTGCTGAATCTAAATAATATGAATAATATAATAATATGAAGAAGACAGAAATTTACCATATATATTGTATATATGAATAGAACTGTCTATAGCGTGAACAAACGAGCCCACTGGATAATTGAAATGAACAAAACCATTTATAATATGGTCTTCTAATACACATCCAATGAATGGCAAATTCTGACTGAATCTTAGGGGGGAAAATGTAACAAAGCCAGCTAGGCTGTATGATGTACCATTACGTCCATTTATACATTATAAACATTTGCTTAAATAAAGAGAAATAGAACGGGACAGAATCCATGGCCTCATAACACAACAGTAACTGAAAGCAGACATGCGTCACTGAACACTCTTCTGGACACGATTCTCAGTATTCATCCCAACCTGGGGCAGTGAACAAAGCATTGCCAAGGTCAGTTACAAGCATATATTCAGCCCATATATCCATACATAGCATATATTCACCCGTACTCTATATACATACATAGCATATATTCTGCCCATAGTCTACATTAACAAATGGCACATTTAAATTAAGGTTGTGTACGCGTGCACACACATTCCCATACATTTTTGGATACATTCCACTGACATTTGTGGGAAATGTCCGTTTGTTTTATTGGTGGGTTTGCACCATTCTATTACCCAAAGAAATGTGAAGTACGGAGACGGAGTGTAGCACAGTGGGTAAGGAACTGGGCTTGTAACCGAAAGGTCGTAGGTTCGATTCCCGGGTAAGGACACTGCCGTTGTACCCTTGAGCAAGGTACTTAACCTGCATTGCTTCAGTATATATCCAGCTGTATAAATGGATACAATGTAAAATGCTGTGTAAAAAATTGTGTAAGTCGCTCTGGATAAGAGCGTCTGCTAAATGCCTGTAATGTAATGTAATGTAATACGTACTGTATGAAAGCTCAGCTCCCTGTGTTTCCCTGCTGGATGTGTGACGCGTGCAGCATCACGTCTCCAGGGTAGCGAGAGCAGGAGAAGGATCGTAAGAGAAAGGGCCGCGCGGGGGCACGGCGCGGACGACGCTCGGCCCGCCGACGCGTACGATCCGGACGGCGAGTCCGACGCGTCCCGCTTCTCACAGCCGACCCGGGGCTTCCCCGGCGCGTCCTGGCGGACGCGTTTCCAAAGCACGGCGTTTGAACGTAACCGTCGCCTGCGCGCTGCAGCGTCCCGCGCGCGTATTCGCAGGTTTCATGGCGTACCCGCCAGCCTGGAGCGACGGGGACGGACTGAGACGGTGACGGGAATCGCAGCTCGCCGCGTGCGGATCACCTGACTCCGAAAAACCTGTCAGCAGAACCATTTAACACGCTTTGACTGACAGACATGCTTTGACTGACAGACGCCAGCTTATCTCTGACGCCCCCGCATCCCTGGGCACGCTCACTCAGTTTGTCGGCTCCCGGCTAAATTTAATTGCGCCACAGCGGTCGAGGCGCGCAGTTCTGCATTAATGCATGCATGCATTTTAAACACGCGTGGAAAAAAGAGTGATTTGTGTCGGTACGTCCACTAATAAACTGCATGACATCTTTCTCTGGTCCAATTACGCGGACAATTTCTCACGCTGAAGCACAGATCAGCGAGGAAGATTCGACTCGCCCCCCATCACCCCCCCCCCCCCCCCCCAACCTCACTCCCCCGTGAGCTCGTTCTGATGAGTCACCCCCGGGAGGAAAATGAGGTTTCTGCTTAAACATTGCGCTTGGGTACAAGAACGACCGCCAGTTTTTACCACTTTCACATTTGTATCTCTTCACATCTTGTATCAACACCCGTAAGGTAAACAGCTCAGAGCAATTCCGCTTGTTCGTGTCCAAGTGACATTTCGTACGAGCAATCAAACACTTTGGAGAAACGCGGCCAGCGAGTTGCTATGGTTTTTGGCAAACCCACAGCGATGACAAATAGAGAGCTGTCAATAGATCCTGCACAGCTGAAACGTGTTGGAAGTTATTTTCCCGGGCTCACATCAAGCAAGGAAATTAAGTCTGTTGGTCAAAAGGAAGACAGGATTGCGCAGAACTGTCTTCACTGCGCAGTGCGTTAGTGACCCCGGCATCACAGGCCTAGAGTGATGAGGGTTTTCGGCTTTGGAGGACACTGCCACACTGTGCATACCGGCAGTGTGTATTCATTGATGATAAGCTACAGTTTCAGCCAGGGGCAGAGGATTTTTTCGCCTCGCACATTAATTAACACAGACTCTGAGACCCGGCGGATTCCGTCCACTGTTGCCGTTTGATGATGTAACCGTTTCCCGCAGAGTTCCACGGTGACATCACCTGAGACGGTAACTTGAACCGTCTTGGGTCACTGAAGTCCCCTTAAAAACGCGCTCCAAAAAAATAAATAAATAAATATTACCCCTTCAATGTCCCGGGGGTTTCCTCTTGCCGACATGCGAGCCGCGATTATAGCCAACAAGGCTTGCCAGCATTTTTATACAAGCTGGGGTGCAAAGCTGGCTCTAGGATTTTTAGTGGCCCCAAACAAGAATGTCTGGGAACGAACAGATCGTGGACCAGGGAACCGATCTCCCCTGACACATAAATAACAATACTGTAACAATTAAAATGTCTTACAAGAAAACTTTCATTCTGTAGCCCAGGGATAATTGTGGCCCTAAATAACTGCATAAAGTGCTCTGCTGGGATGTTACTGCCCTAATTTATGGCTGAGCACCACCTATGCAGTAGCCTCTTTGTACTATGCACACAGTTCTTCTCCCTAATTTATCCAGGATTTTTCTTTTTGTATTCGTTCCCAGTATTTACACACAGTGCCTGATGTACCTCAATGGCAGCCAGCATCTCTAGTTAGTTACTCAAGATGCAATTAATCTGCCGCTGAATGAATGAACGAATGAATGGATGAATGAATGAACGAACGCCAGACTCACATTAGCCGATTACAAGGCTGCTTTATCGCGATCCATAAGCTGCGCGATTATCCCGGCTGGCTCACGGCTAGCCACAGCCTTCGTCAAATGACTGGAATTACGGAGGCTCACACCAGACTGATAGCGCATGGAGCAGATTAATGCCGATTATGAAGCACCTGCTGAGGAAGGGCTGACGGCTGTGAAAGAGCCAAGCGACAGGTCAGAGAGCGAGACGAGCAACAGGTCTGAGTCCGAGTGATGGATAAAACCAGGGCCAAGTGGCAAGGCAGAGCTCGGACCATGCGACAGGTCAGAGAGCGAGCCAAGCGACAGGTCAGAATCTGAGCCAAGCGACAGGTCAGAGCTTGAGCCAAGCGACAGGACAGAGCCAAGCGACAGGTTCGAGCCCAAGCTCAGTGACAGGTAGGAGTCCAAGCCAAGTGACAGGTCAGAATCTGAGCCAAGTGACAGGTCAGAGTCCGAGCAACAGGTAAAACTTGGGCCAAGCGACAAAACAGCCTGCGCCAAGCAACAGGTTAGAGCCAGAGCCAAGCGATAGGTCAGAGTCTGAGCCAAGCGATAGGTCAGAGCGCAAGACAAGCAACAAGTCTGAGTCCAAGCGAGGGGTAAAACCAGGGCCAAGCGACAGGTCAGAGTCTGGGCCAAGCTACAGGTCAGATCCAGAGCCATGTGACAGGTCAGAGTCCAAGCCAAGCGACAGGTCAGAGTCTGAGCCAAGCGACAGGTCAGAGTCTGAGCCAAGCTACAGGTCAGATCCAGAGCCAAGCGACAGGGTACAGCCGGGGCTAGGAGACAGAGCAAAGGCCAGCTGATACAACAGCGCCGGACCACGGCTCTGCCAGCCCTGTGTTACAGCCCTCCATCAGCCTCCATGTGCCAAGAACTCCACACCCCCCCTCCCCACCCATCCGTGGCGCCAGGAAGAGATCAAGCCTCTCCACGTCTGCCAGCGCGTTCATCAGCGCATCGTTTTGCTGCAGCGAGCGTCTGCCAGCGAGGTGAGGGAGGAGCAGGCCCTCAGGAGGAGGCTGAGACCTCACAGCAAGCTGCTACACTCTCAGAGCTGTGCTTCTGTTCCCTTCGAACGCACATCTCCACGTGAGGCCCTTCCACCCAGGGAGGCTAACTGCGAGGCACGCCCAGCTCAACTGCCACGACCAGAAGACATATGGAGAACCGTCACGTGATCAACACAGGCGCAAAATAAGAAGCACAGGGAACCCAACGTGGGGAAATGAATTATACCAACAAGAGACTGCTCAGATTAAATCACAAATAGTATGCAGGTAAAGCACAGCAGTGACCTGAGAGGCTCACTGGATATTCTGAATTTGAGGGGGAAATTTTCAGAAAACACATTATATATATTTTTTTTTTAAATAAGGAAGGAACAAAATGAGAATGACCATATGGAAGGTTCCCCTAAGAAAACATAACAGGCAGAGCAATTTTCACCAAAAGTCGTCATAAAAATAATGCAGCGCTTAACGTGATTTTTCTGACGTGTAATTCATTTTGAGTCATCAGACGTGCACTTTCTAGAAAAATAAGAGTACAACCAGCACAAACTGCACAAACCCATCGTTGGATATTCAGTGGGCCAAACAGTGTACAAACAGCAGAAGTCCAGTGCTAATTATAGGTCCCAAGTGTAATTTTGGCTATTTCCTGCAAGGATAGATAAAAGACAAAAAGAAGAGGCCTAAGAGGTAAGAGATAGATGGCGGGAGAGAGAAACAAACAATGAGAGAATGAGCACCTCATAGAGGGCAAGTGGGAGAGACTCGAAGGAGAGATTTTGGTCAGGTGGACAGTGTGTATTCCATCTCTCATGCAGTGAGATCAAGGAAATGACAACACGGCCAGCGCAAATTTACAAACTGTCCAAAGTTCCAGCAGTCACATTGTGAAAAATGTGCGCAAATCAGAGTCAACCGTTCACAATGAATGTTTGCAGGATTCTCAACCTTTCTGAGTGCTGCCTACATACTTGCTACATGTAGGAACGTCTCAGATCTAAGCTACTCTTTGAGGTGTAAAACAACCACAAAGTTGAAATAATGGCAGTTAACATTTAATTGAAAATTAAATGCTAAGAAAATTAAGCCAAATATATGGGCCACAGTCGCACCACAGAGACCAGCACGGACGAGTTCCGCGACCTTCAAACACTGAGGCAAACGGCAACGACGGGGGGAGAGACAGTTCAATGGAATTAATTTGACAGCGTTTACCCTTGGACTCTGGGATAATTAAATACATAAATTACTCCATCTAAGACTATCTGCCTTGTCCTGGCTAATGTGTGACTGCTGCTACCGCAGCTATCCAGGCGTATGTTCTCTGTGCAAAGGAGCAGCTTTGCGTTAAGGGTCACCTTGAAAGGCTCCAAAAAGCCTGCACAGTCCACGCTGTAATTTTACTTTAACCACTAAACACTGATCCAAAGGAAAAAATGTGCCGTGTTCTTCAAAACAACAAAAGGGCAGCAAAAATGTTTGAAAAGCTTGGTCAACCAGGTGGAACTAAGTAATGCGATCATCGTTTCGGACGCGTGAGCACTGCCCCACTTTAGGGACCCGCGCCCGAGCCCGCCTGCACCCAGAGAACAGAGTCGTGCGTCGGACATGTTTACATGTTGCCCGCGATCACCAACAAGGCGGCACATAACAAGACACGACATCCTGTGGGCCACAGAATGTCACGCTACAGTTTAAGGTCCAAGATGCTTCATTTCTTATGCCGTTCGCTCGCTAATTGGGGAGGGGGGGGGGGGGTAGAGAGAGAGAGAGAGAGGGATGGAGAGGGGGGTAGAGAGAAAGAGGGAGAGAGGGGGGGAGAGCAAGAGCGAGTGAGAGAGATGGAAAGTGGAATGTAAAAAGCGAGAGAGATTTACACATGCATATTCTGTTCATATATATATATATATATACAGGCTGCCCATTTCACTGCACTCATCACGGGCTAAAAGACTTTAATGCAGCCCCATTTATGGTAGAGTTCCAAGGATGTCATGGGAACCAAATTAAAGTTCTCTTCCATTAACACTGACATGAACAGGGGCCAGCTCAGCAGGAGGGCGGGCATAATCCACCTCGCCGGCCAATCGGCAGCCAGAAAACGAGGGGGCCCCAGCGGTGATTAATGCCCCAGAAAGAGGTGAGGAAGTCAGCGTCTTCGGTGGATGGAGGCTAACACGGACAGATGGTGGCAACTGCAATGGAACTGGAAGAGAGAGAGGGGAGGAAGGAGAGAAAGGGAGGGAGGGAGGGAGGGAGGGAGGCTAAAGGGCCCAAAGTATTAACCCCTACTTGCTCCCGACAGAGACCTTTATCAGGACAGCAGGAGGACGGTAAGCAGGCACAGCCCATCGCTCAGATCTCCACTTGACCAAAAAACTCACCCAGACCAGAAACCCCCCCCCCCCCCCCCAAACCCCCACCGACGCCCCCACCACCCCCCAGATAAAACTCCCTGCACCTGATTCGCACCGAGCCACAAACCCCATTCAGCAAAACGCACCTGGAAGCCTGAACTGTCCCCATTTACAGCCACTCCCCCATTTCACACCGATGTGACATCACAGTTGACCCGCAGGGAAAGTTCTGCGTACAGAGGGGTTGTTTTTTTTTTTTTTTTACAGATTTTTAATTTGACACAAAGCCAAAACTAACAGACATCATTGAAAAAAAAAATACAGGATGGAAAAAATAAGAATCCTAAGTGAAATGCTGCTTAAAATATGCTAATGTGAATATCTGATGCACTTCAGCTCACAAAAGAAATGGTAATTACTCCGCTACGGTCATCAACATCAGTGTCCTTTAACTGCATTTGCACAAATGCAGCGGTGTAAAAACACAGATTGGACGAGCACAGTAATGCTTTTTATGGAGATTTCACTGCGCAGACCCAGAGGCTAGGATACATAAAGCACTATCGGTAAGATAATGGGAAGATAAGGACGATAATGGAGAAGCAAGCCTGAGCAGGAATAGCAGAGTGAGCGCCTCTGATCTCCAGTTTGTAAGCCAGGCAGTCAAAAAATAATAATTATACAAACTTCTACATTACGTGCTAATATGTACCAAGCACCAAACTGCACACCATTTCAGAACGCTGAAACAGCCCGGCCCGAAAAACTCCAGAAGAAGTTATCAGTCTACAACCGAGTATTCTCTGGGAGGGGTGATCCGAGAGCAGATGGATGTTCAGCTCTAAATTCCACATGACGGTGGGGATATTTCTTTTTTTTTTTCTTTTTTTTTTGATAAAATAATTATTATGTGGTGGTCCAAAACTCAAGCTGAAACACTCCCTGGGGAACACACAGTGGGCCCCTGTAGCATTTGCCAGTTGGAAGACATGCAACTGTCTGTCTCAGCTGGCACCCACACAAAGAAAGAACACGGGGGGGGTGGGGGGGGGGGGGTGGGTTGGGGGTGTAATTGAGAGATGTCATAAACATCGCGGTAATTGTCAGACCTTGTGATGTAAAAATCTGAGTTGATATCACAGACACGAGAACAGAAATAACAGACAAGAGATGTACTAAGCCGTACTAACCCAGCAGTCTGTATTAATTCTGCGTGTGAATGGATGTCACACAGTTAACCGTCATTAGCTCGTTTAATTAAAGCCAATAGGCTGGGAGTCAATGGGAGTGGGCTGTAAACCCCTAATTCTCTGTGAGCAAACACAATTAAAGGTGGTGCGATTTCCATATTTAGACACGCCTGATTAAAATGAGCGTGTTCCAGTGACAAAAAATGAACGATGAACGATTTTCAGTCTCGTCCACTGAATCGAGTGAGAACTGCTCTTTTTTTATTATTAATTACTGTTCAAATTGGCTCAAGATTGGCTATGGTCTCCATTAGTTTCAGTTGTGACCTTCTTTAAAATTAATGCAACGTTGTCACATTATCCAAAAATAAAGACAAAAATGTCAAATTCTGAAAATGAAATGAGAACAAATGAATAAAAAAGGAAGGAAATTGCATATCAAAAATATTATGCCATTTTGGTTATTTAAAATGAATTTATTTATGTTTTAATCCAATTGGAAATACTTAAGAAGTCCATCTTGAACAAAGTGTGGCTGTTCCAGTGGGTTCAAAGGGTGCGTCCTGCTAGGAGATGGTTCCAAGACTACTTGTACAGATAAATAAATTTCATGCTGTAATTAATAAATAACAAAGAATTCAGGGTCACCGTTTGGAGGATAGCCTTACTGTGTCACTCTTCTTATTACGAAGTAGGTTGTGGTGTTTTTTAAATTGTAATTGAGCTACTTAAATTTCCTGAAGTAGTCCTTGTTTCTACCTGCAATGAATCCGCTAGGAATGTTGTTTTGAAGCTACGGATCAATACGTATTGATTCATGCGCCGTGTGCGTGTCAGCCTGTTTGAAGGCTTGTCTGAGAGCTTTATGAGCTGTTATTATTATTGTGCCATTTGAGCACAAGCGTAATTATGAGCACTTTTTTTCCCCCACTTCTGCCAATCATGTGAACCTTGTTTGATGTGTTAAAATGACTGTAGAACAACAAAGGTGGGAACTGAGCTTTCAATCTCTGTTCAGGGAGCTATTGCCAGGGCTTTTTATGCTATGCTGTGCTATTCTATGGCCACGGCTTTTTATGCTATGCTGTGACCAGGGCTTTTTATGGTATGCTATGCTATGCTATGCTATCCTATGACCAGGGATTTTTATGCTATGCTATGCTATGACCAGGGATTTTCATGCCATGCTATGACCAGGGCTTTTTATGCTATGCTATGACCAGGGATTTTTATGCCATGCTATGACCAGGGCTTTTTATGGTATGCTATGCTATACTATGACCAGGGCTTTTTATGCTATGCCATGCTATGACCAGGGCTTTTTATGCTATGCTATGCTATACTATGACCAGGGCTTTTTCCAAAATCTCTACCCGTTATGACTACTGTCACTGCAGCATCTGACAGTTTGATAACCTTGACAATTAAAAGAACCACCTCGCGGCAAGGTCGCCAACACACCAAGCACAGGTAATCTGTTGTCTCACGCCCGTTCCCCAGACTTTAGAAAGACAGCACACGCGACTGGAACATGTAACGCACAAACAGCATGCACAAAAATCAATGGCATTCTAAACCATGCCAACCTGTTGCTCATAAGCACCGTATGGAATGTAGCGTGTCGTTCGTAAGAGGCTAATAAAACAGCTGAAACGCTGGATATAAAGCCAGAGAAATCTGTTCTAGCACATTAAAACATCTTTGAGGACCATAAACAACCATAAAGATTTGAGTAGCTGGAAGCCATTCTGTTTAACAGATCCCCCCCTGGCATTTAAATCCTTCAAACAAACGGGGAAACAGGCTACACTGGCGCTTAGTGCCTGAATGGATTATGCGCAATTTCAATTTGGGCCCAGAATTTCCTTTGATGGCGCATTCGAAGGAATCGGTAACAGTTAAGAAAAAGCCACGGAAACCATAGCAACTGTTATCGGGGAGACCGTCCCCGAATGACAGGTGGACCACAGCGGCGGCGGCTGGCGCGCGGGAGAAGATTCCGGGTGCGCGCCAGTCTACCCCCCCCCCCCCCCGCTGTGAAACGGTGCGGAAGACCGCGGCCATTACGCCGAGGGCTTTCGGAAACCCGACCCAGACAAAGGAGCGCAAGCCAAGGAGAGGCACGGAGGTTCCATTCTCCCTCTGTTTACAAACACAGGGGCGATTATGAGGGGCTATCAATGTACACTAGCGCCGCTGGGCCTAACCTTTCTATGCCCCCTGGCCTAGTCCCAGTGCTTTGACCCCCCCCCCCCCCCCCGCACGCCCCCCCCCCCCCCCTCTCAGAGTACAGAGATGATGTCATCCCGCATACATCCAGACCATTGGAGCGACAAAGCAGATCGAGGCCCGCTTTGGACAAAAGGGCACGTCCCATTGTGCAGCGAGCGGAGGGCAGGAAATCAAACGCTCTCTGCAGCATCTACGTGTCACAATTCAAAAGGCCTCCGACACGCAACGCTCTTCTTCTGTGGTGTCCCGAGGTCGGAATTTGCTCAGAGGAAACAAACAAAAAAAAGAAAATGAACACAATTTCTGATGGGCTTTACTTCCAATAAAGGAATTCCACCTTGAACACGAGTTAAACAAAGACCAGCGCCTGGACTCATCCTTCAAGACTTCAAGATATGCCACACTGCCAATGGAAAATATGCTGCAAAAATAAATCTTTGTTTAAAAAAAAAAAAAAAAAAAAAAAAACATTCCTGGTGCTTATCTTGTGACTCCTCAGTATTATTTAACAAATATTTATGTGTAAGACAAATTAATCCTATTGTTTGGTTGCACAGTGGTGCAAGTATCTGTAATATTATTAAAACTTACATTTTTTTTTTTTTTTAATGCAAACACTGTTAGAAATGTGCTGAGTGATTTATATGTTTAAAAAAAGTATTTTGCATAGTAAGTGGTATACATACATACAAAGAACACACTAGTTATGCTGGCTAACGGTTGCCAGCAGATTCCACGGAAGCAGCAGCAATGCCTGGGAACAAGGGGGGGGGGGGGGGGTAGCCGGTTGCAAAGTGGCTGTTTTTGCACTTTACGCTCTACCCCTCCCCCCCATGTCCCACTGCTCCACAAAGGAGCGTCCCCCTGTCCCCACCCACCAGGGATTTCTAAGGCATCGCTGGGGTCACCATGGCGACGCTCACCCAACAAAGCACGTCTCTTGGCCTTTTCTCGCTTTCAAAAGAAGAGGGAACAGTCAGGGCGGGAGAAAAGAGGGATAAAAGAATGGGTGGAAGGACTTAAAAAAAGAGGAGAGGGGAGGGGAGGGACCGAGGGACGGTAAGAGAAAAGAGGTGGAGGAGAGAGAGAGAGAGCGAGAGAGAGGGGTTGAGCGGGAGGCGCCCTGACAGGAAGAGGGACACCGAGATGATTAACAGAAAGAGAGAGGGAAGGACAGACAGAAACGAGGGGGGATAATGGAGGCCGAGAAAGAGAAAAGAAAGGAGGGAAAAGCTTTCAGTGGGCCAGGAAAGACTATGACGAATGCTCTTTTTAATAAAGCACAGAGATGCAGGGATATGGGACTGGCTCCTCCAGCCTTACACTTTGGCCATGGAGCTCCACACGTCTGCAACTCTGTGTTACCGTGAAGGCCGACTGACCACAACAGTGGCATACTGAAGCGTAAGTTTAAAAGGCGGCATGCAGGTCTACTTTAATTCACTTTTCAGGGACTCTGCTAAGCATGTGCACGATGATGAAATAAAACCCAGAGAAGCTAACATGACGAAAATGTACAGTGAGGACATATGCAGTCCCTAAAAGTGCTTCTCGCCCCCCTCTCGCCCCAAGACTGAGCCACAAAATGCTACCCTTGTGCAGTCTGAACTGGGCACATTTTTTAAACCATTCTGAAATTCGTATGAAACGCTCCATCACCTATTTTTATGGCACTAAAATGAATTGGCATGTTTTCACTTGGTGTGGCATTACTTCACAGTTTTCCTTAAAAAAAAATTTTTTTTTGACCCTCCAACAGATAAACCCTCAAGCTAAAAATAAGACCTTATCCCTCTCCAAGAAAACTGTGAGTGAGGAGATTCAGATGCCTTCAAGAAAGAGACATGAGTTATGAGTTATGAGTTATGAGTCAGTGGTCATGAGTGGAAGGGTAGGCTGACCCCTGATGGTACAATTCCTTTAATAAAAGCCGTTTTCTTGTCAAGATGCCAAGCACCAGCACAAGCAGGACCAAAAATGTCTCTGAAACCGGTAGGCTACATTATGAAAGTGGGGCACTGGGACACTAGAACAAGAAACTGCTCTGATTTATCTGTTTCAAGACTTCTCCCGCCCCCCCCCCCCCCCCCAAAAAAAAAATGTTTCTTTATAATAATGAACCATTTTTCTCTACAGTAAAAAAAATTGCTAGCGACAACAAGCTCTGGTGACCGTGTTTTTAAAAAAACTGTTATTCTGTGTACAGCTTGCTTGTCTGCATGGAAATGAAAGTGGGATACGGGTTGGCATTTTCAAAGGCTCAAAGCTGTTTTTTTTTTTAATTTAGTTTTTTTAACAAGTTTCAGTGGGAAATGTAAAACATGCCCTCCTGCCACAAAAAAATTTAAACAGATGCAAATTAGACTTTGACTCCAGCTATAATTACTCAGTAATTTCAAAAGACATCACAGACGTCATCTGCTGTAGGCCTAACCTTCCAAATGTGAGGTTAACTGCCCCTTAAACAAGTCGTTGGACCACCTGAACTCTGTTTTGTACATAGAACAACCAATGCCTGGCAGCATATATGTATGAAGATTCAAACCAGTTTTCTGGATTAGAGATAATCTTTATCATAAATACCACCAAAGGGGTCACAAACACATTTCTAACATCGAGGCCAGACGTCAGTGGGAAAATTGAGGTTATATTACACAAGTGTAAAACCAGTCATTTTAAAAACATAATTAAACCTCATCCAGCTGAATGAATATCAGAGCAAAGTTTGGATTCGATTACAAAGCATAGGAACAAAAGAATCCGCCACACGTGAGCGATCGTTCGCTAGAAGCGTAGAGCTCTCTCTCTCTGCTCCTGCTCAGCAGCGTGACGCACAGACTGCTCTCACTACAGAAGAAAAGGATTAAACCCGCCGGTTATCGGGCCACTTACAGCGCGCGATTAAACCGCACGCCGTTGTACGCTACAAACCTCCAGGTGCTTGAAATAAGCTTCCCGCTGAGAACGGCATTCACTGGACGCAGGATAACATTCACATGGTTATAATTCAACAACAAAAACGGACGCAGATCTAAAGCGCAAAGCCCTTGTTCTGAATCCTACCGCAGGTATGATAACATTGACACACAGAGCCCCCTGGAAGTCTATCTCCAGCAGTATCATCCAGCGATGTTACAGCATCGTTTCAGATGAAATTAAAAAACGGCAATCTACTCTCACGGCCATTCCCCGTAAGATAACCACGAGTCCCTTTTAACATGTACAGCAACGCTTACGCCTTGGCGCCACATCAGTGCATCTGGTTTATTTTCTGCCTGCACTGCAGATTAGGCGCAGAGTAGATTATTATGGTAATTACAGCACATTATTACAGTGCATAATGGGGAATGCTTACAGCAGAGCTGCTAAATGGGTGACAAGTGGCTATCATGACAATTCAGGAAAATCAATTGATCTATTATGTCCATCATTCCGAGGCAAACCCTCAGCACCCGTGAAATGGATGTGCCTACTGACCTGATGGTCAGGGTATGCACAACACATTTACTGTGATATCTGTACTTTCTAACATGTTTTCTTTGCCTTTAGTTATTCTATAAGGATGTCAATCTTTGTAATTTTAGTATTTGCATTTTCATCTTAAATATTACTTAAATTAATGCTGAGCATCGATCATAACTGGACAATGAACAGTAGTCTAAATGTCTAAAGGTGGTAAACGACAAAATTCATAATGTTTAAGACATCTGATGATGCAATTGATTTTACCTAATTCATTTAAAGAAGAATGAGGGTGAATACCAATGGCCTCATCTTGTTGCTCCTGGACTGTGCAGCAGAGCATTGTTCTCACCCATAATTCCCCCATCACACCAGCCTCATCGCTAACCCCGCCTCTTCACACACTGTCTCCACGGACACGGACACACACACAAGCCACACCCCAGCCCTATGGAACTGTATATCCTTAAAGGCCCCCACTGCCTCTCTGAAATGCGCTCCTCCTGTTGCGAGCTCCACCGTGACGCATGCAGGTGCAAATGGGATTCCTGTTAACCAATCAGGACGAGGACACTCTGTCGTCCCTCCACCTGCCTTCTTCCAAACAGCACCCACCGTGAGTCACATCTGTGAGTAAAGTACAGTCACTCACAGCACACCCTTCATGTTAAAAATGAAGGCCCAGAATGGTGTACGTTTACAGCAGTGGTTCTTAACCTGGGTTCGGTCGAACCCTAGGGGTTCGGTGAGTCGGTCTCAGGGGTTCGGTGGAGCCTCCGCCGCAGAGGTCCACCCCTCAGTCTAGTCTGCATTATTACACTATTTTTTACTAAAGAAGGGTTCGGTGAATGAGCATATGAAACTGGTGGGGTTCGGTGCCTCCAACAAGGTTAAGAACCACTGGTTTACAGGGTGTGTAAATCCAGGACGGGATGAGTAGCCGGGCAGTTGGGAGGGGGGGGGGCGGCGGCTCTGTTTGCGCCATTGGGACAATGGAAAGCTCAAGTTTACATCTGTCGTGTCAAGACGGTCTCTTTCTAGTTCACTGGCTCCAGAAGACAGCCATTGTGTCAGTTACTGTATGGGGCAACATGACGTCACCTTCGCCGACCTCATTGTTTCCCTGCCAGGACCGGGAGCCTCCGTCGCCGGGGGCTTCAGTAGGCTAGTGACTAATTGCATAAACGCCGGTCAGCCATCCGTCCAATCAAGTCACACCCTCAGCTCCGCTGTCTGGTAACGGCATCAGAGAGGCGGACTAAATAAGATCAGTACCGCTGAAACCCAGACATGAACTCTCTCACTCTCTCCCAATCTCTCACGTGTTTCACTCACACCTTCTCAAACTCTCACACTCTTTCTCTCTCACCGTCTGTCTCTCTCTCTCACCCTCTCTCTGTCTCTCAGGCTGTTTAAATGTAGATGCGCTCCTTGTTTTAAC
The DNA here is from genome assembly GCF_013347855.1 of Anguilla anguilla. Classification (NCBI taxonomy): domain Eukaryota; kingdom Metazoa; phylum Chordata; class Actinopteri; order Anguilliformes; family Anguillidae; genus Anguilla; species Anguilla anguilla. Next base: position 32,821,419 of record NC_049213.1, on the reverse strand, counting down.
TTGTCTCCTTCCTGTTCACGTGTTAATGCTGCGTTTCTCACACACAGGTCCGTATCTGTAGGCTCCCTTTGTTTGCTTTTCTCTGCTGTCACCCCCCCCCCCCCCCCCCCCCCCCCCCCCCCACATCCCTACCCCTCCCCTCCTCATCTCATGAAATTCTCTCCATCTTTCAAACCGCGCCTGGTTTCCCTGCTCCGTACTCCCCTCCGTGGGGGGGTGGGGGGGGGGGGGGGGCACGACGCTGACACACATATCCCAGCAGGTGCAGGCCCAGCGGACAGGCCGGGCTCCTAATTGGTCGGGCTGAGCCACAGCTGTTCCCACCCAGGGCCCCGGCGAGATCGTTGGCCCTTCCCGAGTCGATCGGCCGCCATTGTCCGCTTTGAGCCACGCGGCTTTCGCGTCTGTCGTCGGGGCGACCCCCCGCGCGCTCTCTGAGCACTCAGAAGGGGGCGAGGCCCCCCGAAACACCCCGCAGCTATTCCTGGCCAATTATCTCTCAGCACTCAGCCACCACGGGACAGCAGAGCGGTTACTGTACTCTCCAGACCCAGTGCGGAGAAGAAGAAGAACAGGGTCAGAAACAAGTTAATTTGAGCCACAACAACTTTAATCTGAGTGGAACGTCAAGGTTTTTTGTTTTGTTTGTTTTGGCGATACCTTGATGTCTACAAACATCTCAGCTCATTAAATGATGGTGCTGGGGTGCCTTTCTCGGTTTCAAGGTCTTAAAAGGACAAGTGCACAAAAGTCCTAAAGAGGAGTCAGAAAACTGACAAATATTCCTGGCGGTCGTTCTGGTTCTCATTTGCTTTTTTGTTCAAATACAATTCTCTTCTGCTCATCTATACTGAGAGATGGGATGCCAATGTAGCGTTTACTAAACCTGTTATGTTCCTGTACCTGTAGAGTACTAAATAACCTACTGTTTTGGGGAAACTACATCAAAAATATTTTTGGTGAGACTGCGTAACAAACACGATATAGCTATTGTGGGAAACGCAACATTTATATATAATAACAAGGGGAGGAGATTTGACAGTTCTAAGTGCAATTGTAACAATTTGTTTATCGTTTCAGTTTGGTAAACTGCAGTTAAGTACAAAACGTCATGCCAACGGAAGGAAAACTGAAAGCAATTTCAGTCAGTCAGACTCAGTTATTCACTTCAAGATACTACAGGCTATTCATTCAGTCAGCCTCGCTCACTCTTTCATTCATTCATTCATTAGGCACTATTTATGCAGTCAATCACAGATCATAAGAACAAAATGGATGCACTCTGCATGCTAAATTCTCAGTCTGCATTCAGTTTAGACAAAACCTGAAGAAATATTGTTTTGCAACAGAGGGCATTAACATATAAAGTACTACACATGCTGCACTTTCATATTGTGTCAGTTAGCCTATGTAATATAAATCTAATTTAAACCAAAAGTTTCATAAATATATTCCTAAAGCACATAAAACAGCAATTATTCTGTGCATGGTTCATTGCAGTGGCTCATATTGCTTCCATTTATATTACTTCTTATTTATCTTGCTTTTATCATCCACATTTGCAATAAAACAGGAAGCCAGAAAGTAATAACAAATCTGGGCCTAAATAAAAGCCAGAAAATTGATCTGATTTAGGTAGGCCTAAATGATAATCATTTCACTAAAAATACACAGGCCAAGCACAATTTCTATTATAAAACATTAACTATATATGATTAAGTAAAATTATTATGGAGTTCATAAAGTATTGTTAATGGTTTTTTTATTTTTTTACATTAAATGTGACCGTATCAAGCAGCGCGCAAACACATAAAATAAGAATGGCTTTTATTATTCTTACCGGACACAGAGATCCTCATGGTGGCCTCCAAAGGACGATTGTTGTCCAGGGCCTTGCTCAGCCGGATCTCGCCCGTGCTCTGGTTCAGCATGACCAGGTTCAGCTCGTTGCCGGCCTCGAAGCTGTAGTGCAGCTTGTCGGACACGTCCGGGTCGTGGGCGGGAATGCGGCCGATCACGCCCATGGGGAAGCTGCTGGACTTGTTGGTGACGTAGTTGTTGAAGATGATCTGGAAGTTCTTCAGCACGGGGAGGTTGTCGTTCTGGTCGATCAGCCTGATGTGCACGGTGGCCCGGCTGACTAAAGGGGCCGAGGTGGCCTGCACCACGATGACGTACTCCGACCGCGCCTCGTAGTCCAGGTCCGTCAGGGCCGTCAGCTCCCCGGAGAAGATGTCCAGCTGGAAGACCTCGGGGATGTTGCCCTCCACGATCTGGTACATGATCTGCGCGTTGCTCCCCTCGTCCGGGTCAGAGGCGGTGACGTGAGCCACCACCAGGCCGATGGGGCTGTTCTCCTCCACGAAGATGTCGAACTCGTCTTTCTCGAACACGGGGGGGTTGTCGTTGACGTCCAGGACCGCCACCTGGATGTCCACGGACGTCTTGAGCGGAGGGACGCCCTTGTCCACGGCGAAGGCCCGCAGGTTGTAGAGCGGCACGTTTTCACGGTCCAAGCGGCGCAGGGTGCGCACGATCCCGGAGGTGGACTCGATGATGAAGTCGCCGTCGCCGTCCTCTCCCCCCTGGAAGGTGTAGAAGACGCGCCCGTTCAGGCCGGAGTCGCGGTCGGTGGCGGAGACCTGCACCACGCTGGTGAAGACCGGCACGTCCTCCATCACGGAGCCCGCGTACTGGTCCCGCAGGAACTGCGGGGAGTTGTCGTTCACGTCGTTCACCAAAATCTCCAGGTACGTGGTGTCGGACTTTTGAGGGATGCCGTTGTCCCTAGCCGTGATGGCCAGTGTGTAGGAGACCTGGTCCTCGTAGTCGAGCTCCATCTTGGTGGTGACCGCACCGGTGTCCAGGTCAATGCTGAACTGGGGGATGCTGTCCTCCATGAAGTAGGAGATACGGGCGTTCTCCCCCGTGTCCTCGTCGGTGGCGCTGATGACCACGACCGTGGTTCCCACGGGCCGGTCCTCGTTGATGTTGACCGTGTAGTGGGAGCTCTGGAAGACGGGGCGGTGGGTGTTGGTGTCGGTGACGTTGACGAACACCTTGGCCGTGTCGAAGCGCGTGCCGTCGGAGGCCGTGATGCTGAGCACGTACTGCCGCTCCAGCTTGTAGTCGAGCGGCAGCGCCAGGGTGATGAGCCCGCCGCCGCTCTGGCTGGTGATGGAGAAGCGGTTGCGCGTGTTCCCGCTGGCGATCTGGTACGTCACCACGCTGTTAATGTCCCGGTCCACCGCGGACACGGTCATCACGCTGGTGCCCACGGTGGCGTCTTCGTTCAGGCGCGTGTTGTAGGACTTCTGGGTGAACTGCGGGTTGTTGTCGTTCACGTCCAGGATGGTCATGCTGACGCTGGCGGAGGAGGACATCTGAGGGTAACCGTGGTCGCGAGCCTCGACGCCAAAGTTGTAGAAGTCCACGGTCTCCCGGTCGAGCTCTTCCGCCACCATGATCCACCCGGTGCTGTTGTTGACGGCGAAGGGGAAGTTGGGCGTGGTCTCGATGAGCCGGTACTCCAGCCGCGAGTTGTCGCCCGAGTCCGCGTCGATGGCCTGGATGTGGATGATGGAGTAGCCCACCGGCACGTTCTCCAGCACCGTGGCCTGGAAGGGGGTGCTGACGAAAATGGGGGCGTTGTCGTTAACGTCCAGAACCTGCACCGTCACGAGGCCGCTGATGTTGGAGAGGGGCGGGCGGCCGCCGTCCTGCGCCCTGATCCGCAGCGTGTACTCTTTGTTCACCTCGTAGTCTAAATGGCTGACCAGGTCCATCTTGCCGGTCTGCGCGTCAATGTAGAACTGGCCCCTGGTGTTACCGCTCATGATGCTGAAGTGCACCACGGCGTTGCTGCCGCGATCCTGGTCAGTGGCGGTCACCTGGAGGATCTCAGAGTTGGGCGGCAGGTCCTCGGGCACCTGCACAATGTATCGCTTCTCGCTGAACTGAGGGACGTTGTCATTGTCGTCCTCCACCGAAATATAGACCGTCGCTGTGGAACTGCGTGGGCCCGGGTCCCGGCCTTGGTCGTTAGCCTCCACAAGAAGCATGTAGGCCTCCACCATCTCACGGTCCACAGGGCCCCTGGTGCGGATTACCCCGGACCTGGCGTCAATTTCGAACACGTCGTTGGAGCCATTGCTGTTGAGCACGTGGTAGATGATATTTCCGTTGATCGGGGCATCCCCGTCCGTGGCTCGAACGGTGAGCACTTCGTACCCGATCTCGAGGTTCTCCCGCACGCTCTCCTTGTAGTCCTGCTGTTCGAAAACTGGGTCGTGGTCGTTGGTGTCGCTCACAGTGATGGTGAGCGTGGCCATCGCAGTACGGCGGGGCGTGCCGTGGTCCACCGCCGTTACCCGGAACACGTGGGTGTCCTTAGTTTCGCGGTCCAGTACCTCCACAGTGGTGACCGCGCCACTGGCCGGGTCCACAGCAAACAGACTATTTGAGCGACTGTCAAAGAGAGCCTCAATAACATACTCCAGCCTGCCAGCCTCACCTTCATCAGCATCCACTGCTTTCAAAAGGACGACTGGCGTCCCCGCTGGCTTGTTCTCTGGCACGGACACCTGGTACATTGGAGGCTGGAACTGGGGGCTCGTGTTGACGTTTCTCTTCCTCCTGCTCACAATCCCTACCTCTGACTGCGCAGCCACCTGCAGCAGCTCCTCTAAGCGCTCCTGCTTGAAGGAGCCCACACCTATACGCAAATGCACGGAGATGCCCTTCGCCCCCAAATCCCTCTGTTGCCCAGCACCCTGACATAGCTCCCCGTTTACACACCTGTTACAGTGGAGATCCAGTTCCAACAGCGTGCTGTGCTTCAAACAGAGCCGCTCGGAAACAAATAATCCTCCCGCCGAAAAGTAGAATAGTGAATCTCCATTCACGCTGCAGTGCAGTTCGCTACCGGTCGGTGAGCCAGGCAATATATCCCTCACACGGAAAAGCGGAGCATCAGCGTTGTAACAGGCAGACTGGTGACTGCGAACTTGTAGCAAACTGATTACATCGACGTCTAATTTCGTTTTCCTTTTGTGCTTATTGAAACAGTTCCTGCCGTGCACATGCACATCGTACCGGCTAGTGAGAAGGTGGCTGAAGCCGGTCACATTTGTTTTGCAGTCCGCGGCGATGTACACCGTGAAGGGGTTAGAAGGAAGGGCAGCGCAATCCAATACCCCCGAAATGAACACAACCCCAGCCGCAGCATCCGTCTCAACAAATGCCTTGGTGAATTTGGGGGCGATTACCTGGTCCAGGGTACAAGTACCGCTCTGCCCCAGGTTAGCAATAACAGTCCCCGGTTCCGCATCCGCACTGAGGTGCACGCTGTAGCAATCCGACAAAGAGGCAAGTTTTAACCACCCGGTGATAACAAACAGCAAATCCCACTTAATGACGGGCATTTCTCGTTGATATTATTCACCTTGTCTCACTATAATATGCAAAAGCCGTCCTTCAAACTTTCAGTCGAGTCAGTTTCTTTTGTTGCGGCATTTCCATAATTCCAGCAAACGGTAGGCTAGGTAATCCAATCGGAAAGATAAGGTAACCGCACTCCCCTCTCCACAGCTTCTCACAGCCAGTCCCAGAGACGTTGTCACCTCGCTGAGTTCGCGTAAATGATTAAAATGGCTCCGGCTAGCAACTCCAGCGCCTTGTGGGCTTCTCATTACCATAAACCTGTTTCAAAACAACAGGAGAGAGAGTATGTGTGTGTGTGTGTGTGTGTATGAAAGAGAGCGAGAGTGAGAGAGAGAGAGAATTCAGCAAAAGCATGGATTGCTATTAGGGGCAAATCTTAAAAGGGCAACAGTACTGGAGGCAAGACCACCGCCTGTCCGGTAATTCAAGTAGAGACATATGTTCTGCTTTTATAAATAATGGCAACTCAGGGGAAACAAATGCATTACGGTTCTTGTAGCATAATAGGCTGAAATCGATATTAATGCAAGTGATATCACAAAGTGCATCCCGAGTAGTATTCCATTGTTTTTCTCTTCTTAAAAGGGTAATGACTTAAGTGCTGAACCATGCACTGGTAAATAGCATAATATAACAAATTCCAAATTCACATTTCTCTGTAATTTGTCTTTGCATTTTTTTTTATTCTTCTAGGCTATGCACCACACACCATATGTTTCATTAGTAAAAAAAAAAAAAAAAAGAAAAAAGAAAAGGTTTAAAATACTATTTTACATTAAATTAATTTTAATTAATTTCCCCCAGTGCTAGCATATATGTTTACGCATGTTCTACAGTTTTTATGCGCTTAATTGAAAAAAAAAAGGTGTTTCAATCCTTTTGGAACTGGGCCAAGCATAAGTCAAAGCCTACGACTCGTTTCGGATAGCAGAGTACACCGTTCAGATTAACTCTCCCAGTGAGTTGAAGTGGAGATTAATTCATCTAAACCCCTACCCCCCACGACGTCACAAATATAATTAAATATAACATTTACCATTGTTGAACTGAAACCCAGTTGCAGTATGGAAAGTGTTTAACTCGCCGAGAGCATATTAGAGCGCACTGATTACGTCTACGATAGTAAGCTTATAGCTTCATTCACGCCTACATACGTTATAAAATTGTGTAAATAGGGATCTGAGAGGTAAACAGGTACAAACAGTCACGGTGCATGGACATAAACTGTCTTTCCGAACTTAATGTTTAATTTCATTGGCAGTTCCCTGTTAGGATTTAGGCCATGCAGCCTATAGCCTATTTAATTCTGAAACAGGGATTTTAAAAACATGAATAAATTGCTATCAGACAATAGGTCAACTCGGACCTGTCGCGATGGGGCCGGCGACTGCACCGGCTGTCGTTATAATTTTATTTTTACGTAGCCAAATCCGAAATTCAGTATAAAAGAAATTTTCTGATACATGAGCCCCGCAGTAAGGAGTTCTATTTTTCCTTCACGTTGGCCAAACCTATATGTAGACCTAGCTGCAGCAACCAAACGATGTAACTGCGGTCAGTCGTCGGCCAAACGGGATAATAGACTACTGATTGACGATCACTCAGTTCAAACCTGGCAGCATTAGTTTTCATTTGAATATTCGCACTTAAAATAAAATCGCGCTTTGTATGCAACTTTATATTCATTGTAGACTTTCGATTTGCACAACTGAAAATGTTCTGCAAGTATTAAAAATAAAGACACCGTTAACTCCAGACGCTGCTTTGTCAGAATTCAGTCCCATTGTTTTTTCCGAGTTCGGCTACTTTTGTGTAAATTGCGACATCTAGCGGAGAAACTCATTTTTACGCAAACGAGAAACCGTATGGATTAACGGTGACAGTCTTCAGAACATGTATGGTTATTCAGCGAGAAGAATGATCGGGGCTATGAGGCTTTATAAATTATTTGGCAGGGGGAGCTATCACTTGTTACTTACTGATTGTATGTAAATATAGCAAAATATTATCATCAGTTCATTTTGATCAATCATTGATTACACAGTATAGCTGCACCCATTATGGGTCTTCCCAAATCTTCTCTCTCCAATCAGACTTGTGGTGTGCCATCTTTTTAATGGTTATTGATTCAGCTTATTGTGGTCATGACCACTAGAGCTCCTGAATTACTTGTTAAAGTCTCTTTGAATCATCATGGCTGGACCTAGTCAGCATGTATAAGCGGGGAGAACACAATATACAACGTTAATTTCAGCTGATATTCCACATAGGAATGTGATCGCACGACTCATACCAATAAAAAGTCTTTATCATGAAGAGTATAAAATATAGTTTATGAAATGCCAATTATGTGCTGTACATAATCACACGTTTGTTAGGTACAGCGAGGATACACATACAAGAACTTAACACAAATAAAAAGAATAAGTGTCGTCATGAAACAAAGAGATAGATAACAAGTTGCTTACTTGTTTGCATATAGCACATTTTGACACATTACAGCAATTTCCATAAGGTCACAGATGTTGAAATAATGATGAAAGTTTGAAGCACCAAATAGCGTCGCACTTCAACTTCACCAATAAAACATTATGGTCTTGCTGCAAAGTCGCAGATCTTTTCATTATTAATCCTTACCTGTCGTTTGAGTTCCAGCTTTGCTCATTTCAGTGCAGCAGCAATGTAACTGGATAAATTTTCAATTTTATGCAGAACAAGTATTCTACAAAAAAACATTTGAAATTTACCATATTATTCCAACTCAAGCCAGATGATAAAAAAAGAAAAGCGCATTTTTAAACCTATGAAAATTACCTTTGAGTAGTTCCTAGTGGTCTATGCATAATTCAAAAGACATATTAACATCACTGAATTATAATTGGAGATAGTTTAAAAGCCACATTCTCCACCAAAATTTTGCAAGTCATTAACTGTGACATAAGCGTTGTCTTGGAGATAAGGTACTTGGAGGCCCACTATATAACCATTTGCATCTAAATCCAATACAACTGCATTTTGTGGCATTTGCAATTTGTGTACTATTTTACACACACACACACAATACTTCATGTAATTCTTTACCCACAACAGTATCACTTCCATGCATTCATTTGGCATTCCACTGACTCATGTTACCATTATGTCACTATATATACGTGTGTGTGTGTGTTTGTTTTTAATGTATAACATTCTTTTCCAGGCGTACAGACTACTTTTGAATCAACTTAAAGTACAATATATAATTATAGTTCCAAATAACCAGGATTCAGACACAATGGTAATTGATCATACAGTTAAATGTGAAAGTATTGTGACAGGGACATTTTTTGTTGTTTTGGCTCTGTACTCCAGCGCATTGGATTTGAAATATAACAGTGCATATGAACTTAAACTGCAGACTGTCAGCTTTAATTGGACAGTATTTACATCCATATCAGGTGATTGATATAGGAATTGCAGCTCTTTTTATACATAGTCTCCTCCCCCCCCCCCCTTTTTTTAAGGGAGCAAAAGTAATTGGACAATTGGCTGCTCAACTGTTTCTTGATCAGCTGTGTCTTTGCATCATTAGTTCATGCACAAGAAAGTTATCAAAAAGTCTAGAGATGATTCTAGGTATGAATTTTGCATTTGGAGTTTCTGTTCTCATCTTGAGCACCAAATAAGTGACAATGCCAGTAAAGCAGGCCATCAGAGACATAGCCAAAACATTGGGTGTGTCACAATCAACCATTTATTACATTGTTATGAAACAAGAACGCATTGGTGAGTTCAGAAATGTCAGACAGTGTGGTAGAGCACGAAAAACCACTATAGTGGTTAACCGAAGAATAATTTCAATAGTGAAAGTTTTTTTAACTATCGAACAGATGAAGAACACTCTCCAGGATGTAGACATAGATGAGTCAAAGTCTACCATAAAGAGAAGACTACACCAGCATAACCTCTGCGGGTTCACTGCAAGATGCAAACCACAGGTAAGCCTCAAGAACAGAACGGCCAGGTTAGAGGACATTCAAAAACCCAGAGGTGGAAAATCCAGGTTAAGAAAGTAAAAGTCCTCCCCAGTATTTTGTTCCAATCACCTGGATTTACTAATTAGCACAATTCTTCAGCCAGGAGTAATTAGTGAAATAAACAGGCTGAGATAATTGGTGGGAGAAACACTTGGCAGGACTTTTGCTTTCTGACCCTTGGATTTTCCACCTCTATAAAAGTCTATGGAATTCTGGAAGAAAGTCTTATGGGCAGATGAGGCCAGCTGTAACCGGTACCAAATTGATGGAAAGAGTGAAGTGCAGAGAAACAGAGGAACTGCTCATGACCCAAAGCACCCCCCCCCCCCCATTTGTGAAAGATGGTGGAGGTAGTGTTATGGCTTGGTCATGTATTGCTACCTCTGGATCTGGCTCATTTGTCTTCATTGATGATGTGACTGCTGACGGCAGCAGCAAGATGATTTCTGAAGTGTAGAGAAACATTTTACCTGCGCAGATCCAACCAGATGCCTCAAATCTCATTGGATGATGCTTCACCTTGCAGCAGAACAACGACCCCAAACATACTGCTAAAGCGCACAAGATTTTTAGAGCCAAAAAGTGTTATGTTCTTGACTGGCCAGAAGTCAGAATTCCAATTGAAGATGGTTTTCACATGACTGAAGGCAAAAAGCCCCCAAAAACAAACAAGAGCTGAAGATGGCAGCAGTACGGGTCTGGCAGAGCGTGACCAGGGAAGATACCCAGGTCTGGTGACATCATCAAATGCAAAGGATTTGCAACCAAGTACTAAATATGATGACTATTTCAGATTAATCCAATTACTTTCGCTCCCCTAAAATGGGAGGGCCATGTATAAATAAAGGCTATAATTCTTACACAGATTACCAGATATGGATGTGAAAACAGCCTCAAATTAAAGCTGACAATCTGCACTTTCACCTCATATTGTTTTATTTCAAGTAGCCAATCTGCTGGAGTACAGAGCCAAAACAACAAAGATTGCATCACTCCTCCAATACTTTTGCACTTAACTGTATATACACTGGTCTTTCCTTGGAAGCTCGCTATATTTAGAATACACAACAACATTTATACATGCTTTATATATGCATTGCCATATAGAAAAATAACATTATTTACCATTTTAAATTTTATTGGTGTTGGAGGCTCTAATACAACATGAATCAAGCTTTACAAAAAAAGGCAAACTGACAACAAAAAACCTCAAAAACAAAAAAAAACTTCCTGCAGGACAGAGGAACGGAAACCACCCCCCCTTCCACGCACCCAGCCAAATAAACACTGGGGGGGGGGGGGGGGGTGCGGAGGGGGGGGTCAGGGGAGGTGTCAGGGGAGCGGAGAGATGAAAATGGCATTGCGAAACACAGTACATTTGTTCAATTTTTCCTCACATCCTCTACGCGTCCACACAGATACGTCTGTCCATCTCCCACCTACCGCTGAGCTGACAGACTAACAGACAGGAGATCAGACAGAACCAGACGGTGCGCCAACCACTGACAGACAGCAGTAAGAAAAAGCTGCAGACGCCCAGGACTACATCACCCAGAAGAGTAACAGTTAGAATCGGCACAGGGAGATGGGGGTTGCAGAGACAATACCAATAACAATATACATATAATCTAAAATTATAACGGGAATAGAAAAAACAATGACTATTCAATAGCCTGACCCCCCCCATCTGATCCCCTGGCTTAAATCAGTCTGCATCACACAGATGCCCAACAGTATGCCCAAAACATAGGCAGGGATCATTATTAAAGTTACTGTCATACTGTTACACCGTCATAATAATAATAGTACTAATACTTATAACAACAAGGTGGTTAGCAAATGGCTTTGATGACAATGAGATGCTCTGGAAAATTCTTAAAAATAATAACGAATGAATGAATGAATGAATGAATGAATGGATGAATGAATGAAAAACGTTTTTTCTTTTTCTAGCCTAAAAAACTAGAGCGCGGCACTGAGAGATGGAGACAGAGGGGAACAGAGGAGAGACGGGAAAAACTAAATGACAAATATGCTGAGAGTGATGTGGAGAGGACAAAGGTAAAGACAGTGACAAAAAGAACTGAAGAGTGAGAGAGACAGAGAGAGAGAGAGAGAGAACAGCATCTCTAACTTTGTTGTTTGCCTTTGAGCGCCTTAATAAGGTCATTCTTCAGAGCCTCCTGCTTTGACTTGTCACCCATGGTCTGAACGCTCCTGAGAGAGAGACACAGAGAGAGGGGGGGAGAGAGAGAGTGTCAGTGATTCACATTATTTCAGATGTAGTGTTTGGCCATGGTGTGTAAAGGCCACGCTGCAGGACAGATTTGGTTAGATTTTGTCACACGGCACTCCCCAGTAGATCCATGTTAAGGTCGGTTAGGCTCATCGGTGCTCTTGAGTGCTGTCAGTAAGCCCACATGTACACACAATGGCAGGCTTTGGTTCTGTTAACTGCACAACACAAGACCTGCCAGGCACACGAGGTTAGGGATTAAGGTCAAACAGGTGGGCACACACACCCTCACGCAGACAAACACACACACACTCACACACACCCACACGCAGACAAACACACACACACTCACACACAGACAGACACACACCCACACACACACCCTCACGCAGACAAACACACACACACTCACACACAGACAGACACACACCCACACACACACCCTCACGCAGACAAACACACACACACTCACACACAGACAGACACACACCCACACACACACCCACACGCAGACAAACACACACACTCACACACACACCCACACGCAGACAAACACACACACTCACACACACACCCTCACGCAGACAAACACACACACACTCACACAGACAAACACACACCCACACACACACCCACACGCAGACAAACACACACACTCACTCACACAAAGACAGACACACACCCTCACACACACCCACACGCAGACAAACACACACTCACACACACACCCTCATGCAGACAAACACACACACACTCACACACAGACACACACCCACACGCAGACAAACACACACACACACACACACACACACCCTCACGCAGACAAACAAACACACACTCACACACAGACAGACACACACCCACACACACACCCTCAAGTAGACAAACACACACACACTCACAGACAAACACACACCCACACACACACCCACACGCAGACAAACACACACACTCACACACACACAGACAGACACACACCCACACACACACCCACACGCAGACAAACACACACACTCACACACACACCCTCACGCAGACAAACACACACACTCACACACAGACAGACACACACCCACACACACACCCTCACGCAGACAAACACACACACACTCACACACACCCACACACACACCCACACGCAGACAAACGCACACACACCCTCACGCAGACAAACACACACACACTCACACCCACACACACACCCTCACATAGACAAACACACACACACTCACACAAAGACAAACACACACCCACACACACACCCACACGCAGACAAACACACACACACACACACACACACACACCCTCACGCAGACAAATACACACACACACACACACACACACAGACAAACAAACAAACAAACAAACACACACACACACACACACACACCCACACGCAGACACACTTACACATTCGCACACACAGGACTCAAACGCAAAACAAACACAAACGGGAACACAACCAGGGACAAGGCTGTTCTCTACTTCCGGTCGTTTGTGTGGAAATCCCATTCCAAATAACCGTTTAGCTTTCTTATGAGTACCAGCCCATGCGATTTCTGTGCAGGTCGTCTCTCCCGTGTCGCTCAGCTTGGTTAACACCGCTAGGCTAACTGACCACCCTGCGTGCGGTTAAGGCTCCTGCTGCTGCAACTCATTCCTCAGCAGCTGCGTGACAAGCTAACACGCGGTGGCTCTGGATCAAAAAACCGCACACACGCAGTCAGCCGCACCCCCACGCCAGCACGCCCCCGCACACAGGCCACAGGCAGAGAGCGCACACTCAGCCCCCTCGCCCCCCTGCGCCCCCCTGCGTCCCCCCCAAAAGCTCCCTCCGGCTGTACCTCCAGCCCTAGTCATCGGGCTGAATGTAGATCTGGCGCTGGGTGAGGACCTGAGACAGCTCTTTCTGGAGCTGCCGGTACTTTTGATTATCGGGCAAAGAGTCAATAGATCTGAAGGAGAAAGAGGAGATTCGGAGGAGGGGGTGGGGGGGTGACAGAGGGAAAGAGAGAGAGAAAAAGAGAGAGAGAGAGGGACAGTGCAGAGAGAGAGAGAGAAAGAGAGAGCAAGAGAGCAAAAGAAAGTGAAGGAGGAGATGAAAGAGAGGAAGGCAATGAACAGGAAAGAAAAAGGAAGGAAAAAAGATGAAACCAAGAGTAAGCCAAGAGCCAAGTAACTGTAGGATGAGAGGGGAAATATGATCGTGGGGTGGGTGGGGGGTGGATGGGAGGGGGTCAGGGAATTGTTCAGGGAGATGGGAGGGATCATGACTTTAAAAAAACAGACGATGTGTAAGGAGAGACTTCCTGGTGTTTCTCTCCATACAGGCTGATACAGTCCAACACATACACACGAGATCCAATAAAGATAAGCAGTGTTCCACAGTATAAACTAACAGAGACACGCTAACAGAGCGTTCAGTGTCCCTGCTGCGCCCGGCACTCTTCCCTGTGAGTAATGGACTGAAACTCACTTTCAGACCCAGCCCATTCTTACATGATATTTAAAGAGTTGTGATGAATAAACACAGAGAAAGAAAAGCATAAATTCAGTCCTGAACAGCTGGGACCATGTGCCCCACCCCAGCTGTTATACGATGCCCCTGTCATGGTGTTTCCAGAGAAAGGACATGTCACAATCGACATTTTATGTAATGTCTTATTAGGTTTCCCAGAAACTGGATCGTACCTCAGGCCATTAACAATGTCCTTGGTCTTCCCAAAGTAGATCTCATTCAGGGTGGAGCGAATCTTGTTCTCCATGTCCTGAAAGGGAAGCGGGCATGAAAATACTGTCAAATCGAGAGAAAGCTCGCTGCATTCGCGAGCAGAGAGAGCACAGATCACCGCTGTACGTTAAACGGAAGTGCGTTTGAGTCTGGGAGGAAAAAGCGGCGACAAGGGTGCTGTTCCGCTCACCTCCACTAGGCGGCCGATGTTGGCGATGTGAGGGGACGACTCCCCCACGGTCTCATCTTTCTCCATCTAAAGCGATGAGATATAACGGGAAAAAGTGTGAAAAGGACTCATAAAAAAACTGTAACTGATTTATGGTTTATCTGTTGTCCTGTGCAGACATCCTCTTGCGTCAAACTAAGATGAGATTCTTGAAGATAAAATTCTTACAAAGTTACATCTCTTCACAGGTAGGTCAGGTAAATTAGCTTACAACCTTACTTGATACACAGATATAATTACACATCCTTTTTGGATTATGACCGGTTAGGTGTGCTTTATTATACATTATGTGTACACATCTGCACTTATGTGCGCCAACCTTGTAGGTCGCTCTGCTAAATGAATGCTATATGTGATGCTCACATTTCAACATTCTTTGTCCAGTGTAAATTATTAGCATGCTATCTGTCCTGTGAAGTACTGCTCTCAGGACAAGGTGACGCCACCTGTCCTGTGAAGCACTGCTCTCGGGACAAGGTGACGCCACCTGTCCTGTGAAGCACTGCTCTTGGGACAAGGTGAGGCTACCTGTCCTGTGAAGCACTGCTCTTGGGACAAGGTGAGGCTACCTGTCCGGTGAAGCACTGCTCTTGGGACAAGGTGAGGCTACCTGTCCGGTGAAGTACTGCTCTTGGGACAAGGTGAGGCTACCTGTCCTGTGAAGCACTGCTCTTGGGACAAGGTGAGGCTACCTGTCCTGTGAAGCACTGCTCTTGGGACAAGGTGAGGCTACCTGTCCGGTGAAGCACTGCTCTTGGAACAAGGTGAGGCTACCTGTCCGGTGAAGCACTGCTCTTGGGACAAGGTGAGGCTACCTGTCCGGTGAAGCACTGCACTCGGGACAAGGTGAGGCTACCTGTCCGGTGAAGCACTGCTCTTGGGACAAGGTGAGGCTACCTGTCCGGTGAAGCGCTGCTCTCCTACCTGTCTGGTGAGGCTGCCCCCCAGGTTCATGGTGCCAGAGCCCGTCTTGGTTGTTTGCAGCCACAGCATCACGGTGGAGGTCAGTTTGTAGTGAGCGGTACGACCGCTCGACTTCTCCTGCGAAAGTGTGTGTGTGTGTGTGTGTGTGTGTGAGGGGGGAGAAATAGAGACAGAAAGAAAGAGATGGAAGGGGGACAGGAGGAAAAACAGATATAGACTATCAGCCATGTTGTACAACAGTAAAGAGTCTGGAGTTCTGCCACTCTCACTGCTACTCTCTCTCCCTCGCTCTCTGCCACTCCCTCTCTCTGCCCCCCTCTCTCTCTCTCTTTCTCTCTCTCTTTTCCATCGTCCTCACCTGAACCTCCACCACGTGGATGGAGTCCCAGCAGCCCTTGATCTTCTTGGAGCCGTCTCCAGCCTTCTTAATGAGGATGACGCCCGCGAAGCCGTGGTCCAGGTCCCACAGGTACACTGATGACACGCCCCCCTCAAAGTACCTGACCAGAGACGGGGGGGAGAAGGTCAGCACAGGCCTCCAGAATCAATAATACTGACAGGCAAAGGTAAAAGGTTCAAGTGTCAGTGTAGACGGATGAACAGGATGATATTTGAAGTATGTCAAGGTATATTAACAGTTATATGTAATGATACACTCACAATTATGTTTACTGGTATACTCACAGTTACATGTACTCGTTTACTCACAGGTACATGTAATGTTATACTCAGTTATATGTACTGGTATACTCACAGATCTCTGTACTGGTCGAAGGCGTTGTTGGCCTCCACCTCCAGTTTGCGCAGGCGTGCGGATGGCATGGCACCATCATCGATTGGGGGCTCATACTTATTGCTCCAGGGAGACCTGAAGAGGGTAATGACAGGAGTTCCATGCAATTATCTCTCATTATTTTGGACAAATTTGGCCTTTTCTTGCCCAAACTGCTTTTCGAGTAACCACTGTACCACCTGTAGCCCTGCAGTCTCCTGTGAGATGGTGCTTATTTCGTATGCTAAAGGCCACCCAGTCCCACATGATAGCCAGTGCCAATTAAAGCAGAGGTACCCAGAAGGCACCAGTGGTCATCTCATATCTGACTGATTACAACTGGTACCCTGTGGGCACCACCACATCACCATGAGCAACATATGAAGCCACTACCCCAGGATCTATAGCCAATTTAAACCCACCAATCCGACTGTGGACAACTGTGCGGCAAGTGCCAGCGCCTTTACTAACTGAGCCACTTGACAGTCCTTTAACTTTACTTTCCCGTTGTTGTGCACATACGTAATTGACATGTAAGCAAGGCAGAGAGGGGAGGGCGAAGACGGGAGCAGAGTTGCAGTGACCTGTAGGAGTCCCCATCGCGGTTGTAGTCACACAGCAGGTAGTCCTTGCCCACCACCTTGTCACGGGCGATCTTCAGGGGCTGGTCCACAGAGGACAGCAGATCCTCACACAGACTGGGAACCTGGGGGCACAAAGGACAGAGTAGATTAAAGGACACCTGGAGCTGACAACTCAAAAAACCAGTAGTTTACCCTATACCTCTGTACCATGTAAAGGAGGTACCCTAAGGAAGGCACTTAGCTAGCCACAACATACATGTGAGTACATACACACAAAATATACATAAAAGTATGTTTACCAAGCTGTTTTAGTATTTTATACATTTAGCCAAACAAAATCTCAATGTTTTATTCTGTCAGAGAACTATACCAGGGTGTCTTCGAACAATCCTACAGAAAACAATAAAGAATGCATACAACCTTAAAGCTTCTACTTTTCACAGTGAGAAAGGGGAAACGAGTCAAGGGGAAACAAGAGTCAAGGAGCGCCAGCATTTTGTCGTAGGTTCTTGCCTGAACAGTTCAGGAGACAAGCAGGGAAAATGGCAGATGCATTCCAGGGTGAGGGGAAAAAAAACATTTCTATTTGTCTCTCTCTCTCTCTTTTCTCATTCTTTCTTTCCCACTCTCTCCATCTCTCTATCACTCTCTCTCTCCCCCCTTTCCCTTCTAGTCCCTCCCTTTCTCCCGCCTCAACAATTTGTCTCTCTTTGTCTGGACGCAACAGGGCGTCACAAACCCTCTTTTACCACTCCTGACCCCCAAACACATTAGGAGACGGAAGGGGAACAAGTGGGACGGAGAATGAACAAGAGAAAACAAAACTATAATCAGCGTAAAAAGGGGAAAAATGTAAAAGCTGAGAATGTTCAGACATTTTTTGTTTATTGCCTCTTTCCAAAAACTAAAATCAAATGTCAATAAATCACTGTCTTTAACTAAACTGAAACTAAAATGATAATAAATCACGGTCTTCATTCAGCATTTAAAAGTAAAGAGACAAAAAGAAGAGGGGTTGGAGAGGTGGAAAAACAGGAAAAGAAAATTTGAGAAGCTTTCAGAGAGAGAGAGAGAGATACATCGCCTGAGACAAAGAGCTACAAATTGCCTCTCACAGACAGACACAGAATCCACCATCCAACCACCCCCCCTCCGTGTCCCCAAACAGACAGACAGACACAATGCTGGTCTTGTTCCCATCACCATGGAAACACTGCCCCACACCTGACAACCACCTTCTTTCAGGCGTACCCGGGGAGAGACAGGGGGGAGAAAAGGAACAGAAAAAAAGGCAAGGGGGCCAGAGCATCGGGCCGGTCGGTTGGCCGCCGTTTCTACGGAGACGGAGTGACGGGCAGGAGGGACGGAGCGAGACGGGACGTACAGTCCCGCAGTGCTGTGGGGTGCAGAAGGGCCGGCACTATGACTGACAGCTCTGATAATGAATGCTAACAACCACACACACAGATGGAGATCTGCAGTAACTATGTGCGGGACAGAGGCACGAGAGAGAGAGAGAGACAGAGAGAGAGAGAGGGAGGGAGGGAGGGAGGGAGGGAGGGAGAGAGAGAGAGAGAGAGAGAGGGAGAGAGAGAGAGAGGAGTGAGTGGACGTACAGAACACGCAGGGGAAATTAAAACAGATCAGGACGTAAGGTAGAAACCGTGAAGGAGAAGAGAAAGCATGCGTGTCTTTGTTAGGAGTCTGTAAACACGAGCGGATAATCCGTTACGCCTTAGTGAATGCAGCCCATGAAGTCGCGAAGTGAAGATACGAGAAGCGTTTTCAGCCGTCTGGCCAGCGTTCGCCAGCCATGACAGGAGAGAAGCGGGCAGCGTGAAATACTGCCAGTCATGTGTGTCGGGCTGCTCAGCCGAGCGTGCTGAACGGAGAGCAGTGTTCAGCGCTGAGCCTGCTGGGTATCACTCATTTACCAGGTCAATAAGGTCACTGAGGTTCTTCTCTATCTGCTGCGGGGGCAGACGCCTCATCAGGTCCAGCGCACAATCCAACTGCTGGTCGTTCTGGAAGACACAAACAAAGTAATTATACCGACTGACACAGATGCACACAACCACGCCCATGCCCACGTTCTCTCTCTCTCACTCACTCACTCACTCACTCACTCACTCACTCACTCACTCACTCACACACTCACACACTCACACACACTACATTCATTACATTACAGCAGACAGACATTAGCAGACATTCTTATCCAGAGCGATTTACCCTAATTTGTGCAGCTTAAATGCTGATTTATACAGCTAAATAGATAGGGAAGTAATTCTGCAGAAGTACCACGCTCATGGGTACACCAGCAGTGTCCTACCTTGGATTTGAAGCAGCAACCTTCAGGTTACCAAGTTCCCTAACCATTATAATACACCTCCAGGCGCAAACACACATGTATTCAAGAAAGCACACAAATAAGCACAAACTTTCAAAGCTTATATACTTAGGCCTACTGTATGTCAAACCCAGTCTGAGCGCCTGTAATATCAAAATGCACTGATAAATAAAAACGCAATGGAAAAAACAGGCTTAACAATATGAAGCATTCGGAGAGAACTACAGTTAACTTCCGCTAACCTCACAAACAGTAGGCCAACATTTTGCTACCGTTTCGTTACATATGCACATGAACAACATGCTTCCCTGCTGACGTACAACACGCCTAGGGCCATGGCGTACAGGGGATAACAGAGGTACAAGCATCGCACACAAGAGAAACACACAATCACATCTTTTTTTTTTTTAACAAGCAATCAGCAAGGCCGACGTACAGCCATTTCCCTTTTTCCGGTTTAATCTCTTTGCTGTGTGTGTTCTGTTCTGTTCTGGTCCGATCCCTGCCTGCTATTTACCCTGTATCAACTCTACTCGCTGGGAAACCCCATTAAGTTCAGCTGACACCTGCTCTCCGAGACACTTGGTTTACAAGCACCCCTCTCCTGAGGTAAACACTCGCAGCTGACCGCTGCCCTGCGGCAGCCTGGAGGTGGAGGTTTGGGGGGGCGGGGGTGGTCGGTGACAGGATGAGATGAAGGAAAAAGGAGGTATAGAGAAAGGCAGCCACAGAGATAAAACATCTGCTTTCTCCATTAGGAGTCCGTGGGCCGGGTTAAGCATTTGAAGGGTTAGTGATGTTTACAGCGTTGTGTAGACTAAACACTTCTGCACATCTCGCATCCTCCAGTGCCCTGTGTGATTCATTCGTGTGTCTTCATAGCTTTCCAATCCAATAAAAAAAAGAATGCCTGGGGTCAACAAAATGCAAAGGGTAAGCAGGTTCACGCAATGAAGAGTCCTTAAGTCTCCAACGATATACTTACAAAACTGAAAGTGAAAATAGTTCATCTTAAATTAGACTGGTTCAGACAAACCATTAGCCAATACAGACAGCTGTTGTTTTGTTGTTGTAAATGTTAGGTAGCGGTATCTTTGAAAAGTTATGTGTGTATGCATGCACGTACATACGTGTGTCTATGCTTTAACGGTCAGAGTTCCGTTAACTCTTCCATAACCTTCAAGGAGTTAAGCAGTCCAAGCAACAGTACTTGTGATTTTGTATTAAGACTACAGTCACACTCTGAGCAATGCAGTCAATCGGTCACAACCAGCCTGCTAACGTTAGTTGTGTTTAGATCCGACAGAAACATGTCTTTTCTTTTGCACCGGCGTAGTTTACCAGTTGACCATTTATCAGTAGTCAGTGTAACCGATACAAAGTGAGGCCAGCCTGTCAACGAACTCGCAACAGTGGAAGACTGGCAATGTTTCATACGAGGTGGCTTCATCTACAGCAATGGGCATTACGAACTGTTAGAAAGAGTTAAACAGCTGTACACGTTGCACTATATGGGTTGGATCTGGTGGAGGGGGTGGTAGTAGGCGAAACCAGGCCGACAGTCGGGCGCTACTACTATTTTAGCCCTGGGGCAGGGGAAGGAAGGAAGGAAGAGGGGTGATCAGTCTGCCATCATTCAAATTACAAAAATTGGCAGCAAGCAATCCTGAACATTCTGCAACTTTGCTGTGCAGTTGGCAAGCTTAATAGGTAGCTAGCTATTCGCGTAAGTACAAGCTAATCGATAACTAACTGGCTAACTATTTGCTATTGTTTCAATGAACTCTGGGCACGACCGAATTTTTAGCTTACTGCGTAGAGTTGCTACTTCCTATAAAGGGCACTAGTACTAATATCGTTTCTCAGCACCCCCCTCTCCTAAAACTACCACCCCGTCCCTGCTGTACCTCTCCACGGCCTTACCATGTCGGCGGCTCTCGGTGTCGGGTCTCAGCAGTGAAATATGCTTTAGCGGATTTCTTTATACTTTCGTTCGCTTATTTTTCTTTTCTTGTTGTTATTTCAATTCCTTCCGAGTTCCTGCTGTTTCTGTTCGCCTCTCTCTCTCTCTCAGGACCCAGCCCCGTCAGCGAATTCACTTCCTCAACCGGGGAGCGATGGGGAGGTGGTGGGGGGGAGTGCGGGGGGGGGCATGGAGTATGCAAACAGTGCATGCATATCCGGGTCACCCCACTCCTTCTCTCTAACAACCAATCAGAGAGATGCAACTAAGGCATGGCCAAGTATGGAAGCAGAGGGGGCGTGGTAAAGGGATAGGACAGGGCGGTCTTGAGGAGAGTGGTCGAGGGTGAGACTTTTCGGTGGGTGTGTCATTTGCCATTTGAGGGAGGAGAGAGCCAGGGAATTTCTGAAGTCGCTACGAATTCTCCCACTCCCCTGTTTTAGCTATTGGCCCTGCCAGTGTCTCTGTACGAATTGGACGTGCTTTATAAGTACTCCTTAGTTATTTTGTTTTCCTTGCCAATTACCGCATACCCAAATATGCACGCAGATCAATTTGAAACTGTATGTGAATTATATGACGTGTCTGTATTTGCAAAGTTGGAGTCATTTATTAGGAACTTCATTCGAGCTATTTTTTTCTATGTAATTTTAAAAGATTTTCTCTGTGCACATTGTGTGGTTGTGGTCAAAGCCTAGACTGGACTGTTCAATTCTGGGAAATGGCCTTCATTTATACACCAAATGTCCTTTGTTTCACCTGTATGAACAGACAGCCTGGTCTCAGATTCTGTTTGATTTAGTGCAAATATTTGACTAAGGACAAGATAATAAGCTAAGCTACTTTAATAAACACACCTACTATGTGAAATGCAGGTGTTTTGGGGGTTTAGAACCAAGCTGTCTTAGAGTCAGACTTGAGTACTGGATGCATACGCTAATTTCAATTGACCTAGTTCAACAAAAATAAAAAATTATCAAAAGAACTTTGTGCCCATGAGCACTGAATTTGCATGAATGTGTGCTGAGCGTAATACAGTGTGTCACTAAAGGGGTGATCAGGAGGCAACCTGGGCCTGAAATAGCCCTCCCCTGTAAGGCATTTCAGAGAGTCACTGGGACGTATATGCGGGGAGCGGGCAGCATCGCAGTGCTGTGGCAAAAGTGACAGATCTGCAGCCTCCAGTGGAAAGAAAGCGGGAGGGGAGTTTAAACCAGGAAAACAGTGAAGAGACCCACAACCCTGTCTAATTTCACAACAGGCACGTTATCATTTTGCTGATATTTGACAAGCATGGTTCACCGTTAATACAGAACGACTGGTAACTTTACGAGCTGTGGGCTTGGCTCAGTCCAGGGGCTGGTTTAGAAACTGCCCGAAATGTTGATTTTTATAAGTCCATTTACTACGCTGTCTAGGTTTTAATTGGTTAAACGTGTGTTTCCCAGGATTGCAAAGTTAGACCTTTTAAATAAATGGGGACCATTAAGGAATATGGCACGAATTAAATGTATTAACTTAGAAGCTACATAAAACACAAGATTGTGGGTGGTTTTCTTCAAAATTAGTGTGACGTAAAGGAAAAATGCAATTATACTAAATAAGGGTTGGTCCAGCAACTTGATATGGACACAACAATGATCTTCTAAATCACATTATTGTTGTTTTAATTTGGAAATAGCTTAATAGCTATTTCCAAATAGCTTAATACTATTGAATAACATCTGGTAACTTTTTTGAGAACCTCTGCAGTGTTTATCAATTTACCTCTTTATGCTTTTTTATGTGAATTTTTGTTGGCAATATATCCCCACCTCACCCCTTCCCCCTGCCATCTTGTGGTCACATATGTCTTAGGCACAGTCTGCTGTTACTTCCTGATAAGCTCATTTAACAGGGAAAATGAAAAAAGACATGTACAAGCAATATCTCAGACAGGTGCCAAACAGAAAATCAGACTGGGGAAGTAGGATGAGTCGTGATGTTGTGTTTGCTCCCTAGTGCAATTAATTAATTAGCATAAGTGACATCTGCTGCCACTGTGGCTGAAAATGGATTGAAAAGTCGTGTGTATTTGATGCTAACACATTAATTGTATTAGTGAGCAAACACAGTGTGTAGATTTACCCTTCTTATTGAGACTCGCTTAACTGTGCGTATGTGCACCAGTCTTATATAAATCTATCTGCGTAATCCCTGCTTCTTAATTGTTCTTTTAGATTACAGGTTCCCAGACCTCTAAAGCCAAGACCAACTTTTATGTTCAAATACATTTTCTGTTATCCACTCTTTATTAAAATTAGCCAAACCCATGTTTATATGTGGAAAGTGAGTCTTTGTTTTTCGTTTTGTTTTTTTGCATATTCTGCTGTACCTGCATATTAATGTTATGTTTCGTTTACTTGGTGTCACTACCTTTGATGGATTTGGTACACCATTAATTTTCGCCCACAACCCCGGTCATGATTCACCAATGGTTTTCTATTAGCTTTTCAACTGAACAGTGATCACACATTTTATTTCTTAGATTGCATTAACTCATCCTAAGTCATTCTAAGTCTGGTTTTAGTATACATTTTCAGAAGCACACTGTTACCATTGTTGTCCCCTCCCTTTCTTTTTATAGTAAAAGCATACATGCACAAACTGGATAATTATGGGTGTCAGTAATAGCCTTTGCTGCTTGCCTTATGTTATAAATTCCATCCATGACTGTACTACGTAATAGACAGAACATATTTAATCCAACTTGTAAGGTCCTGCAATATATGATTTGTGTTTGAATGGGATATTCATATGTCACCCACTGGAAAACACTGACTTCGTGTCAATAGAGCTTTGAAATTGAATGGAGATTTTTAAAAGAAAATCAAGGCAAACAACAGATTGTCCAAACATTAAATATACCGTTTTCTATTTTGTTTTCTATTTTGTGAAAAACAAAGAGCTCTCTAATACTCAACAAACGCTAAAGGTGCGTTTTAGTATGTAATTAATGAACAGTTATCTTGTTATTTCCGGAAGTGTTGTAACATACTACTGGGCTGGACAGCGACGTCCAGGTGAACATTCAACAGGCAACTTTTATCTTTAAAAAAAAAAAAAAAAAGGTTTTATTAAGAGCTACCCTGCGTAACAGTGGAAACGAGAATAAAACAGCAAATGACTTTCCAAATGCAGTTATTTTTGCTTAATGCTCTGCATAAACTTTCAAACACGCTGCACGCTTTCGTGTTTATTGTTTTATTTTTATTCGCTTATATGCATGGTGCTCATTGGTTTATGTACATGAGCAACACCCACCCATCGTCGCATCGTAACCAATGATAAGACAGATATCTATGTGGTTTGACCAGTTAAATTTTTGCTTTTTAGGTGGCCCGTAGTCGTTCGTCCAAATCGTACCTTCTAAACTGCTTCTACATGATAGCAACTACGTAAAATCAACTGATCTTATTCAAGAGTCTTAGAAGTGTTTCTGCAGCTATCTTCCGTAAGATAATAACAAGCTACTAGTGATTTCTCAGGTAGCATAAACATGTCTGAAGGAAAGCTGGGCCAGAAGTGGGATCGATGCCTAGCTGACAGCGCCTTCAAACTGGGTAAATAGCATACGAGTTGTTCGCTTTCTCTGTAAATGGTTCTTAAATAGATAATTTAGCAATTCAGCAGACCGAGATCACGCAAAAAAGGATTCGTCAACACCGTGTGTCAAGCCAGGAGCTTGCAATCTATCTGTCAGTGTCCCGTCCATTACTGGAGCGCTTTGTGTCGGTCACAGCTGCATTGCAGATTGAGGTTTTTTTTTTTTTCCAAATAATTTTACTATCTAATACACGTGTTCCTCGTTAACCAGATATGTTAGAGTATAGTGAATTATATTATAATTTATAGAATGGTTAATTTAGCCAAGTTGTCATTATCAGCACTAACATTGTCTGCACGTTATGACATTGGTGAAGCTAACTTGAATTGCTTCCTTAAATATTTATCAGTGATGTGTGCACTTTGACTTTGACACTTCGAGATGGCCAGCGCCAGAATAGTTACACAGTCAGATCTGGAATAGTAAATTACACAGGTACATAACACGTGGTTGTGAATAGCTTGCTTGCTAGCTAGAGGGGCTACTTAGTTCATACAGAATAGTTAGCCGCCGAGCTAACTGTTTAGACGTGATGTTTCTGTTAGCTGTTAGAAATTAGGCCTACTTCGCTAAACCAGTTGCCTGTCGCCCAAATATCACGCGTCCTTAATCCATACATTCCTGGAATTTAAACTGCACTGGAAGGGAAAGCATGACAGGGGTTCGTAAAATGGAATATAAGATCAGCACAAATCCCGTCAAAGGATCCACGACCTCTATCACCTGTTTGACGTTCTTCCGCCGGACAGCTCTTTGAGGACGTGAAATAAATGATTACACCGTGAAATACCGCCTTAATGGTGACGTAGATACAATAGAAAAGCATATAAAATACACCATACAATACCATCGTCACCGATTCAGTAATTACAAATGTCCACACCATTCAATATCTTCTGACGAGATACCCAACAAGGAAACATAATATAGCTTCATACACAGCAGGGGCAATTTAACTATCTTGATTTGTGGTTAAAGCTGTTCAACTGTTTTGCCTACTTAACTCACATGAACGTAACATTGATAGTCCCTGACAAATAATGAACAAGTTTATTATTTATATGGTTACATTAAAGATAAAGTGTCACTTGACCCCACTTGTGTTCACCTTTTTTATTGGTGGGCGAAGGGGGAATCGCTTTGTGACCTGAATTAATGAGACCGAGCAGAGGAAGGAGAGGGGTGAGGGGCATTATTTTCATTTTAATCTTCGTACTTGTAAACTGTACGATCGTGAATAATGTCCGACTGGAGGTCCCGGCGCATAGCCGGCTGAACTGAGTTATGAGAGTGGGAGGGAGGACAGGCGTTTGTCCCTGTGTGCTGTTCCTCGTGCCCTGGCCATGACTGTGGCTGGGTGGGGCTGGACTGGAGGGAGGTGAAGATAAGAGCATTCCTCCCTTCATAGGCTTTACATGTCCCGTCTGGATCGTAGCCCTCCACCCACCCTATCCCTCCATCTCATCTCTCTCTCTTTTCTCTTCCCTCTCACTTTCTCCCTTTTCCTCTAGCTCTCTATCTCTTTTATTCTGTCTCCAATCCATGTTCCAAATTCTTTTATCCTTTCTCGCCACTCCCTCAGTCTTACATTCTCTCTCCATCACAGTCTCTCTCGCGCACACACACACATGCACACACTCTTTTTCTCTCTCTGTCTCTCTCTCTTTCGGTCTAATGAGCTGTCTGGCTGACAGGTGCTGTTTACCAGCTCTGGGGTCAGAGGTCACACCCCCCCTCCCCCCCATGCCTTGTTAAGACTGATTTACTTCCGCACACAAAGGGGGGGGGGGGGTAGCAGGAAACGAGGGGTGGTGGTGTAAAAGGGCTGTCTGAACCTGTAAGCATCAGTCTGGTTGCAGTTACATTTTCAGTGTTTCTGTGCGTCAGCATTTCTGTTTTATGGTCTCCCCCCCCCCCCCCCCTTTTCTCCCCCTCTCTCAGTGGCTGGCCTTGGGATTGGCGTCGTGCTCTCAGCTGTCTTCTTCAAACGTGAGTTTCCCCCTCGGTGGCTGGAGAGAGACCGTTGTTAGTGCACCCAGTGTGGCCCAGACAGTTCAGCGGACAGCAAGCGCTTGGGCATGCCAGCCTCCAGAGGGTCAGAAAAATCCAGGTTCAGAAAGTCAAAGTCCGCCCCTCAGTATTTTGTTCACCATTTGCTAATTTAGCGCAGTTCTTCAGCCGGGTGGTAGAACCAATTGGTTAAATCAGCCGGCTGTGTTCGTGAGTGGAAGTAACACACGACAGGACGTTTGCTTTCTGACCCCTGGACTTTAAACCACCTCTGCTGGCCCTCAGGGCTCACTGGGGGTCAGTCTGGGTGCCGTTTGCCAGGATGGCGGGCTGGCTGTTTGTGTGTGGCTGTGCGGGAGGGAGTGTGGCGCGGAGTCTCGGTGCCGCTCTGTACGCAGACGATGTCAGCGCGGTACGTGAGCCAGGTGCGTGAGCCAGGTGCGTTCTCTCCTCTCACCTGCAGGCCGCACGTGGCCGGTGGCTTTTGGGTCCGGGATGGGGCTGGGCGTGGCCTATGCCAACTGCCAGCATGACTTCAGATCGCCTTCCCTGCTGCACGGGCGTATGGTCAAGGTGAGTGACAGCACTGCGCATACGTTACCCATGAAGCCAAGCTCTGTGATCACACACAGTTCAAGACACTTTATATAGACAAAACAGTGGTCAAGTGGTATTGTAACCTAAAGGTCATAGGTTTGATTCCTAGGTAGGACACTGCCGTTGTACCGTTGAGCAAGGGGCTTAACCTGCATTGCTTTAGTATATATCCAGCTGTATAAATGGATGCAATGTAAGTCACTCTGGATAAGAGCGTCTGCTAAATGCCTGTATGTAATGTAATGCAAATGCTCCTAAAACACAGAGAACACAGGTAGAACAGTGACAGTAGATTGCATTAAATCCAAATTAAAATGATTACATCTCTTGGTCCTTTAGATTTTTACAGCCAAAAATACATTAATCCTACATCTTTGCATCATTTTTTAAAGCAATCTTAACCATCAAATTAATTAGTCCAGCTCTGGGAAGACAACGTACCGGTTAACTTTATAGTAGAGAATTTGTCTATATACACGATCAGGGAAAACGCAAGAGTACCTGAATGTAGGTTTTGCTGACTGACATTATTTTGAGAAATGAGGTGGAAGGGGAAATGACATACGAGCGTGATGTATTCACAGAGTTGAGCGTGTTGATGAAAGGGAACGAGGGGGTTGAGTGATTGATGGTGATGGTTTTAAACTCCCCTCTCCTCCCTCTGCAGGAGCAGTAGTCCACCGAGGGTCTCCAGGAGCCGCTGAGTGTCCCGTTGTGTTTTGTGTTCATTTTGCACAGTTCCCAAGTCCGTTCTCTCCAGTTCTAATCTGTTTTCCCACCTGACAACCCGTATCTACACTATAGGTCTGAACAGGGATGGCTGGTGTTTGTTTAATAAAGAATTTAAAAAATGAAATGGACTTACAAGTAAGCATTGTCCTTTTTACTTCAGTATGTGTGTGTGCGTGTTCGCGTGTGTGCGCACATCTGCATTGCAGCATATGCTTGTGTGTAAAAGGGAGAAAGGTGTTTAATTTATGAATGCAGTCAGTGGCGAAATGCATTTGGGGGATTTTGGGTTAGTGGGATCCTTGGTGGGACGTTCCAGGGTAACGGCACCCTTGAGGAACACATTTTATCCCAGCTGTCAGTTGGAATCCTGCGGTAAAA
This sequence comes from Anguilla anguilla, assembly GCF_013347855.1. NCBI lineage: Eukaryota > Metazoa > Chordata > Actinopteri > Anguilliformes > Anguillidae > Anguilla > Anguilla anguilla. The sequence goes on along the minus strand of NC_049213.1, from coordinate 32,792,809 downwards.
ATGGATGGCAGAGTGTGTAGCTGTACATTTCCCCGTATCTGGCCGTACAACGTAATCAATGTGAATAAATAATGTAGGCTACTAAGCTGCTAGCCACAGCAGCCCTACATGTGTGACTGAAACATGAACTTCCAAGAACATGCGGTGTGTTGGAATGACATATTTGTGGTGAATTGTACACCAGAGAAAGTGCTAGTGTTTATGTTCATATTTCCAGTCTTCGTTGTTTTGGGATAGTAACTGCATTCAGCTGGTAACTGCACTGAGTAAAACCTGGAACCCTCCCAAATCTGGAACATGGACAAGAGCTCTTCTGGGTTTTATTAAGTCCAGTTATCCAGCTAACTCTGTAATCTTGCTTTGTGAAATACCCAGAGGATTACCGAGTTAGTTGGATAAGCGCACTGAGCAAAACCCAGAACCCTCCCAAATCTGAAACATGGACTGATGTAAAATGAGCTGTTCCAGGCTGTAGTGCAGTTATCCAGCTAACTCTGTAACCCTGCCTGGTGAGACAGGCCCCTGTGCGTATGAACCTGTTCCAGTTTTGGTGGGTAAACTATAATGGCTTCTGCTGTTGCCAGTCCTCAGCTTTAATGAGTGAGAATACCGTTGGGAAGCATACTGCATGGAAACATGAACCCCAAAATAAATACAGGCAGCTAAACGCAACCTTAAAGAATTTTAATTACTTTTAAATGAAAATTCAAATAAAACACAGATTCTCTGCGGTTAACCCTGGACAGGCATTGATACGCTACAGCTGTGGGAATTCCAGATGAACAACAACAAAACAGAAAAAGAGTATACAACCTTTCACAAACACACATCCTTCTAGAAAGAAATAACAGATCATTTTTTTAAAAATAGTTGTTGAAAATGTGTTTTGGATGGAGCTGGCGGGGTCAACAATGTCTACCAAAAACATGGAATGCTCTTGATAAAATATTTTTGTAGGAGACGGAGCGAAAAACTTTTATGTGCATTAGTGAGTCAAAAGCAACTGTTTCCGTCCTTCGAATGGAAGCCAGGAATCAGCACCTGCAACCCCAGAGGACAGAAAGAGAGAGCGTGCGAGCGAGAGAGAGAGAGAGAGATGCGTTAAGAGCAGAAGCTCTTAAAGGGCTGGGGTGAAACCGGGGGTCTCCTAAGTTGACGCGCCGCGTCGATCGTATATTCCGCGGCCTCCCGCGTCCGCCGTGGCGTGTTCCGCCTCGATCACGCTCTTTCACGGCCGTATATTCACCGAGAGGCGGGCCGAGATCAGAGAGCGCTGAGCACGCCAGCCCGAGCCGCGCAGGAATGAGAGAACGGGAGACTCACGCAGAGAACACAGCGAGGGCCTTGGCTCCGGCACTCTGACACACAGGACCTGTAATTACTGACATGCTTCCTCACTGCACGCACGCACACACACACTCACACACACACATGCACGCACACACACACTCACACACACACACATGCACGCACACACACACTCATACACACGCACACACACACTCACACACACACATATGCACGCACACACACTCACACACACACACACACGCACACACACACTCACACACACACGGACACACACATACACACACGCACGCACACACACACACGGACACACGCATGCACTCACACACACACACTCACACTTGCACACACACGCACACACATGAACACACACTCACGCACACACACACCACACACGTGTGCACACACACAGCACACACGCGCACACTTACACACACACGCACACACATGAACACTCACGCACACACACACCACACACGTGTGCGCACACACGCACACTCAGAGAAAAGGTACACTGACTTTAACTGGGCACTAGAGGCACACACCCACACACAGTTGAAACAATTGGACGATAAATTGTTCTTCAACTCCAGCTGACTGCCTGCTGCCTGGACAGGGGTCGAAGGTCACAGGTCAGGTACTCTGACTGCTAGCAGAGTCATGGAATATGTAAGTCACGGTGTGCATGTGTATGTGTGTTTATGTTGTCTGACAGTACACTTTGTGTATAACAAACATTTTGTAGTGTGTGCGTGTGCGTGTGTATTCAGTTGTGTGTGTAGAGAGTGCATTGTGCAAGAGTGTGTTTCATCAACAGCTGTGTATGTGTGCACTGAGAATATGCAGCCTGTGTGGCCTTTAAGTGTCTGCAGTAAATTAGTAGTGTGCGTGTGTGGAGTCAGAGTGAGTGTGTGTGTGTATGTGTGTATGTGTGTGTGTGTGTGTGTGTGTGTGTGTGTGCCCTGAGTATTCTGAGTGTGTAGTGTATGTGTCTGTGTAATCAGAGTGTGCAGTGTGTATGTGCGTATGTATTCAGTGTGTAGTGAGTGTCTGTGTAATCAGTGTAGTATGTGTGTGTGTGTGTCCTGTCTATTCTGAGTGTGTACTGTACTGTATGTGTGTGTGTAATCAGAGTGCACAGTGTATATGTGCATATGTATTCAGTGTTTCGTGTGTGTGTCTGTGTAATCAGTGTGTAGTGTATGTGTTTGTGTAATCAGAGTATGTAGTGTATGTATGTGTAGTCAGTGTGCAGTGTGTGTGTACATGTGTATGTATGTGTGTGTGTATGCGTGTGCATGTGTGTGTATGCGTGTGTGTGTGTGTGTGTGTACGTGTGTGCATGTGTGTGTGTATGCGTGTGTGTGTGTGTGTGTTTGTCCAGGCCCCTGGCGCTGCAGTATGTCAGGAATGCGTTGGAATGCCAGCTCTGGGCTGGAGTTCAGCACTTATTACTAACAGGTGAGCACTACATCACGCGCTATAACACACACATACATACACACACACGCATTCACGCACACACACGCACATTCTCTCACAACACAATCACTCACAAGCTTATGGACACTCACGTGAACACCTTGACAAAATAAAACCAGTTTTCCCAAACCGCTATTTCCCCAAGTCCCTCAAAATTATTTGTCTTCCAGTGAAGCGAGAGAAGAGGGGAGGAGAAGAAGGAGAAGGAAGAGGAGGAGGAGAGAGGGTGGAAAGAAGCCAAGGTGCACACCTGCAGAGAGAACGAGGTGAGACTTCCGTGCAGCCAGGATACCTGCCTGTGCCTGTCTGATAGATTCTACAGCACTTAATCATAATTGGAATAATGACACTCTTACGAATAATAATTAAAGTTTTAATATTGTCAATAGCACAATTGTTGCCAAAGAAACAACAAATACCCCGATAAACTTTAGCTCTAATCTCTCTCCTGAGCACCTGTTGAATGTTAGGGGACAGAGGTGATCACCCCACTGAAGCACAAAAGACTGCAGCCATGTTTTTTTTGGGCTATGAACACAGCGGGAAAAGGGCTGTTTTGCACAAGTCTGCGCACCACGTTGCTCTGCTTATGATTGGCTGTAATCAGTGCGAATCTTGCCCTTGTGATCTTGTCCCCATCGTGAAAGCACAGCCCTGAACAGACATCACCAATCACAGACCAATAAAGTACAGCCCGGAGATGGAGGTGGATTGACTCCAAGGGGAAGGCTGTTCAAGCAGAGACAATTCCAGGACCCATACTTATAGCACCTCACAGACAGGACAGCATGCATCTATCCAGTCCAGCATGACTTCAGCAAGCTGGACTGAACAGATGTGCTTTCAGAGGTAGGACAGTCGTCCACATAGCACCAATCACTCAGAATGTCACCAACTGGAGAGACGAGCCACATAGGGTCAGGGGCCATGGGCTACTTTCTTAGCCGCACGAAGATCATTTCTGGTTTCTGTCAAAAAATAATGAAAATAATTTCTAAAAAAATAAAAATAAAAAGAGGTAGGTTTTGAAATTGAGGAGGTGCGAGAGAAAGAGACAGAAACACTAAGTGCTCTGTGTTAGCAGATTGATCTATCGATAGAGTTGTAAGCCTGCTCCGTTGTGCTGCGCGGCAGTGTCCAAGGGGGAAAAAAAGAGGCCCGGCATTAGCAATAATCTCGATCTGCCAGAAACAACTGACATTTTTTTCTCTTTACAAAGCGTCCAGAAACTCAGTGGGACTCCAGTCTAGCGTCGCCGGCGCCTACAGAGACAGTGAGGAGCACCAGGTAAAAACGGGATGAAACAGACCGTCCGGGAAACAAGAGTTACTGAAGAGAAACTAGTTTAAAGGGGGGGAAATATCTTCCCCGGGAATTTACGAAGAGGAAAAGTACTTTTCAGAAAGGAGAGAGAGAGAGAGAGAGAGAGAGAGAGAGAGAGAGAGAAAGAGAGAGAGAGAAGGGGAGGGACTGAGTTTGTGAAAAGAAAGAGATAGAGCTTGGGAGCGCTATCACTTCACCCTCCCCTCATCTGTCTGCCCTTCTTTTTGGACGATGCAAATGTTTTCACTTAAAACACTGCCTTTCTCGGGCGATCCGTCGTCGCTCCGCTGTCGGCTTTTGTAATATCAAATTTTGTTATTGTCTAATTGTTCTCTTCTCGGTGGGGATCTCTCCCCAGCCTCTCCTGTCTCCTGCGGGGCGGGTGGGGTGAGAGCGAGGGGAGACGGTGTGTTGGGACTGGGTGAAAGGGTTTCAGGGTGAAGTAGTCTAGGTGGCCCGGCTCGCCTGCTTTTCCTGCTCTTCTTAACAGTAAGTGAACGTTTTTACGAGATTACGTCTTTCACAATCTCCATATTCCTTTTGCACTATGTCTCTCTCCCCAGCTGTCTTTTCCCGATCTGTCATAGAACCATTTAAAATTTGCGCTTAAAATGGCATCTTAGGAACTTAATTTATCATCATAGTTATTTGTCAATGTTCCTCCTAGAGTTCACATGTTTACGATAAAGTATCAGTCTTAAAATCTGGAGTACAACTGACAACTACATAAAAAACAGTCATAATTACTTTACATTCACAAACCTATTTGCCAATGTTCTTTAGTGCGTCACCGATATGCCGAACACCCAGGCTAGGCTAACTCATACAGGAAACTAATTAACCAATTATTTAAGTTAAGAAGTTGTTCCGGCAGTGCTTAATTACTCCGTATAGGTGTGAGATGGACAACAATAGTATAATGGTCACTTTTTCGCAGAAAATTTGTTTGGCTGAGACGGATTTTCCAGTACATTTCCTACATTAATTTCCGAACATGAATTTGCGAAATAAAAGTGACAAGTTAAAGCATCGGATAACGTGATAACAAGAATCAGTTATTTACTCACTAGCACTGCAGTTTTCAATTTCTCACGCACTTCCCTCCTTTTACTGCCGCAGGGTGTTTGGGAGGTGGAAAGGAAGAGCGTTATTGTATACCTGGGGAATGTTATTACTGCGAGGGCACAGTGTTATGTAAAATGTAGCTTGGCTTACTTAGAAGAAAACATAATACGGATATGTAGCCAACAATAACGGCGAATAGTGGCCGCAGTCTCAAGAATGCGAGAGAGGTTTTGTTCAGGCATCGTTACGCAGTTTTCCAGTTTATTGGAGTCAGGTGGTTTCAGGCAGACAGTACGACTCCCTCAGTAACCGTAAACTTCCTGTCTTGTTTTGTGGGCGTTCGGAGTTAAGTTGGATCATGTGAACATGTTAACTGACATGTTCTCATTTCATCAACGCGTGGATGGAATGTTGACGACTTTGTCCATACAACAGAAACACCACTTTAGAAGCGCGGACGAGACCGATGAAAAATAAAGATGCGAATCAGATTTCTTTTTTGTTAACTCCCCTGTAAATCCAAAAGAAGCTGATACTGTGTAAGTAGCGTAGGCTACATCGATACTGTCAAATCTACAACCAGCCGCCACAGTTTGCGAGCCATCTGCCAAGATGCCTGTGTGCACTCTGAGTTTTACTCTGGCTGTTCTGTTGTGTGTCATTCTGGAAAGTTAGAAAATTTATTATGGAGAAGAAAAATAATGGTTTATAGAGAGAGCATATGCATATTGACCCAGCAACTGCTTTAAATGCTGTAACTCTACTGCTTGTAATTCTTCTAGGGTGGTATTGTATTAGTGTGTGTGTGCGTGTGCGTGTATATACACACACACACACAAATACACACTATAGGACTAATGTAGAGCACATGCTCTCACATACTCTGGATAAATAAAAGACCACCAAAGGAGATGTAAACTTCAAGAATTAGAGTATAAATATTAATAATAAGATTAATCAATATGAGTTTTTCCTAATAAAAATGATATTACAAAAGCCCTTTTCAGGTGCAGTCATGTGGCAGTGCGCTGTGATTGGCTACACGCTTCTGGCGCTCTGCGTGGCGGCTCCGCCCCCCCACATTAACCGCCTGGCACTGTTCCCTGACAAGAGCGCTTGGTGTGAGGCCAAGAACATCACCCAGATCGTTGGGCACACCGGTTGCCAGCCCCAGTCCATACAAAACAGGTCAGAGCAACGCTGAGTTCCCATCTGCTGCACTGTCATGCCATTCATACTGACACACACACACTTGTGCATACACACACACACACACACTTGTGCATACACAGACATGCACACACAAAGGAAGTGTCCACTTACAAGAGTTGCACATATCAGACTGTACTGAGGGATCCCGTACACTGTTATGGAGTACACACACACACACAAACATGCATACACAAGCATGCACACACAAAGGCAGCTCCCACTTAAAAAGAGTTGCACAGATCAGACTGTAGGAATCCTGTACACTGTTACGGAGGACTCTGCTGTACAGCTGCAGTGGTGAAGGCTGTAAGAGTAAATGCATTGATGTGACTTCCTCCTCCTCCTCCTCCTCCTCCTCCCTGTCTCCCAGGGCATGCCTGGGGCAGTGCTTCAGCTACAGCGTGCCCAACACCTTCCCGCAGTCCACAGAGTCCCTGGTGCACTGCGACTCCTGCATGCCTGCGCAGACGCAGTGGGAGGTGGTGAGTACTGTCCCTGCACTCCGCCCGCGGCTGCGCAGACCGTGGAGGCACGGTGCTGCTCTTGTGCAATGCAGCCCCCCCCCCCCTCATCCGCCCTGCACCCACACCCACTCTCCCTCCCCCCTTACCCCCCTGCACCCACACCCACTCCTGCTCCCAGCCCCTCCTTGAAGCATTTACAGACTGTGACCGTGACCCACGCGATGCGTGTCTGCATCTCGTCAAAGTCTGTGCGTGTGCGGCGGCGCGCGCGTGTGTGTGTGCGGCGGCGCGTGTGTGTGCGCGTGCGCATGCGTGTGTTGATGAGCTTTGTGTCTGCGTCTTGTTGAAGTCAGACATATGTGTGTGTGAGTGTGCGTGTGTGTGTGTGCATGTGTGTTTGTATATGTATGTTGATGAGTTTTCTGTCTGTATCATGCTGAAATCAGACGTGTGTGTGTGTGTGTGTGTGTGTGCGCATGTTCGCAAGTGCATGCATGTGCGTTCTGTTCTTTTCTGTGTCTGGTTCCTCCGTGCAGGAGTTCCATTCAGCTCCAGATTCCAGGAGTTTAGTGTTTCCCTCTCATGCATAGCTGGCCCTGGACAGCGTGACCAAAAGGGAAATCAGTAGAGAGAAATTAATTAAGAGCTATTAAAGTGATTTAAGGGTGACAATGTGCCAGTGAAGGTCTACATACCCAGAGGAGGGCAACTCCCTCCTGGGGTTACATCAGTTTTGCTGTGAACACAGTCTGCAGCCCCTCACACACACAAACACACACTTGCTTTCTCTCACACACGTACACACACACACACATACACTCTCTCTCTTTCTCTCTCTCTTTCTCTCTCACACACACACACACACACACACACACACTCTCTCTTTCTCTCTCTCACACACACACACACACACACTCTCTCTTTCTCTCTCTCTCTCACACACACACACACACTCTCTCTTTCTCTCTCTCTCTCACACACACACACACACACACACTCTCTCTTTCTCTCTCTCTCTCACACACACACACACACACACACTCTCTCTTTCTCTCTCTCACACACACACACACACACACACTCTCTCTTTCTCTCTCTCTCTCACACACACACACACACACACACTCTCTCTTTCTCTCTCTCTCTCACACACACACACACACACACACACTCTCTCGTTCTCTCTCTCACACACACACACACACATCACAGGTCCGTGCTCTTTCTGCAGGTCACCCTGGAGTGCCCGGGCAGTGACGAGGCGCCCCGCGTGGACAAGCTGGTGGAGCGCATCCTGCACTGCAGCTGCCAGTCCTGCAGTAAGGACGCGGGCCCAGAGGGGGCGCTGCTGCAGCTCTACCCCTCCGAAACCGGCCCCGAGGTCCCGCCCCTGCCCGCGGGCGACCACGCCCACCAGAACGCCCATGGCGAGCTGAAGGAGCAGCACCTGCAGCGCGGGCACACGCACACAGACCTCCACGCCCACGCCCACACTCCCGCAGGGGGGTGAGGGGGCAGAGAAAGGGGGGGGGGGGGCGCCCGTCCTCCTACCCTGGCTACTCCTGCCCCTCTGTCCCCTGTCGTCCTTTTCTCTGCCCTCCCTCGATCCTGAACCCCTTTTGTGCTCTTCTCTTCTGTTTCAAATCTTCCCCTCCCTTGAATGACCTCATCCCTCGCTATCCTCTTACCTGTCCTTATATGACGCAACTAAAGCACTTTTTGAGCACCACTACTTTATAAAAACTGCACAGAGATGCACATAAACATACACACAGGCACTCTCACACACCCGCCAGGAGATTCTTACTTCCATAGCTTCAAAGATTAGATTAAAAGTACACACACACAACAGAATACTCACACACACACACACACAACAGAATACTTACATACTCACACACACACACACACACACAACAGAATACTCACACACACACACACACACACACACACACACACACACAACAGAATACTCACATACACACACACACACACACACAACAGAATACTCACATACACACACACACACAACAGAATACTTACATGTACACACACACACACACAACAGAATACTCGCATATACACACACACATACTCCCACGCATCCAGATACAGAAAAACTCAATCACTATGCTGTCCACTCTTATCTGATACACTCCTGACTTCCCAGCCTTACTTGTTATATGCTGTACAATATTTATCCTCTATGTCCGTGTGTTAAGGGCTTGGGGGATCGCAGTCACTTTTCTCAACACTCGGCTTTAGACTATAAAAACCTGTAATCAGATCTGTGTAAACGTGAGCCTATGAACATAATAAACTTGAGATACAGTCTACTCTGGTTTTCACCTCTTTTATTAAAATGCCTTTATTGTTTGTATTGGCGTGTGGGAAAAATGTGGGACAGCATTTAATCTCTCCAATAAATAAATACACTGCGGCACTAAATTTGAGAGACATATCTTAAATACATAATCTCATAATCTCACAGTAACTTGTTTAACTGGTTACTTGGAAAGAATAAATGCTGGAACATTTCATTTCAACAGTTGGCAGGATTGTGTTAGGGTGTAGCACTGAATTGATTAGATGAATTAAACATTAAAATCATTGGAAACCTGAAAACATTTTTATTTTTTTTCTAAATAGCAGAAATATTGTATAGAAAGTACAGATTCTTTAATTTTCGATTCAGTGGGTTCAAGACCGTACCTACAATTACCTCTATGTCAAGGACAGCATATGTTGGACAGAGAAAGGATTTCAAAAAGGATTTGGATCTTTAATTTGGTATGTTGACTTGATAGCAGGATAATTAGAACGTGGATATATTATTATAGAATTAGTGTGTATGTTAGTGTTACAAACCTCTGTTGGGCCATAATTTCAACTGTTACGTTGTTATTTAACAGAATATTAAAATATAATATCTGAATATTTACATATCTCAGACTTTAATCAGATTTTAGCATTAAAGATTCTGATTTAAATCATTACTGAGCAAAAGCAAACACGCTGTGCAAACTTCACAACGAGATGGCACGTTTGGAGCGCAACAAGACGAATTGATTTTATGGTTTTGGTGGGAACACTGCTACCCTCTACTGGCAGCTATGGAGAACTGCAGGTAAAATAAATTGAAGGCCAAACTTCTCACATTTCAGCAAACTTCTGAACTTTCAGTTAAAAAGAAACACAAAATTCAGGCTGTTTATTGACCTAGGAGTCAGCAAGGTTTATAATAATGGTAGGAGAAGAGGACTTAACTGCGCATTCACTGATTCCCTACTAGAAAAGCACTTAAATTTCTTGTTGCTCAAAAACTCAAATTGTTCCTATTGTTGTATAGTATTCATTAATACTATAATACATTATGCATTCATTATTAAAATAAAAAGACACAAAATTAGAACATAAAATCTAAGAAAATCTGCTTTGTTTGAGACTGTATGGTGTTCTTTGCGTTGTGGTAACTGCCTCCTCCCACAGGTACTGTATGTACCCTTATTTGGCCTATTAGCCTCCTGTTCATCTGACTTTACCTTTGCTCTACCTTCCTGGTATCTGTTATCTCTGTTATGTCTGGTATCAGCCTGATGGTGGCGCTAGTGATGAGGCCATCTGCCATGCCTTATGTATTTGGACTCGGGTTCCACCCCGTGCAGCTCTATTTCGATGTGATGGGCAGGTTTCAGCCTTGTTGCACAGTCACATTGTTCCTGTGCTACAAACACTGCCTGACTTCACCCAGACACTGTAGCTGGGGGCAGGAAACTCTGCACTGCTTTCAGCTTTACTAAAGGCTACATACTATTGCCATGTGGCAGTAAGTGTGCCACGGGCCTTTAAGTTTTTCCACCGTTTGAGTGTTTTTCTTCCCACTGGGGAGTTTTTTTTTTTCAACCTTACTTGTTTCTTTTTTTGGGGGGGGGGGTTCACAGGCCTGGTTTTTTCACCAGTTTTCCTTTCTGTTTCCTTTGTAAAGCTCCATTGTGACGGTGCCTTCGTGCCTTGAGGTTTATGGTACCTGCTATTGTGTCCTTACCCACACCTGTATCCTACCTGTATTGCGTTGCCCCATTCCACCACCCGACAATGATTAAACTGTGCACTCTAACCAGGCTTCCCCGCTTGGGCTCGTCTTCTCAGCAGCTTGCTGTCCCAGTGCTGTCCCATTGCTTCAGACGCTCAGTAACTGCTCCACAGGGCCCGGATCCTCTCCCTCTTCTCCCCTTCCCCCAGTCCCCACGTGGTGAAACAACCTTCCTCAGTCCTTCCAGAAGACAGAAGACTGTTTTCCACAGGCATGTGAAAACCCATCTTCTCAGACTGCGCCTCTGTAGATTTTTCTGTGTAATAAAACCACCATCCCCTCCCACCCTTTATTTTACCGGTCCAGTGGTATCCGGCATCTGACAAATGACGGAATTGTAAATTGTACATCGTTCACCCGGAGATGCATTCCATCCCCCCACCCCCAATCCACGCTGGCCATCATTATAGCACCCCGTTTTAATGACTAGGTTGGTGCAGTCATCCAGATTTTTGTCCAAACGTGTGCATGCACGTGTGCGTGGTGCATCTATATGTGTGTGTATGTGTGTGTGTGTGTGTGTGTGTGCAGCATAGTTTTGAGTCTGGGGAGAAGAGTGACTCACTTGATTGTTAAATGCCAGACACACAACTGTCCTTCATAAGACATAGAAGTGAAACACACCCAATTTTGATGGCGGGGGGAGGTGCAGGAGTGCAGAGATAATAAAAACTTTCAAGATGGAAATAAAAGGACTTCAAAAGAACCAGCTGCGGAGGCTTTTAGAGGGAGAGAAAAACAGGGAGGAAGATTCTAAGAAAATGAAATCATGAGACAGAGTGAGTGAGAAGATCTGTGGAAATGTAATTTAAAGATACGGGAACATCATTACACTGAAATTTTTTACCATTATTCACTTGAGGCTTAAAAGAGTACGGAGACAGATAATAAGTTCTTTCAGCTTTTCATCCGAATGTCTGCTTTCAATGAAAAGCACTTTCACGTGGAATTCTGACCTGGCAATGAGAACGAATTAATAATTTAACCGAAGAGCTCATATCTGTGTAAACATGAGGAGACAGCCGAGTGTACACCGAAGCTCCAGCACATCTGTGATGCACTTTCAATGTGGACTTCAAACACTGAGACCCTAACTTTGGGTCCATGTTCTTTTGACGGACAGCTTCTTCTCTGTCAATAGTTTCTGTTCTTTGCCAAACGTTCCTTGCCCTGTTGCAGGTACCCCCCTAATGTGGGTGGGTGGGTGGGTGGGTGGGGTGG